>NC_138784.1:22092485-22639463 GCF_965178545.1 Coloeus monedula
ATAGCTGGAATATGTGCTGCCAGTGCCAGATGGCACAGTTTCTTAGAGAAGAACTAGCTCTTGCTTAGTAGTAATGCAGACAAACAATACCAAATTAGCATAAGCAAATGTCAGTGAGTTAACATAAAGCCTGTGTTATTTCTGTCTTTTCTTCTTTTCCTAGGCCATGGGTGTTGAGAGTGACCAGGAGATTGTACAGATGATTGGCACAGAGGAACATGTGATGGCTGCATTTGCTCCTAGCCTGGAAGAATGCCAAAAAGCTCAGATTTTTACACAGATGCAGGTGTGTCTTTTCACATGGCCAGAGGCCATAACAATCTAGACAGTGGGTATTGACCACTTTGCTGTGTCAGCAATGGACATACACTTTGTGTTTTAAGATTTGTTTTGGGGGGTTATTTTAAGCTGAGGCTTTTTAAAGGGTCTGGACTTGTCAAACGTGAGACTTCTCTCTCATTACCAAACTGGAGAAGGAAAAAATCAGAGTCAAGAAATGCTTTGTTTTCAGAAGCCCAGGGTTATGTTTTTATGGCATAACCCTCTATATAACAAGTAGCAATGTCCACAAAATTAGGGGGGTTTGTTGAAGACATTTTTAAAAAAGGAATTGCATGCACCATTTGGCAGAAGCCCGTTGGTGTGGCTATGACCATTTCATCATGAGTAGATGTTCTATTCTAGTCACTTGTATGAAGCCTACAACAGTAGCCACCCTCTGTCCTGCTAAAGACTCAGCAGAATTCTCTTAGCTCATGTACTCTTTTTAGTTATCCAGAACATAAGCCATTTTGCTGGGAGCAAATGGCAATATATTAATCTGCTAGAAGCAGCTTTTGGAGGTTAATCTTATTTCTGCTATTTCATTGTAAACTTTGTCAAATCATTCCATGTGTCATGTTTAGTGTTTTAAAGTGAACATCTTCCTGGTTTTCATCTTTGGGGGCTTTTGAGGGTTCCAATTAGCTTGAAGAGCTCCTAATTTAGAGGCAGGTGAGAAAAATGGTGAGCTGGAGCAACACAGAGGAATGCGAAGCATTCAGGAAGGTAGAAAAACAGAAATACAGAAGTTACTGTGCAAGAAATGTCAAATGAATGGAGAGAGAGTTCTTTGTGGAAGAAGGTAATAGATGGAAAGGATAATCTGTCATTTACTGGAGAGAGTGATTCTTTCACGTAGCTTCATGGCTTATCCTGTGTGGACTTGGATAGTTTCTTGACTCATCTGACTAGGAATTCTGCAGATTGATTGACAACTGGTAGGAGAGGAAGAATCCATTGCAAGGCACTCCTGGAGACAGACGTGGATGCCACACAGTAGGTTTTGGGGGATATTAAACAGTGAGTGCCACCTCATGGTTTAATATCTGAATGAAATTTAGCCAAGTGCACAAAAGAACTGAAGGTGAAAAGTCTAATTAAATAAACTAGGTATCTTTGGAATTTATAGAATCCTTTTTTCCTATATCTCTGCCATATCCCTTCTTTTAATATTATAGTAATAATGGATTTTCACCCCTTTCCATTCCAAATGCTATCAACCTGTGATAAATATGTTGTATATTTAGTCAATTGTGTCAATTTTCAAGAATTTTTTTCTTTGTATCACTTACACCTTTGTTATTTTGCAGTTTGTTTGGAGTTTGTATCATCCATAGCTGGTGAATGGCACTGGATGAGGAGTACACACATAACTCCATGTGTGTGTATATTTGTCTAGGTTACAGTTCTGATATTAACTCAGGTTAATTCCCCCCTTCGCAGGCATTAAAGTACATTGGAAACAAAGTACGAAGGCAAAGGATGTGGGGAGGCCCAAAGAAAACAAAGATGGAAGAAGCCCGAGAGCTGCTGGCATCAACCATTCTGACCCATGTTCTTGTATGTAACGTTCTGGGGGTTTTATAAACTGGAGTAAGCTTGTAGGGTTATTTATGGTGCGAGCTTTGTTGGCAGGGAAAAATGTCTTTGATGGCTTTGTAGCTGAGATAAAGTAAATCATCCTCAAAATAAAGGGGAAGACTTGGATTGAGTCAAAAGAAATCTTTTTGAGATGCTGTATCATTGAACTAATTAAACTATGCATTTTTTTTCTGCATAGCCGGGCAGTATCAGGTATTAATTCAGGACTTTCATCTCATGACCTATACCTTTATTCTGATTTACTTCCATTTGCTATCTGTTTCAAAGTCACTAATGTGTATTTTTTGCATTTTTAAAGAAAGTAAAGCGCTCAAATCCCTTTTGTAACTCCTCCATCAGCCCAGATTAACAGTGATTTAAATGGATGTGTTCATCTGAATAAGAACTAAGGAGATGATCCTGAAACATTTGTTTTGGTTTTGTTTGGTTTTTCTGGATTTTTTGTTTACAGGTGAAAGAATTCAATTTTCGTGCCAAGTGCATATACACAGCAGTGATGGTACGCAGAGTAATTTTGGCTCAAGGAGAAAATAAGGTAGATGACAGAGACTACTACGGAAATAAACGTTTGGAGCTAGCAGGGCAGGTGAGTTTTTACTTCAGAATGAAGTGTTTTGGGGTTTTGTTACTGTCTCCTTTTAAAAGATGCCGAATAAGGAGTATCCCTGTCTTTTCAGTTGAAGTGTTTTCCCTCTCATTTTATTTTTGTTGGCTTTTCTGTGTTGACTCATAGATCTGCTTCCATGATTGAGACTAATACATTATATCCTCACTTCTATATTGCCTCTTTACACCAGTAAAAGGACGGAGCAGTACAAATGTAGCATCAGTGATACAACACTGTTATTGTCAGGAAGGCAGTGGTAAGAGCCATCCTCCAGTGTTCCCCTCTAAGCGACTGGGTAAGGGAATAAACTGGGACAAAGGAGGTGCCTGCATGTCAGGTCCAGGCTGTCCCATTGTGGAGAACCCAGCTTGTGTAGCAGCTCACAGAACAGCCACTCAAGCCTCCTGTAATTTGGTGCCCAGAAGATTGTTTGTTGTCAGCTGCCTCTCTGGCCTCTAGCGTAGCATGAATTAACAAAATGAGTGGCTCAAAGTTAACTTGAGCAACTAATGAAAGTGGATTTTGTGGACTTCTCTGCTTGCAGAATTTTGGCACTGTGGAGGCAGCAGCAGTAACAAAAAGATGTAAAGGAGGGAACGGTTTGAGGTGTCTGGCTGGCACAGTTCTTTTGCAGACAGGGTGGCAGTTCAGAGCTGTTGGCCAAACTGCATTCTCCTAATGCAATGGGAATTTGCCTGCCAGGTGAAGGAACTGCTTAGCTAATATGGCATGGATTTTCCTTGCCACATGTGCTTATTTGCTTAAACAGTTTATATTAGGCTTGGACTTTGCTGTGCTCAGTACTAACCTAAGTTGGAGTTTCAGTAGTTGGTATCACCTCTGGTTATTGATCATGCATCAGAAATTCAGACAAGTACACAAAATGCACTGGATTGCAGAAACTGCATCTCTGCTGCCCACAGAAATTGGGATTTCTGTTGCAGCACATATAACAATATCTGCTCCTTTTTGTTCCTGTCCAGTGGAAATTCGGATTTTATTGTACTTTTCAAGATGTGTGCTTCCATATTGTCTCATACTCCTCCTTTCCACCCAGCCCTGCCCTCCATGCACATGTGAACACACACACACACAAACACACACACACAGACAGCAATCATTTTAGAGTAAAAACCACATGCTTTGCTTCCTAGTTTTCTGAAGAAATAAGGGTGACACTCGAACACATTCAGAACACAAATACAAGGGAATAAAACCTCCTAATTTGTTAGGATAAGAAAATTCTTTCTTCAAATTAATATGTTTACTGTTCATCAAATTTTTACTCTTGCTGAGGCAGAATATATCTCTTAAAGTGTAAGGAGCAGTAAGTGGGCATTAGTGCAACATTCTAATGGGATAAATATTTTACGCTGTAATGGGTTTATTTGATTTCTGCAGTAATGTTGCTGTAGGTTTGTATGTTTGTAATCAGCAAAATTAGTTGTTGCTTTGTCATCAGATTGTTCTTATTTAACAGCATTGAAGGAGTAGTTTGTTTTTTCATAATACTTTCAGAGGCAGAAAGTTGAACAGGTAAAGAGTTTTCTACAAGCTGTAAGAAAAAGGCCTCTGCTCACACAGATGTTAACAACCAAAGTTGGTTTGAATTATGTGGGAAAAGGTTTTAAGTGTAGAGGATCATCATAACAAAGCCAATGCATATTTTTTCTACATCAAGGAGAACTATGCACAGGGGTTGTAACAATTGATTAAGAGTAGTTCTTTCTCTCTGGTGGTATTTTAAATGTTCATTTCAATCTGAATGATTGAATTCTCCTCTGCCAGCTTACTGGTGAAATAGTAATTTTGTTGGATTGCAGACTAAACAGCGTAGAGATTTTTTTTGCCAGTTTCTAGATGTTTGTGTTTAGCTAAAGTTTGTGTGGATAAAATGGTTGGTGGTGGTTTGGTTTTGGTTTGGTTTTTTTTAATGCCAGCATGTTCCTGGAATAAAAATGCTGTTGATTTAAAATTTGAATAAATAAAAAAAAAAAAAAAAAAAGAAAATATTCCCATGTGAGGAGAAAAACATAGCGGTCTAAACAGTGTAAAGACATAAATGACATTGTCTTTATAAAAATGTGTGAAAACAATAGCTGCTAATTTCACACCCCATGGGACAAGAGAGTACGAAATGTGCTTTAGCTTTAGATAACAGAGTTGTATCCACTAGCCAAGCTGGTTTACAGAGCTTTCTCTTAGTCTGTCTGCCACTAGAGGCTCAGTAGGCCAGGTGCCAGCTGAGGTGTTAGCAAAACCTACCGATTTCAGGCTTAATCTTTTCACCTACCTTTTCTCTTCCCTTAATGTGTTCATTATTTGCTAAGCATTGCTCTGTTCTTTGTCCTCATTTTTTTTTGTTTCTAATGCAGCTTGCTTTGTATGGGTGAGATATGGAACACCACCAAAATCCGGCACCCTGGAAAGCAAGGGATTTCTACCCTGTGACAAAAGAATACCGCCTTGACTTCAGAGATTGCCTAATCCCAGCTGTTCTGATAATATAATTAAGGCTGCCTAATGTCTTTAATTTTGCAACCAGTTTGTGTGAAAGGGAGAATTTGGCACTCTAAAGGCTTAGACACTAAATAGCAATCTCAAGGCGCCTAATTAGAATTCTCTGACATTAAGCTAATTGCTGAAACTGTATTTCAGCAGCTTAACTTCTTTATTAATTTTTCTTAGGATTTTCAATGAAAATCAATTGATGAGCTGTCAGTATTTTTTTCCCTTAAATATAATTTGCTCTTTAGTGCTCCTCTCTGAAGCAGGCTGAAAGGCCCTGGACTAACTATGAAATCCATTGAATATTATCAGTGGCATTCCATCCTTTCTCTTTAATCTCTTGCTCTTGACCTAAATAATGTGGTTATTGTGAGATTCTTCTTTGCCAAATAGTCAGAGCTCTTAGAGAGTCTGAGTGAAATTAGCAAAGTATGAGGCTTTCCAGGCTGGCAAATAGTAACAAGTTGGTGTACTTGGGATGTAACTGACTTTATTAGTTAGAGAAGAGGAAGGGTGGTGTGCCTTTATAATCCCCATGGCATATGGACTTATGAGATTCTTGCAGTTTTTGATGAAGAAATCAAATATGAAAATGTGTTCTGGGTGATTTTTTAAAAGTGTTTAGTTAAATGTTTCAATCCTGCTCAAACCTGCTGAGATCAAATGTTTACTGTAGTTAATTTCAAAAGAGTTAGTTCTTATTTAATGTGACTATCAGCCATCTTAAAACTAACTACACATTTCTTCCTCTTACTTTTTCCCTACTTTTGAAATTCTTCCCCCAGAATCTTATTTTTGGCATCCCCAGTGGGTTCTCCTTCTTGATACAATGCTTCATAAAAGTTGCTTTTATTTCTGGTGGAAATATAATTTAAATTAACTGTGACATTGCAGGTGACTTGCAGGTGATTGGATTTCTTTTGACAGTGGTGAGAGAGTATCATTTTGTAACTGTTAATGGTATTACAAACATCAGAAAGGGAGAGAAGCTCTACAGCATCTTCCTTTCATGCCAAGGTCGGGTCTAAAAACCTGTCTGTCCAGAGTGATGAAATAGGATTCCACTTTTGCCAAGGGTTAGGATGCAGTGTGTGTTGTCACCAGCTTTACAGTATCATTTGCCAAATGCTTTGGTCAGCCCAGCTGGAGAACATAGGTAAAATAAAGCAAATAAAAGTTAGTGGCCCATCCCAGGGACAGAGGAATGAGTGTGGTTTACTTTCTAGTTTCCAGAAGGTATAAGGAAAGGTGGGGACTGTGTCTCATGAAGACAGTTAAAATTCAGATTAATTCTGCATATACAAAAATTATATGGTACAAATGGCTCCAGAATGTCTTAGCTTGTGATGGATGTAGGGCTTGTTCAGCCCTACAATGCTTTGTGCGCTGGGAACTACCGTTTCTGGCACTGCTGGCAGCTGCATTTTTGGTTCTTCTGACACTTGGAGCTGTTTTAGACTCAAGTCCCAGGACAGGACTGCCAGGCTTTACTGTTCACAGTGCTTGCTTGCAAAGCTAATCATTGTGAACACTTAAAATGTATCATGTGGTACAGATTTCAGTGTTTTGGAAAGCTATTAGTGTTTCAGGGAGAGGCTGAGCAAACTGCAGAAGCAAAGCAGATTGGAGAGTGAAAAAAGTCAGATCACAAACTTTGGTAGCCTTTTCTTTTTATGGTTGTTTCAAGAACTAGAAGTAATTAATATACATATTCAGGAAATAATATTGTTTAAATGCAGCACTTTTGAATGGTTCTGTTGCTGGGTTCATTTTGGGTTGTTTGGTTGGTTTCTTTCCCTATTCAGCTGAGTTATGCAGCTTTGTTGCTTGAACTGTAGACTTTGGGTTGTTGGTTTGGTTTTTTTAAGGGAGAGATGTGAAGAATATTGCACTTTCTAGACAGTAGCAGTTCTAGAAAACAGTGGCAGATGTTGAACCAGCTGAACTTTTCTGTGGGTGCAATTGGTTTTCCATAGATTGGCAGAAAGCAGCAGGATAAAAGTCTGTATGAGTAAGGAAGCTCCCTGTGAAACCTGAGATATGTATTAGAGTAAAAACCATTCTTGCCTCCAAATCTTGTGTGTAATTCAGGGTTGTACGTTTAGGGTATTAAATCTTTAAAAGAGTTTGTAACTCTTTTAGGAAGAAGTAAATCAGATGGGTTGTAATGTAGCAGATCAGGGAAAATAGTTGGATAGCGTAGAGACATACGGCTGTGCTAAAATATTGTGAAGGAAGGACTAAAGCAAACCAAAAAGGGATAAGTGCATAAACTTAGACCAATCTTCTTAATTTCTGTTACAAGTTCTCTAATATTGTACTTTAACAAGGCAAAAAACTTGTGCTAAAAAATAATCATTTGTGAAACAGAAAAGTTACATTTTAACTGACAAGGCATGTAAAGGTAGGAATATTAAACACATCTCCCCTCTCTTTCCCCATTTCCTAGACTTGAAGAAGTATAATTCTTCCCTTAACTGTTTTGTATTTCCAGCTTCTTTCTCTTCTGTTTGAAGATTTGTTCAAAAAATTTAACTCTGAGCTGAAAAAGATTGCTGACCAGGTCATCCCCAAGCAGCGTGCGGCTCAGTTTGATGTTGTGAAGCACATGCGACAGGACCAGATCACCAACGGCATGGTCAATGCCATCTCCACAGTAAGTATTTGTGTTGTCATTCTAGTATGCAAAGCTTTTCCACCATAGTGAATGATGGAAATGGGAACATGTATTTTTGATGAATCTTCCGGGTTTGGTTTGAAAAGCAAATCTGTTTTGTGTTTTTTTATCGATTAAAACGTCAAAACTCTTGTCGTGGGCAGGGCGTTTGGAATTCACTGAAGAGTCAATAATCATCAAGCATCTTTTATTTCAAACTGATGTTTTAGTTTTTGAGAAGGAATGGTAAAAACAGGCAAATTTAGAATAGTGGTTATGGTTGTATTTATCCAACTGTCTGTCTTCTAGGTTCTGCTTGACTATGTGGTTTTTTATTATCTGGATTTAGCTGGGGTCAGGTTACATCATTTGTACAAAAGATTTTTGAAAAACAGCAGGAAAACATCATGAACAGGAGGGAAAAAAAACCCCTCAACCTCAATTCTAAGCTCTTTGAGGGCAGTGCCTTTTTATTCTGAAGTTGGTGGAATGAACAAATTTTCAGCATAGTTAGTTAGAAGTTAGTACTTCTCTGTTAATGATACTGATCTATTTAACAGGGAAATCTGCTGCATGCTGTAATATTAAAAAAACCCTGATAATTACCCTTTAAATATTTGTCTTGGTTGGATTTTAGCCTGTTTCTGCCTTCTGCTGGAACAGATACTTTCATTCATGCTGGTGGACAAGAACAATAATAGCTTCTAAGTTTGTCTTTCACCTCAGGCATCTGCAAGAGCAATTTGTGAGATTGCTCCTGAAATCCAGCTAGTAGCTTGTAAAAGACTTTGAAATGCATGATTTTTAAAAGAAATTAGATTAGACCTAAGTATTTTAGCAGCTGGTAAAAATTGTGGAACTTAATTTTTAATCTTTGGTGCTCTTAAGAGGGCTTTTCTGCCTAGCATGAAACTGAGGTTTTTCTTTGGTTCTTGTAAACAAATTAATTCCACATATTGTATCCAAAACCACCAATAGTCTGTAACTTACAAATCCCAGTGTTAAAGCCTTATCACTGTTTAATTTTATGAGTGCCCCAAATGTAGTTAAATCTCTACAGTGCATGTAACCAAAACAATTGACAGATTTGTTTCTCTAAATGCTAGTGCTTTCTTCTAGCTTGTGCCAGTTTTTCCATTTGGACTGACAGAGATAAATCTGCAAATATTCAGTCCATATTCAATAAAGTCTTCGTTCTTCCTCTGTCTTTGGACTTTTTTTTACTGCCACATAAGCAGTTAAACACCATCTGCTCTTGAGCATTGAAAAATAATTTCTCAGGAACAATGCCCAGTGCATACTATTCAAGAGATTAAGCAAATACCATAAAAATCATTCTTGGAAATGACAATCTCCAATCTCACCAGAATGATAGTCTCAAAGAGCATGAAATAACTGAGCAGATTCATAATTACACCAGTAGCATGCAAAAGAATTCATAGCCCTACTGCATCAGCTGTACAATGGTGCTCAGTGATATTTGGTACAGGTCCTCTTCTTACCCTGGAAAACACCAGAAGAGAGGGTAGGGCAGGCAGCAGTGCCACAGGCCTGATGGACATTTCAGCATCTGAAGAATCACCTGCTGCCACTGGGGGGGCAACTTCCCATTCTTAAGAGTTCTTAATAGGATGGTCTTGTTTGGGGGTGGGCTCACAACTGCCCTGGCCCCATTTTGGTTTTCTTTTTTGTGGACAACTTTTGAAGGATCCAGTCTGTCCCTTCCAAAACACAAAGAATATTTTGTATTACTTTTTCAGGCAGCATTTTTACCTCCCTTTTTTCCCCAGTCTTTTTGATTTCAGACTCTCCTGGGCAGCAAAGAGGAAACCACATACTAATTTAGCCTACAGATGCAATACTTGCTAGCTTGAAGAAAAACTACTGATTTATTGTATTCTTCCACTTACATTCTCGTAACTTCTAGTCTTTAAAGAATGAAATGGTCAGTGAGTGAACCCTTCCCAAGGATGTTAAGCAAATGAACAGGATACTTTTTCTTTTGACTGACTTGCCATTGGTCATTATGTCTTCCCACTTGCTATTACAAATTTGAGACTATTTGATAGTCTCTCCAGTGGAAGGAAATAACAAAATCATTTGTATGGGTGGTGTTTTCTTCCTGTTGATCACTAAGTGGGATTGTGCTGTTAAAAGTGTAAATAAAAAAGCCAAGGAAATCACCCTTTAAAAGGATTTTGGAGTAGTACAGCAAGTGAGCTTCAAATTATTTGTTAGTATTGGTGAGCTGAGTTTCTCAAAAAGGCTGCAAGAATTAGCAGAAGGCAGTCCTTGGGAAAATGTTATCTTTGTACTGACCAGTAACATGGTGCCTGGGGTAAATAGTATTTCAGACAGAAATTTACTGTATCCACTGACTCAGGTGCTGAGAACTGGATATGGAGTAAATGTCATGAAGGCAAAAACTGCAGCACCAAATTTCAAGATTTCTGTAGAGATTATTAAATCTGCTTGGCATGGAAACATATTTGTGTCCTAGAACATGGTCTGAGCTCCTCTGGTCTCCTAATTAAAACCCCAAGTGACAGTGCCTGTGACAGTCCTGGAACACAATACCTCTGAGATGTGCATGGATCTTGCATTTCATACTTTGTGTTATCCAAAGAGAAGTTGGGTAGACCTACTCCTCCCACACACACAATCTTCTGTGAGAAGACACTTCAGTGAGTCTTTTTCCTCTGGATTCTAAAAACAAAAGGCTTCAAGAAAGAACAGAGGGCTTTGATGTCAGACTTCTGCAGCATAAATGTCTGTGTTTCCTACAAAAGCAACAAATCATGGAAAAGACAAAGATCGTGGATCTATTGTAAAAGTGTTACATCACTCAAAAGACCTTTTTTCTTTTTTAAATACTCAAAATCTATAAAACAAAACCAGAAAACCATTTAATGTAGCTAAATTTGAGTATTGATTTCTCTGTGAGGGACAGATGAAAAAGGATATTTGTGTGATTGAGTATGTAATAGCAAAAGTATCCTCTCATCTGAAAGAGCAGTCCTTTTGTTTCAACTTCTCTTTAATACTTAGTACAGATATGCTGTACTAAACTAGGAGTTTATATGCAGATAGGTAGTAGAAACATGGTTTATATAAATGGACAACATTTGTCTTACAAAACTCCTCAGATATCATTCTGTCTAGATACTGGAAAAAGTCAAGACAAGGACAAACTGCATAAATTCTTTTGAAACATGAATTTTATTCTACAGGGAAATTGGTCTCTAAAGAGATTCAAGATGGACCGCCAAGGCGTGACACAAGTCTTGTCCCGCTTGTCTTACATATCTGCTCTGGGAATGATGACCAGGATCTCTTCTCAGTTCGAAAAGACCAGGAAAGTGAGTGGTCCTCGATCGCTGCAGCCATCTCAGTGGGGGATGCTCTGCCCTTCTGACACTCCTGAGGGAGAGGTGAGGAATTTCTGGTTTGGTTTCTGTGTTTCTTGTCCTGAGGAATGGAGACACTGTTTAATTTGAAGCAGGTGGTCCTCCATCAGAGGAATAATTCTGATGAGGTTTCTGGAGAGGCTGTCCTCAGCCTGATAATACAACTTGTGTGTCTTCTGACATCCTACCTGTTTACATCCTGGTCCTCTTTACTATATTGCCTTTTTTCTCCCGTATGGACTCTCTGGAAACAGTTCTGAAGTCATTTGGCTATATGAGAATGACATGAGGGCCCCCATTTTTGCAGTGGAACTACTTGCTCTCTTTTGATGAGAGCAGCAAGAGAGGAGTCCTAAACCCCTCTCCCTTCGTTCTGTAATAAACATTCTGTTTTGAAGTTGCAGCATCAACCTGCAATGTTTCTGGAAACATGTACTAGTATTTCTTTAGCCATTATCTTGAGGAAGAAAACCATCTTTGTATGTATTTCAACCAAAGAATTTATTCTGACAGCCTTTTTTTGGTTTGCTTTGCTTTCCTTTTTTTTCTCAATTGAAGATACTTGGGGGGAACTCTGAACTTTATGGATAAATCAATATGAGGTAGTCTCATTAAGCAGCTGAAATAAAATTGCACTGTATAAGATAGCTCTTCATTGAAAAATGTTAATGTTTGTGTTAGAACATACAGGATACCTGGCAAATTGATAAATAGACTGATCTTGTATTTCCATTACGTTGCTGAGTAGTTGAAGAGAGAAATATAGGGTTATACCTGGTTGGTTAACTTAAAATCTACTTCAGTGCCTGTATTTTTTATTAGTTTGTAAGTGCTAAAGCATTACATTTTAGTGTGATATAGAAAATTCTACTTTTGTCCCCTCCAGATTTTTAGGGTAATTAATTTGTTTAATCTCTTTCACTTTAAATTTCATCATCTTTTTGTTTTTGTCAGTCATAAGTACAATTTGGGGAGGAAAATGTAAGTATGGTATTAGTACATAGGAAGAGAAAGGATAAAATATGTGGGGTTTGTATTTGTTTTTTTTTCCTAGGCCTGTGGTTTGGTTAAAAACCTGGCCCTCATGACTCATATTACTACGGATATGGAAGATGGCCCAATTATTAAATTAGCCAGTAATCTTGGAGTTGAAGATGTCAACTTGCTCTGTGGTGAAGAACTTTCATACCCAAATGTGTTCCTGGTTTTCCTTAATGGTATGTTACTTTTCAGCAGTCCTGACTGATTTGTTGCTGATGGAGAGTTAGGCTTCAGAAACCCTCCATCAGTTCTTGGAGCACAGTCAACTGCAGATGCTGCTTTCCACGTGCAAATCATTTCCTCTGTAAATATTTTGATAGGGTTGGGCAAAGTAGACAGGCCAGATGATGACACTTAGTTGCATGAAGTTGTGTCTTCAGAACTCTGAGTGCAGATGTGTGTAGCTGGGAAATTGAAGCTTTCTCAAATTTCAGCCCTGGTTTTAAGCTCACTTGCATAAATAGACACAAAAATATGTACAGTGAACTACAGGGTTTTTTTTTTTGGTTTTTCAGATATTGGCCAAAGGAGGTGTCGTTAATAAAGTACTTTTAAAAGAAAGTAACTGTTAAATTTGTAAAAAATTTACAAATTCAGATCTTCATTTACAGAAAGTACTTAGTTTTTTGTAATCTTTATATGTTTTTGTATGTGTTCGTGCACTTTAAAGTGCCTTAAAAACAGAAAGGAAACATCAAAACATCAATTGGTTACAAAGTTTAGCAGTGCTAGTTTCTTTAAAATTACCTTTGAAGGGGCATCTTGCTTTGTGCATGATTAGAACAATTAGACCTGGGAAAACAAGCCTTTCTTCTTTGTTATAAAGGGATGATTTGGCACACGTGCTTTGCATCTGCACATTCATGTTCGTTTTACAACTGATCTTACAGTGTTACTAAAACAACAGGTACTATGGTATCAGATTTCAAAATACTGACATTTTTAAAACTACAATTGTGATTTCAAAATAGCCTTTTGTCAGCAGCATCCACTTCCAGGGACTAGTATGTAACGTCTGTCACCACGGAGAAGTTCTCCGTTTACCCTTGAATTAAACCTCAGTTGTTCTTCAACCCTGCCTTTTCCCAGTAACATAAAAGCAACACTTGACCAAGCTGCATTCCTTTGCTCTGCTTTTCTGTAGCAGTATGTTAAAGATAAGGTTCAGTGAAACCACATGCACTCTCCTATGCCTTTTTTTATGGTCCAGAGGGGAGTGCAGAGCCAAAATATTGGACTCTTCCTTCACAAGCTCAGTGCAGTACAGAACAAGATAGTATGTTCCCAAATGTAGATGAACTAGTACTAAGTGAGGCAAGCCAAGTTACTGTTCAATCCACTGGTTTGTGGGTTTAATCCATAAAAAATTCTAACTTGTGGATAGCTGACTTGATCCTGATTTGAACTTTCGACCTAAGAAGGCAGATGATCGGTTAAGTACAAATTGTTTCTGTTGTCTTACAAGCTCACCCTTTGTCTTCTTTAAAGTTTTTAAAATGTGATCACAGTTATTTATTTTATATATTAAGATTACTTTAGTCAGATGACTCTTTAAATTACTTTTACTCTCTTGTTTGTTCATTGTGCATCAGAATACTTATGTCTGAGCTGAAGTGCCCTGCTAAGATAGCTGAGTTGAGCTAAGTACCTGAAAGAGAAATTCCGGTGCTGTTGTGAGTGATTGCATATATCAAAATATCAGGACTTTCTAAAATTTCTGACAAGGCAGCAGAGCAGTTCCTTGGTCTGTTCTTGCAAACCTTGAATCCATTTCAGTATAGGTGAAATTGCAGACTTCAGAGTTGTTAACTTTGCACCAACTGATGAATGGGCACTGGAGCAGAAGCATACTTGAAGAAAGCTGAAGATGCACATCATTTGGTTTCTCAAGCTGTTTGGAAGCATGCAGGTTGATGACTGGTGAAATTCTGACAATTCTGAATTGAGAGGAAAAAAGAGCCAATTCTTACTCATGTTAGAGAAGGGAAATTTTACAACAACTCATTATTTGCAAGAAGCAGGAAGTACTTCTGTGCATGTTACACATGACCAGAATTTGTAAACAGAGTTTTGGATGTGCAAAGGATGCACCAGGTGTTTCTTCTCTCTCTGAACAGGTAACATCCTTGGTGTCATACGTGATCACCAGAAATTAGTCAACACCTTTCGGATAATGCGTCGAGCGGGTTATATCAACGAATTTGTTTCCATCTCTACAAATCTGTCTGACAGATGTGTCTACATCTCCTCTGATGGAGGGAGATTGTGCAGGTAAACTTCTCATCAGAATTACCTCACTACTGAACTGGTTATAAACACTGCTCTATGCGCTGTAAATACACGGGGCTAAGACTTTCACAAGAACAGACTGAAGCAAATTCAGTAAGACTTGAGCATCTCTTTGCTCCTTAAATTGCCCTGATTCAAAACAGAGGCTGGAAGAAGCAGAAATGCTTCTTCAGGTTAATGAATATATGCATATTTTAGCATTGCCTGGCTGTGTGCGTATTCTGTGTGTACTTCAACAAAGCAGCTGTCACCACTAATGGTGGCATTCCACTTTATTAATTAAATGAATCTCAGAGCATGTTGAAAGCAGTTTGAGGCATGTCAGAGGCTCCAAAATAGTAAATGTACAAACTATCAATTAGTCACACCTGGTCAAGACATCCAGAGTAGGGGCATATTCAGTGGCAGAGAAATTACTTTTCCAGTCAGGGCTAATATATGTCATTTGGGAGATGGCAGTAAAGCTTCCAATTTTTAAAATAAAAGCAAGGGAAATCATGTGGATTTGCAAGGCTTTACCGAGTTTGCTTTGTGGCACCCCTCACCCTGCAATTGTTCAGATATCCCTATCAACCATTTAGAAGTGCTTATTAGTCTTCTAACAGTTATTTAGACTTCAGAGGGGACTCCACAAGTATCTTGTAGCTATTTGCTGCTCTTTATAAAAGCAACTTGTCCAAATAGCAACAGCCCTTGACATTGCCTTCTTGCATGCCATCCTTTGTGCCAGTGTTTTTGTGTGGTAGGGAAGCCTTCAGAGATCCATGTGCTGTTGAAATTTATGGATTCATCAGAGATCACCCATAGTAAATGCCTGTACTTTACATCATGTAGGCAGTGACAGAATGCAACCTTGCATGTGGACACTTGAGCACAAACTATTCACTTGCTGTTCTATAAAATCCCTGCAATAACCATGGTACTAAATGCTATTCGTAGCTTCGTAGGTTGGGAAATCTCACATCTTTTAAAGCCATCATCAAAATCTATATGTGAAACTTAGAAAATTTTTAAGATTTAAAGGGGAAAAAAATGGCTTTCACGTCAAAATTTAAGGCTTGATTTTCTGATACACTTTTAAAGTTATATCAAACTAAGGTCTGAATAGTTACTGATTGTATTTATGTGGATCTTTCAGTTAAAGGTTGATAAATTTTTTAAATAGTTTATAGAATAGGTTGTGCATAGTCAGGGTTCTTACTGTAAGTATAAATTAAGTTACCTGCCTAAGTATTTGCTATGGTAATCCTTTTTTTTTTCTTCTTTTTTTATTTTTTTTTTATTTCAGGCCTTACATAATTGTCAAGAAGCAAAAACCTGCAGTTACAAATAAGCATATGGAAGAACTGGCTCAGGGATACAGGTACACAATTCCAGCAGACCATATTTGTCTTCACCAAGTAAATACTGTGTGGAGACATGTCAGTCAGTATTTCACAGTCTTGGGGTTAGCTAATTAGGGAAGTCTGCTCTCCTATATAAATTCATCATCTCTGTACTGGAGATTTTCTGTTTAAAGTCAAATTAAGGCCAGTGGTCTTATTTTGTTACTGCTGTGAGATTTGGTAGGTACACAAAATAAATACATCTTACAGCCTCATCTTTCTGCAGGTGGAAGGTTTGAGGTAGTATCATCCTTCTCCTGATTGAAAAACACCTCACAGGAGTATCAACTTGATTGCCCTAAATTAGGCACATTCCGAGTTTTTTGGAAGTCCTTGCAAATTCTTAGTTTGTGTATTTTAAGAAAACCACACTTAGAGAAAGGCATTTAAATTTGGCCTAACTAAATTTCAAAAAACCATCATAAAAAAATCTCTCATCATGATTATCCCTATATTTGCCTACATTTACAGTGATGATGAGTACATATGGGAAGATTTTATTGAGTTGTTCAAGTAAGTAACATTCACCTGACAGACTGTGAAGTAGTGGATAGGCAACAGGATTAATTAAAAAAATACATTTTTCTTCAATATGTAATGTGCACAGAACTATACATGTAGAAGTATTTATTTGGTTTAACTTTACATATTACATTCCTTTAATATATGTACTAAGTATTTTATGCTTGCAGAAGTATGAGACAGTACTTCTAGTGTAATTTTTAATTTATCTGTAGGAATTTTGAAGACTTCTTGCATGAGGGCCTCGTCGAATATTTGGATGTGAATGAAGAAAATGACTGTAACATTGCACTATATGAAAATACAATCAATAAGTAAGTACACATTCAGTAACTGGTACTGGAAAAACTTTCATAGGGTAACTCTCAGAAATGCAAACATATAAATAATGTTACTGTTTCCACATGTACACACTGCTCCCTTGCTAGTGGTTGAAACTACTCCAGATGAAAGCTAAAGAAAGAAATCTGTCTGCACACATCCTAAATTATCCATGGCAAGTTACAAAAAATGGTTTAGGTTTTGGGAGATCTATTCCTGTTACTTACTCTCAAAAATATTAAATACTTAAAGGTATATTATTTCTTTCTCTGAATGTGGCGCTTTTTTTTTTGTTCTGTTCATTGGACTGCTCATCATAAGTAATTTTATCCAATAGGTATCCAGAAGGCAAATGGTTCCACATGTTTTTTGATTATGTTAGCGTATCAAGGTTGTTGTTTGGAAATTTCTCTTCTGGCTGTAGAGGGACCCTAGACACCCACTTTACAATAAGTGAAGTGCTGGAATGAGACCTTGCCTTTGACTTTTGGATGTAAAATAGGCCCTGATAAAAATATCTGCATCATTCTGTGTATTCTTTACCACATGTCTTAAGATCATTTTTGGTATGTGATTTTAATTCAGAAAGGTTTCCAGATATGTTAAGTTAAGTTTTCCACATATCTGAAGGACCTGCTTCTTTTTTTTTTTCACTCCTGTTTTCTGACTGTGGTTAAAGAGCCCACATTAAAGGAAGGATTCTTTTAAAATTTTAGTTCCTCCTATCTTTTTAATGGTTTTTAATGTTTCTCTGATGATATCCTGTAAACTGCAGCCTGCATATGAAATGCTAGAAATTATCTCCATGAAATGTTTGATCAGTAGATTTATGCAGAAAATTCTTTTTCTAAATAATCTGTCCTGGTCAAGTACACCTGGAAGCTAATAGAAATACATCATTGATTTCAGTGGAGCTAGATGAGACCTTCAATTATCTTTAACCTTTGCTAAATGTAATGCATTAACTCTGCTAATTAAATTGCATTGCTCCTACCCAGGCTTTTGAAGACTTCATCACTTTAAGAAATTACTCTTGCATGCTCTTGACTGAGTTCTGTATACATGAGCAAAGGAGAGTGCACACAATTGCTGTCATTTGTGCCAAAATAAATAACTTCCACAAAGCACCAGAGCTGAAAGTTTAAGTTACAGGACAACTGACTCAGCTAGGAAGGTTAATGGGAGTGCATCATATGAAATCACTGTTTAGTCCAAAAGAGGAGGAGAAAGTGAAGTTCCAGTAGACCAGTGTGAGGAAATGGCTCCACAACAACTGCCAGGAAGCTCAGAAGATTCTTGTATTGTCCATCAATTGTTTTGAGTTTGACTTCAGTGCTAACAGTGCCCTAAGTATCTGAGGTTGCATTGTATGAGCACATTGCTCCTTATGTTTGGTAATGATATTCCCTACATCCTTAACAGTTGAGTTGTGTACCCCCTTTCCCTGGATGATCATCTTGTGTTTTAAATGGTGTGACCATGTTGGTACAACTTGTTCTGGTAGTGCAACTGATACAACCCACTATTGTAAATATCCCACTAACATTCCTGCTTTTGTAGTATAGGCTTCTTTTAGCTGCAGTATCCTCTCTTTATTTTTCCAATCCAATTAGAGGGGTTTTCTTGGAAGTATTTGACTCTTGATGCATTCAGTTTCTTCTTTACACATTCGTAACTCTGCTTTTCAAACTTTTCAAACTGCTTTTCTTTCTTGGGCCTTGTTTCAGCAGTGGCATTTTTGACCTGCAGAAATTGAACTGCCCTGTAAAGTTTGAAGGTCTCCCACTAGCACTGTGGAATACTTCATGTGGTAGTAGGATCTGTGTAGGTTGCATCATCTTTGGTTGAAATAGGATTGACCTCACTGGAAGAAGACTTGTGTTGAGTACCCTGTATGCAAATGTATATCTGGTTCCATGCACTTGTACCCACTGAAGAAATTTGCAAACTTCACTATCAGTAAGTCTCGAGCCTCTGGTTTTACTGTCTGAAAAGTGTCAGCAGTTCTGTTAAGTTCTGCAAAATGGGGGAGCAGTCTCTGCTTCAAGTTTGCTACTTGTTCTTGAGACCATCTGCAATTACTTGACTGCAATTTGGGTTCTCCCACAAATATTTTCTTAAGACAGGCTTTAGTTAACATCGCAGCTTTTTGTCAAGTGGAGAAAAATAGTGGCTGTCCTCTGGCCAGCAGGTGATTTTTAGGTTGCTCAGGTGTACTTGTGATTTATAAAGATTTCTAGGACTGATAGATAGCTTTGTTGGCATACTCCTTAGGATTTCCATATCTATTTTTTTTCAGCTTTCAGATTTCATTATTCTTCCAGTAGTACATATGTTGTTTATCCAAGTTCCTGCTGGCACTTGTCTTCAGTCTGTATGTGCTTGTGGGTAATTCCTTAGCCTTTGTGAGCTTACCATGCTTGGCTGTCTTTTGACTGTTGCCATAATAAAGACTTTTGAGTCACTTCTTTGGCAAGGTCCTAAAGTTTAGCAATCAAAGTAATTTATTTAAATAATTAAAAGAAAGTCTTCCAAAAGACTTCCAAGAGAAGTCAAACATTAAAGATGGGATTTTCAGAATGCATTGGGTTTAGATGTCTGGGAGAAGCAATGTATGCATAAACCCAAGCTCTCTGTAATAAATCCAGGACATAAAAGACAGGCTTTGAATAGGTTTAGTTATAATCATCTGTATTTCATAATTCCCCACTTCCTAATTACTTATCTTGATTTAAATTCGTATCTGCTCTGACCAAGCATTATTGTACACTTCATCGTTAGTTATTAATCTCTCCACTTGCATCCCAATGCATGCTATGGTTTGTCTTTATTGAGCAGGACTTTCTCTTCTGAAGCTCATGCCAGGTAGAACAAATTGTCTCTCTGTCTTACTCATTTTCCCTGTCTTTTTACTTCTCATCAATACTGTCTTTTAATAACATAATCACTTCCAAAATATTTGCAGAGCTTTTCAAGTAGTGTTATATTATGTCATGTAGCCATGGCACTGGATCTGGTTTGGAGACAGATGTTTTCTCTTTAACTGATATAGCTGACCTTGGAAAACTAAAACAGTTTTTTTAATACCTGAATCTGTTGTGCTCTTCCTTCTTCCATCTCCCCAGTGGATTTCTGGATCTCTGAGATTAGTAATTTGATGCAGAGGGCTCTCATTACATGAGAAGACATTCCTTAAGGCATTTTGGGTCTTACTGTATAAACTGATGTTTTATTGTCTTACTCAGCTCCCTCAGGTTGTTGTTATCTGGAGGCTTTTCCTCCATTGTGGAATTTCATAAATCCTGATTTATTTCTCCTTCATTTCTTTTCATGTGGAAACACTTAAAGCCAAAAGAAAGTTGTTGGGTTTTTGTAATAAAAATAAAAATCCTGTAGTGAATCCATGTTTTGAGGTCCTACTGACTTACATTCTCCTGAACAGAATTGAATTTGAAGTGTTATGAGATATTGCTGACTTAAATATATTCTACAGAACTTGTTTGTTCACAAGCCTGCCATAATTGGTACTCTTTCTTTTAAGAGATACAACCCATTTGGAGATTGAGCCCTTCACACTTCTGGGTGTCTGTGCTGGGCTGATTCCGTATCCTCACCACAACCAGTCCCCAAGAAACACTTACCAGTGTGCCATGGGGAAACAAGCCATGGGTAAGACTTCATTTTTTATTCTTCTTTGAAACGTTATGTAGTTTTTGAAGCTATGTAGCAAAAGTGACAAACAGAAAATCTTTCTTTCCTGGTTCACAGGAAAAACTTTGCTAGGAAAAGTGAAAGACTACTTCCCTGGCTTTGAGACAAAAAGAATTTACCTCTGAAAGTTGAAAAACTTAATGTGAAAAAAGTACCTGTGAGGTTTACTTCATGAAGACCGTATCTGCAGATCTTAACACTTAAAAGAAAATTTTAATAAACTGGGACACTTTTGCTTTTTCTGTTGGGTTTTGTTGGAAATCATCCTGACTTTCAAGTTTTCAGCATATCTGCAGTATTGGCAGAGTGGGGATTTTTTTCTCTTTATGCTGCAATGTGCTGTGTGTTTCCAGACAAAAAAGAGTTAAAAAGTGTTCTCACAGAGAGAGACAGAGCATAGATTGAGGAGCATTTCTTTGACTGGTTGAGTAAGTGTCCTAAAAATAAATGTATCAGTAGTTAGCATTGATATCAGAGAACGAGAAGAATCAAGTGTGAAAGAGAGTGGTTAGTTATTTGAACACTTTCTGCAGCCATAGTTTAGATTTTGGGCTTTTGCTGTTTTGCATGAAGAGGCTGAGTAATGGCTTAGCAAAGTGACTGAAACAAAACTAATTTTCTGATCACTTATTATTTCATTTGACAGTGTCATATCTGGTCATTAAAACCCAACTGTTTTGTAAATTTGCTGTTGGGGGTAATTGACGGCAGTTAAGTTCTAATCCTTTCTTTAATACTCAGCTAAACCAGTATTAAAGTGTCCAAGCCTATGGCCTGTGATCAAGGCAGAGTGAGTCCCAAGGAGAGCCTGAGCAGTCGTACATCAATTCAGACAGCTGCATTCAGACTGGTGCTCTACATGCCAGTTTCATGCCTTGAATTGATGGCTTCCTTGCAAGTTGGGAGCTACAGTAGCACAACTCTGTGTCATGAAGAAACTGCCACTTCAGTTAGGTTTACTAAAGCATTTATTTTGTGCTGTGTGCTCAAAGCTGAAACACTGCACCTTTTGTGAGACTTCTCCAGCAGAATTAATAGCAAAGTAACTGCCTTATGCTGAACTGTCATGTTGAGCACATGAAAATGGCAGAAAGTAGCAAGATGCATGTCCTCTATTTAATTTTTTTTTTTTAAGGGTGGGTGGGTGGAAAGAGGAGCAATGCAATCTTTTTCCTTACAGTTCTCCCCCATCCCATTATCTTTCCCCCACCCCTGAGTCTCTATTTTATGACTATTAGTCTCAGAAGGTTTGGTTAGTTACCACACACAGTTAAGCAGGATCAGTGTGTACAGAAAGCCAATTCAGTATCTGTGGAGTTCTTTTGTAGTTTTCTGTGTGAAGGTTTTTTTCCCGTTTTGTTTTGAGTGTCATTTGCAATTCATTGTCTGTGTTTTCTGAGGTTGGTGTATTCAGCTGCTTTGACCCTAGGTCTTGCACATTTAGCTCCTTGGATACAATCCTCTGACGTTCCTGCTGACGCTAGGAACACAAAAGCCATTGAATATCTTGAGCAATAAAAAAAGCCTTTGTTTCAGTTTGTTATGACAAAACACCTGACTCAAAGAATAAGCAGCTAGATAAAAGTAATTTTTAAAAGTTGGCACATGACTTGAGCTATATTTTGCTCTATCTGAAGTGTCTGCAAACACCTGAAGCTTTTTGTAATAACTGCTTTAAAAAAAAGCCACAATGAGTGGCAATATGTAGGGGCAGAGAAGATTTTTTTGTACACTTACCGATCAGGTGAGACCTAGACGGTATTCCTGAAACATTGCACATACTTTTTTCTGTTTATTTTGGTGAAGAGATGTGATGTAGTGCTTCAGACTCCAACCTTTAATTAACCATCCACTTTTTGTGCTTTCTTTCCTTGTACTGAAATTGCAGAGCAGCTCCTCGTCCAACACTGCCATGTGGAAAGTCTCATGTCCAAGTCCTCTGTGTCACTCCCTTGAGTGTCAAAACCTGGGGCAGTGCAGGGAGCCCCGGGGTTCAGGCTGGGAAAGGAGAGCCTTGTGCTTGTCAACACTGACCCCCACCCCCTCTGGCCGCATCACAGGGCTCTGCCAGCTGCTTTGGACAGTCTGTGAAAGCACAAGTAAATGGAGAGTGGACAGCAGAGATTCCAGTGAGGCCTGTAATCAAATGTCCCTGACAAGTGTTAGGTCCTAAAATATTAATGTTTCCTCAGGATAGTATTACATAGCCTGAAAAATACCTCCCTTTCATGGGTACATGAGTCATCTCGTTGTAGGAGTAGGGCTGTGCTGAGTGACCAGACTGAATTTCAGTAAAATTAAATTGAAATTAAATCTCTCACTTTTGGCATAGATAATTTACCATATGTTGCAGGTTGAATTGTAAGACTGAGAGGAAGTTAGCTAGTAAATATAACAGCAGCTGCAAGGACCTCAGTTGAACGTTCACATTTCAGTGCAAGGTTAACAGTTGTACCTTAAAATCTCAGCAATATTTAAGATGAAAATACAAGAGTTTGTATTGTTTGCATTTAATGTGTTGGTGAAATAACGCTTAAGAGGATCAAAGGCTTCTACAGTTAGAGAAATAGTTCTAAATTGAGCTTTTTAATTCCATTAAGACATAAAAAAACAGTTTTACACATTGTACATCTGTGACTGTGTAAAAGCCTAATATGAGGAATGAAAACATACAGTTTTCCTGCCAGTAATCCCCCATATTGCACATGCACATGTGCTGCTGTGAAAGTGCTGGTGTGGGTACACAAAGCAAGCTGTACACTCAGAGCCCTACTGTGCACTGCAGCTTCAACCCAAATGGCATAACACAAGTCTTGACTAAGGAAAGGAAGGTTTGGGTGTTGATTGTTACTTTAGCCTCTGAAAGAAAAGGAAGTATTTGAGGGGACCAACGTAAGTGGGTGAGAACTTTGTTCTAGAAGCTTATTGTGAAGCAAAAACTTTGATATTACAATGAAAAAGCCTCTTGCTGTATCATATACATTCTGCTTTGCTTCTGTGAAGTAGGAAAGTCCTTTATATGCTGCTCTGCCTCACACTGTAGCCAGCTGAATGCATTAAAATTGAGTTGAGAAGATAAATATACTTCAAGGAACTGAGTGCTGGGGGTTTTGGACAGTTGCGAAAGCTCTTTGGTGGACTGAGAGTCAGAGTCCTCCCAAATTTTGTACAGCTAGCCTAGAGGCAGACAATCTAAACAAACCTTAAAGCAAAACCAGCTGTTGCTGGTCATCACAGCTGGATCTGGGTGTGCTGTGGCCACAGCTCTGTTCTGCCACTGCTCTTTGAGGAGTGTTTGTGCTCTGGGACACGATCTCGTTTTGACACCTCTCCTCTCCTCGGTAGTAGGCACAGAGGTACTGAGGCAGAAATGAGCCGAACTACTCCCCCCCCAACCCCTCTAATTTACCCATAATCTTTTTAACCCACCCCTTAATCTTTCTACTTTGAAAGGAGTATTTCCAATACTTAATGTCCAGATCACTTAATGCATGTACTGTAACAATCTGTCTGACCTGAGTTGGAGTCCCCTCCACAAGGTTTATCGCAGCATTTAGAAACTGTACTTCTTCCTCTCTTGCTTTGTGCTCATATAAAAGGACAGAATCATAGAAAATCCATGGTGAAAACAGAGGAAATACAGAATTAGAGCAATTCTTTTCTTGGCTTGTGCAGTAATAGCCCTTTTGGCTCAAGTAGATTGATTTTTGTGTCCTTGTTAATTTTGATTGTACAGTTTAGTGTTGTAAGTAATACACCAGAGAATTGGATTAATGCTTATTTTAGCTGGCTGTTTGTTCTGGTGAGTTCTCAAAACTTTCAGCATCGGAATAACAATGCCTTGTTTATGCTAAATATCAGTAGGTAGTGTTTTTATAGTGATTATTTCACACTAAAGGATACTCAAATGATTCTTAAAAAGAAAAAAAAAACCTGTCAGGAAACGGAAAAAAAGGAAAGAATGCACACGTGCATTCACAATGTATCAAGTACTGAGAAAAGCAAGAAAATGATCTTTGTTGTATCCAGGTCAACCTTGTGTGTTTTGCTTTAACCAGGGCTAATTACCAATGAAAAAAATTGGTTCTTGCTGTTGGGCTAATTATAAATGCGAGTCATTGTGAGCAGGGTTTGTTATGGTGAACTTTAATTATACTTTACTTTTGCTTGGTTGTTTGGCTGGAGCAAACAAGGGCTCTGTTCTTTCAGAGAGAAAACAGAAATAAAGCTAGTGACTTCCTTCATTTCAGCGCCCACACAGAGGGCTCGTCCTAACGCACCAGTCCTCTGAAGAGAGCTGCTGCTTTATTTGAAATAAGCAGATTGTGGTTTGAGGCTGTGGTTTGTTAGCCCAGTTTAGAGAAAGCATTATTTGTATAACCCTTAAATCCTAGCAATTAGGAATAATACTGCTGATATATGGCATGCTTTTTGGCTAATTTATTTAATTTGTGCTCTAGAATCACTCTCTAACCAGTGTTTTTCCTGCTAGGATATCTGTCATTGATATATATGTATATGTTTTCCATTTGATACAGCATTCACCTCCTGAAGAATAGCCTGAATACAGTTCATTATTGAGGCTCACAATCTCAGTAATGTCAGTTGCTTCTGGCTCCCAGACAGTAGCAGTTCTGTTAGGCTTATCTGAACTGCTGAGAAAAATGCCAGTTTTGAAATACATGAAACATTTGTAAAGAAATCATTTGTGTTACCTGAAATATGTAAAAGTGTCGTCTGAAATCCTTGATGTATAGGGGACTTCCACAGATTGTTACTGGGGTGTAAAGGACACCCTTAAAGTGTAAAAGATGGGTAAAACTGGTGCTTCAGACCTCATCCTGTCTTAGCATCCCTAACCAGTGAACCATAGCAGGTACAGCATCTCAGAGGAGAAAAAAATTGCAAGCGTTTTGAAAGTGAAGTTTGTCGTGACTTTCTCTTGGAAAGAGTTCTCTCAACACCAGAAAAATGTACCTATCTGTGAAACATTTAAGCTGAGCTTCACTGCAACCTATCCTGAAAGGACACAAATTATTCATTCTAGATACAGAGGGGGAAAATGGTCTAAACCTCTTAAGTTTTTGATTTGTAAGCATATTTTCTTATCTGTATACTAGGAAAACCAGAGGTTTTGAGTCAAAAGTAGATTGGGAACAATGTCTAATTGAATTCTAAGATAGTATCAGAGATAGTGGGGCCTTCAGGTGGTGGGCCTTGCAGGGTGAGACTGCAAAGGTCTTCAGTGTTGAGGAATCCAGGCCCTACCAGCTTGTGTCTTACTGGAGACAAAAAAATACTTTTCATGGATGATTATCCAAGAAAAAGACAGAAAAGCAACTACTAAAAAGCAAGAGACAAGTAAAGCCTGTCAACTCTGCCAGATTTTTTTTGTCATTTGAAAATGCTGTGCCCACGTCATTGAATCTACTTTCTAGAACCAGGGAAAGTCCAGGCCAGCTGTAACAGTTCATTTTCAGATGGTAGCTGTTGAGCTCTCTCTCCATTCTTGTCCTTGGGAAGGGTAGACCTGTTGTGGTTTAGGAGAGAGAGCTTAGTGCCAAGGACAGGATAGGTCTTTGGAAATGGTTTTATAGTTTGATTTTCTAGACATTTTATGTAAATGGGAATTGCAAGTAGGTGCATGGAAAATGTGAAGCTGACCTCCCTAGTGAGCAGATTTGTGTTCAGATGTGCTTCCTGGCTATGTGAAGTCTTCCTTATACACTGACTGCCTTGACCTTTCCAAGAAAGCAGCCAGACTCTGAAATTGCAGGAGAAAATGGAAGGGTTTTGAAAGACTTACATCCTAAGCACAAGTACTGCAGAATATTTAGCACTTAAAACTTTAAAATGTTAACTTTTCAGACTGTAATTTCTGAATTGCTTAGAGACATAGCATAGTCTTGGTACAGCAAACTCCAATAACATATGATTGCCTTAACTTTTGTTCTGCTACACAACGGTTTATGTTTCCCTGCTGGGTGTTAATTATTTTTTCCTCAGATTTCAGGAGACACTTTGGCATTCTGATGGGACAGGGCCAAAAATTTCAGTCTCAAGCTGGGAGGTCTATACAAAAGGTTGAATTCTGAACTGTAAATTTAAAATTAATTTCATGTAAAAAGACAAATATATTACGAGTAGACTTCTACTGTAGTCTTTCTATCAATGATGCTTCTAATTTCAGAAAATAAATCAGACTTGGCTGCTGCTAGTGGTGTGCTTTGTTAATACTTTGTCACATTCTAACACAGGCTGCTGTTGAACTAATTATTGCCCAAAAAAGGAAGGAAATGTGATGTTGAGGATGAAGAGCTTGATCCACAGTTTCTCTTGAACTCAGCAATAGTCTTTCTGTTGATTCTCATGAAATTTTGGATCAGGTCTCTGAAAGACAAGTTGAACTCCACAAAAAAACCCAAACCTGGTGGCTATGAGAACAATAAAAGGAAACTTCATACTTGCAGGATTCAGTGTTGTGATTAAAAAAAAAAAATCTTATTTGCATTTAGTCAAACAGCTTTTATTTCTTTTGTTATTGTTCTTTTTATATTGATGTTTAGTTTTTTCCTCTTTAAGAGAAAATGAATAATTCTTCTGGAAGCTTAAATTAAGAAACTATTTACATATTTATTTAAATATAATAATGTAAAGTTGTTTTGGTTTGGATTCTTTTATTATTTTTTCCCCTTCTTTTCTTGAAGAATTTCTGTGTGATTTTAATTAATTTGCTTTTTGGTGATTTTTTACCCAAAACATTTCTAGAATAGTCACTAATGTTCACTGCTTTTGTTTTTCTTTTACATGCAGGTACTATTGGATACAACCAAAGAAACAGGATAGATACTCTGATGTATCTGCTAGCCTATCCACAGAAGCCAATGGTAAAAACAAAAACAATAGAACTGATAGATTTTGAGAAACTCCCTGCTGGACAGAATGCCACAGTCGCTGTGATGAGCTACAGTGGCTATGATATTGAAGATGCTCTTGTCTTAAATAAGGCCTCTTTGGACAGAGGTAAGATCCATCAACTCTTTCTCACTTCTCCAGTGTGTGTTCCAATATATATTCTTATAAACTTGTTTTCTCCTTGTGTTATCTTTTAGTAACTTTTATTGCAGTTACGAGCATTAGATCTCCAGTTAAGAAATTGAATTCCCGAACTGCTTTGAATGCTTTTGTTTGTTTTCTGTATTAGTGATTGTAACTCCATGCATACAATAGTGTGGTGAAGTTGCCAACATGCATATAAACTTCTGAGTCAGGATATTGTAAGACAAAAAGGCTAACTTCTGACCTCAAATAAAAAAGTGTAAGTACTTAGTTTACCAGAAACATAAGGCATGAGTTAATCTGTTCTGTTGGGCTTGCTTTTTAGATGGTTGCCTGAACCTTTGTTCATTACTAACAGAGAGGTCTCATTATTTCCACCAGTAACAAAAGCAGTAGATGAAATTAGACTTGTGAATGTATTTAGGAAAGGAATACAACCCGAGGCAGTTTGTATCTTTGGGAACTTGGTGTTCTGAGGGTGCAATAGCAGTATTGCCTACTTTCTGAGAGAAAATAATAGTATTGTCTAAAGCAAAATAATCTAGTGTTTATGCAGAGCCAAATTAATTAACCTGCTTTCTTAAAATACCAAATCTGTGGTGCAGTGTATGTACTAAAAGTACATAAGTACCAAAGGGAAGGTTAACTAACAGGGGCCCATGTCTGTATAGGTCTAGCCTGTCTCGCACTCTCTACACTTCTTCAGCACTTCGTGTTAATGCTGCTGAGGGCTCGAGGAGAGTTGCCTGAAAACTTAGTCTCTCTTCTCTCCCTTTTCTAAATAAATTCCTATGAAAGCAGGCGTAGTGCAGTGATCAAATTGGTTTTAGTTTCGGGTGGCCAAAATCAGATTCTTCCATCACTTTATTCCCCCCCTCCCCAGCTCCCTTCCTCCTAGTTGCTAGGCAGCAATAATAGTATTCCTAGACATGTATCTTTGGCATTAATGTCTGCTGCATTTAATTTATGCCTCCTTTTCTAAAACAACAACAGGCATGATTTAAAACTGAATGTTTTCTTTTCTGGTAGACTGGTAACATTTAACAGGGACTGTGGTGCTTGTCAGGAATTACTTGACATAATCTAAAGATATAGATGTACTGTATGTGGCCACAACCATCTTTCAAATGAACTAAAATAAGGCAGGATTATTAGCAAGCCTTGCTCTTGGCTCTCTGCAATTCTAAATGTGATTAAAGTCTTTAGTATCGTGGTTAGTTGCTGTACTTGTAGAGAAATTCCAGAGATTCTGCTTTTCTCATCTAAAGCCCAAAACCTGTTATTTTATAATAACAGGTAATTCAGAATTCTTTCAGCTGAGGGAAGAAAGAGTAATGGGTTGATTATACTAAACACTTGGTCAGTACTTTCCTGGTAGGCTATCTTATGCCAGCCACAAACACGAGTAAAAGTTCAGGTTTCTTAGACCTCATGAAAGGAAGAGGTGCTGCTCTCCCCCTGTTACAGTCTCCTCTCCCATGTTACATCTTCCTGGAGACCACAAAAACGATTCAAGAGAAATGATGTGTGCATGTATGTGCAGAGATACAGAGGCAGATTAGCACAGTTCAGGATTAGACTGTAGTGCAGTATCTAAAAAAAAGCAGCATACACAGTCTGATGTTTAAATTGTGCACCACTAGGTACCCATGTACAACGTTATGCATATTCAAGCTAATGAATAATCTAACTAATGAAAAATATTTCAGATTCTGTAGCTCAGCAGGTGGATCAGACTTCTTGGTTCATTCTGATCATGTGTTCTAAAGGATCTTTGAACTCCTAGGCAGATGAGTTTGTGTTCCATTTTAGGTTTCGGGAGGTGTCTTGTGTACAAGAATGCCAAGTGTACGCTGAAGCGTTACACAAACCAGACATTTGATAAAGTGATGGGGCCGATGCTGGATGCAGCTACCCGTAAACCAATCTGGCGCCACGAGATTTTAGATGCTGATGGTATCTGCTCTCCAGGTAGGTCAGACTGCATGTTCACTCATGGCATGGTCATTGTCTAAGTGGAAATTAATGTTCTGTCAGTATTTCCTGTGCACCTTGTTTTATACTTAGCGTTTGGGGAGGTTTTTTGTCTTGAAGATGACACCATTGTAATGGAAAATTTTAAAAAGTTGGTTCCTGAAAGCAGCATGTTACCAGTCATTGGTGGGGGGTGGGAGTGGTTTATGCATGAAAAAAGGTAGCTTTATACTTAAGTGGAAGAGTGAGTCTTCAATAATGTGAATCTACTGAAGCGTTAGAATTTGTATTGTTGTATTCCCAAACTGGCAAGTTTTTAGTACCGTAGCTCTATCCTGTTTGTCTGTCATGTACTGTTGTTTTCATAAGGATAGAGATAGATTTCTTATTATTTTGATTTCATGTATCAAAATCTCCTAGCAAGATATCAGTGAATGCAGTTGTTTGAGGAAGTAAAACCTTGTGGTTTTAACACTTTAGAAAGATGTTTTGAGAGAGATAAGAAAATAAATAAATAGAAATACAAAGATAGGTGTATGACTTTCCAGCGGTAATAGATTTGAGAAAGAATCCTCCCATACTGTCATCCTTTAGTTAGAAAATGGCTTAATAGATCTGCTAAGATCTAGTAAGAAATGTGTCTTAAAGGGCACTAAACTTAATTCCATTATAGTAGCACAATTGGGTCAATTTTGCTCTTCAACACATCACAATGGAGCTTTCAAAGTTAATTAAGAAAAAAAGGCAAGAATCTTCTGAAGTATTGGATAGATAGGACTGGGCTGGACTCCAGACTGAGACTGTTCTCAGCATGTAGGTAAAAACCTATTTGAGATAGTTCATGTGGACAGAAGAGAAACAGGCTGAAGTTCAGTGTAATTTAGTGGAGGAGGTGGGAGGTAGGTACTTGGTGTGCAGTTGTATCACTGGGCATCTTAGTGATCTGGTTTTCAATGTAAAGGGCAGGATAGGGGAATGGAGCAGGGAAAAGCTGTGTATGACACCAGTATCAACAGAAATATGTAAATGCAAGGAGAGATTGAGAGTAGTCTTGCACAGCTCACTGTGGAATGGTGGGCTGTCCCAAATTTAGGTGTGAATTTCTAAAATTTGTCATTTAAAGTGTTCCCTGTTAATTTTCTCCATACTTAGAGCAGATGACTTCAGATGGTTTTGTGCAGTCTTTTGACCCAGGGTATGGTGAATAGCTGTTCTCATAGTGCACCCAGCATGCTAGCTGTTCGGATTTGGTTTACCAAAGAAAGCTGGTTTAGTGATTCTCTTACCATTCAATATTTAATAAAATAACAGAGCATACTTCTTGGGCGTATTCCTCCCAGTTTGTCTTCCATCTTACTTTCTTTTTTAAAAGCTTGAAATATATTTCTAACACAGACACATTTTCATGGTGCTTTTTCTTCTTGTTCTCTGTAGGTGAAAAAGTAGAAAATAAGCAAGTCCTTGTGAACAAATCTATGCCAACTGTGACGCAGACACCTCTGGAAGGAAGCAGTGTGCCTCAGCAGCCGCAGTACAAAGATGTGCCAGTAACGTATGTTACAATATAACTTTAGAGCTGGGCAAATTACATGAAGGAGAGAGGTGTTTGAGAAAATACTCAATTCTAGAAAACTCCCTTCTTCAACTATATTTGGCTTTTGTTTGTTTAATGGAAGATCAAGAAATTTGCAATATATGAGAAAGTTTTTGCTGTCAAGAAGAGCCCATGAGAAAAAAAATATACCTTGTTCTTTACAAGTTCAGCTTAATTCTCCCTTAGTTCCTATTGTAGCTCTTAAAACTTTTTTTTCCAGAAATAGGCTATACTCTGGAACTTCTATGTAAGCATATATACATAAACATATATATATATATATATAATCTTTTCTCCCCATATATAAGTTCCATAAAGATTACAGTTTGGTCGGGAGCCTACCAAGATAGTATAATACAGATAGTTGTCTGTAACTTGTGTTTGGTTCATAGAAATAAAATTAATGTTCTGGCTTCTTTTGCTAGCTACAAAGGCGCCACTGATTCTTACATTGAAAAAGTAATGATTTCATCAAATGCCGAAGATGCTTTCTTGATCAAAATGTTGCTGAGGCAAACCAGACGTCCAGAAATTGGAGATAAATTTAGCAGTCGTCATGGGCAGAAAGGTAAAGGACACATTTAATAAAAATAAATTCATGTTGTATATGCCTACTATACATACATAATATCATCATGTATGTTTCCATTGATTGGTTCAGATCTTTTATGAATACAGTGATAGAAGCCCGTATCCCTTTTTTTGATTAAGTTCACCTAATTCAGCAATGATGTTACTGAAACAGAGAAGTATTGGCAAAAACAACTCTCGGTTGATCTATGAATCTGGAAAATACAGTAGTTGCCCATTTTAAACAAGAACAGGTTTTGAGGTTTGGTTGGGCTTTTTTCCTAAGTGAGAATTTGGGTTTAGGTGATAGATTTGTCTGTGGGTTATCAAGGGAGAGACTGGAGAGATTCTGAATGGACAGAAAAGATGAGAGATGAAACTGAGATGTTTGCAGGTCGGTACAGACATTCTGCTCTAAAGGCAAGACTGCAGGTAGATAGCTCAGGACCATGGTGTAAAAGGGAAGCAAATCAGGAACACAACTAGGAGTGCACCAGCAGAGAGCAGAAAGAAAGGGAGAATGTTTTTTAAAAATACACCTGGGATGTGATCTGGAGCACCTCTGGATCTTCAAACCAAAACCTGAAAATGAGTACCTACTAGGAAGCTGTTGGTGGCATGCAGTTCTCAAGTTCTAATGTTACTAGGAAAATGAAAATCAGGAACCTTCTTCCATATCTGCTGAAAAAAAGCAGTGAACTCCCTTTGACCTGAATGTAAAAAAATATGAGTCTCAGATCATCCTCTGAATCTCAAAAGAGTTGGAAGAGTGTTAAGAAAGAAGTGACTGAAAACAGTCTGACTGTAACCAACTTAAAAGCATGTTTTGTTCCTATTGGTGTCAGTGTGGGACAGGTTTTGACACATTCTTATCATTCTGTAGTCTTGGAAAATCGAGATTTGTAGTATTCACAGCATGACCTTCTGCCTTAGTGTATGTGCCGTGCTATTACCTGAGCATTGTTAAATTTTTAGGTCTTATTTTGGCTTTAGAACATTCCTTGGTCTCTTGTCAGATGTGATGGAGAGGCAAAGAGGTTGATATTACCAAATCCTTTCTACTGCAGCCTGTACACCCCTTGTGATCCTGTCTTAATAACTACTGGCCAGGTGTAACTGAAGTGAAAGGCTGCATCCTTGTCATGAGATACAGAGCTAACCACAGTAATCCACATTTCTGTAGCGTCCAGGTTAGGTGGTCAGGACATCTACCTACAGCAAACCTGTCAATCAGAAGAGATAAAATGGGTGCAAAAGGCAGTAGTTGATCACAATGACAGCTGTTACTAGATGTTGCTTCAAGTTTGTGTGTTATCTGTTAAGAGTACCTAATACTTGCTAATACTTTCTCAGTACTTCCATCTCTCTCCCAGGTCACTTGTAATTCCACAGTGTCTTTCCACAGACCCACAAAACTGGTTTTTGAAGCTCTGTGTTCTCAGGGAATACTTCCTTTGTTTCTGTTGTTACTAAGGAAGAGAAACTCTTCTGATAAGCACTGAAATATTTTTCTTGATTTTATATGGCTTTTGATCTAAAAATACAAAGCTATTCCCACAGAGTCCCCAAGTGATTTGGAAACCAGTACTGTTGAAGGTTTTAAAAAAGTAAAGATGCAGCAGTGCATACTTGACTTTCCTTATAAAATTGAGTCAAGTTCTTACCCTACAGCCTTACAGGATAGTTTTGGTAAGTGAGGGGAGGAAGATCATTAGCTTTAGAGGCAAACAGAAAGAGTTGAGCAATTGGAATGGTTCAACTGCCCCATTCTTTCCTTTTCTTAAGGAAGATCCTCCTCCAGCAAAATTTTGTATAGATTCTCTTTCAAATACTTATTTAGTCTCGTACACGGTGAAGTTGTGCAGTGCTTAAAAGCCTGTGAGCACTGTTAGGGCAGCACCTATTTCTTGATGTAGCTTTGTCTAATTGGACCCTTCTCCTTATAAGTGGTATGCATTTTAGCATTTTAGCAGCAAGTTATTATATAACAGTACAATCAGTACTGTGCAGGACAAATTTTCTTATTAGAATATTTTTAAAAATCCTGTGAATTATATTAAAGAAGCCTCTTGGTTAATCATGATAAATATTTGCAGGGATTTGCATGAAAAATTTAAGCAGGTTAGGTTTTTCTCCTAGTTTAAGCTATTAAAATGCACCTGTTGAAATAGTTGAACAGAATGTAAATAGAACTGATTTTCATATCCCTCCAAAAATTAATAAAAAGAGTGCTCCACAAATGTAGAACCCACGAGTGAGAAGAATGACAGAAGGAAGCAGAATTGTGTCAGGTAGGCTGCAGTATGGCTTTAGGGTGCTAAGGGCCTTCCATATGACAAAAGGAACATAAGACATCTAACAGCCTAGAGCAAGCAACTACCTGTGGAAATCCCAGGGTGATGAAAAGCAATATCCTAAATGCTGTAGGAAACTTTAAGGGCACCTATAATTATGCCTGGCATTTCATCAGGTTAACAGTGGCTGATCACCCAGTGTCTGTGCTTGGGACCTATAGTAATAATAAGCCAAACCCATCAATTATTTAGAATGTCACTTTCAGCTTGGTTTTGGAGATAGGAGCAGGAACATTGCAATGGAGTTACATTGTTACAGAGTTTGCAGGCATGTGCCTGTAGCTGTCCTGTACATCAATCTATAGTAATCCCTTGTGATCAGAGGAGTGATCATATTCCAAATTATTACATTTTGCTAGGACTCATTTACTAGCCTTCCTGGCAATAAACCTCTCAGTTCACTGGCTTGTAGTGCATTATAGAAAAAGATGTAACACTAAACAGGAGAAAGGAGAAGATAACTTTTGGTAGATACTAAGAAAAAAATACTGACAAGAACAGTGGAGTTCACTGTTTTGCAGCTTAACTGTACAATGAGGAAGCCAATACTGACAATAGCAGGACTGGAGAAAAGGCATGAAAAGGAGAGGCAGAATCTCCTTTGAGAGCTTTTTAACATTGCATCTAGTACCATCCTCTGACATCAAACTGGGGAAGGATCAGTCATATCAGAAGAATATAGACAATCATGAAACAGAAATTATAATACTAACAGTTTAACTTTTTCTATTGAGAGAATTTTTAATTAGCTCTGAATTTATTCTCTCGTCTTGGTCTGAATGCAGGTGATTACCACTTCAAGTTTAATTTGTGACTTATCTTTAAGCCTGTCATAGGGCCACTTAAACATGTAATGAGCTTAAACTAGCAAGTACCTTGGTTCACTGAGAAGGAGGAAAAGCATATGTCTATCTGCTTTACAGTCTTTTTCATGAAATATTTTTATTTTCTAGAAGGAATGCATGAAGATGAAATTTGATTTCAGGGAATCGTAGTAGTAGTGGGTTCTAAATAATGAAATATGTGCAAAATAAGAGATTGCACAAACCACATCTCAAACTTTTTGATGGGCTTTTTGCTGTATTCCAAATTGATATGTATTTCAAAGCTGTGCTTTGTCACTGGAGCAGAAGGAAGCAGAGTAAGGGAATTAGAAAGCGTCTGGGATACAACAGATTAAATCTCACAAACCAGCTTTAGCCTTTTGTTACAGAAAAGCCTTTCATTAAATATGTAGGTAGATTTTGTAGGCCTCTGTAATAATACAGATCTATGTCACTGCCTCTGTATTTGCTGCCTTCCTTGTGTCCTCTCACATGTCAACATGGTATTGGCAAGGGTCACCACTTCTGGCCTGTCCACCACACCCTCTTTTCACGTGCGTCCGTTGTTTAAGTACACTCCTTCCAAGATGCCTGGAAAAGGTTGCCTGTCCTTCAGTGCCTCTCAAGAAAGAAGTATATGGGGAGAAGGAAAAAAACCCAAGCAAATGAGGCCACCATGTTGTCTTCTGAAATGCAAATATTTTGCTTTATTTTAATATTAATCTTCAAACTGGATGTTGCAGTAAGATCTTTGAGTCTGGGACTGTCTCTATAGCCTGTAAAGTCAGTAAGCTTCTAGTGTCTCACAGATAAATCCTCTCTGGTGGTTGTCCTGAACTGCAGGACTTTGTTTTCACTGTGTTGCATCATATATTTTCCAGAAGGATAAAGAAACTTTTTTGGTTAATTATTTTGTTGTTTTAATCTTGTATTCCTCAAGCAAAGTCACTTTTCAAAGCACAGAAGGCAAAAGGATTGTTAAGCTAAAGAAGCTTCATCTGAGTTCCATACAAAGTAAATTATTATATTTCCAGATTTCCTCTTGCTTTGCTACAAGTCACAATGAGGAAAAAGTTGGGCTCCTTTGATGTGAAAAAAAGCAATATAACACTTCTCTGAAAGAACATTTCTCAGTCTCTCATGTGAAAAAGGATTAACACCTCCAACAAAGGTCCTGTAGATCACAGAACTAAGCAGCAATACTGAACAGTATTCCTGAGGAGTGGAAAAACTGTATTTAAGCAAGAGATTGTTTGAACTGGCAAACAGAAGCTTTTTAATAGCTGAAGATCTAAGATAAAGGATTAAACCTTTCTGAAGTATCTGCACTTAAACAACTCTAAAGACAAGGAAGCAAGTTTAAATTCATGAAAGATGGTCTTTGTTTTCCTAAATGAACCGTGTTCTTTAGTGTCAAAACAAAATCCATTCACAGTATTATCAACTACATAAACTTCATGACAATACCACTTGTCTACCAAAGCAAGTCTGACCTTGCTTACTTTCTGAAATTTTTACTAGCTTGATCATCTGCCATCTGCTTGCCTAATTTCATAGCGGAGATGAATTTATCTTTTTCCTTTTAATGGGCACTTGTACAGTACGGATAAGCAGAACATTTAAAATGAAATGTTAGTTTTAAATGGCTACTTGTGTCATTTCCCCCCATGTTATAAGTCAGACTTAGTACTTTATCTCTAATAGAGCATCAGTGGTTTTATAGCAATTAAATGGTTGAAGTGGCATTAAAAGGAATTTGCTCTTAATCGACTGCAGGAATGCGGGATGATTAGTAGTTATTAGGCATCACTGAAGGTAGGGATTTCTTGCCATATTTTTATCTTCAGAAGTTGAATTTGAGAAAATGTCAGAATGCCATTAAAACTTCCCATACTGTTTTTTCTATTTATTTTTAACAAAACTGCTGCTTAGCTTGCTGTCTTAAGAAGAAAATAACTGCATTTTTTTATCTCAAGCAGCAAACAGGTAACCTTCTGACCTTTTCAGTAAATCCTCAACTGAACCTCTGAAATTAGGGTGATTTAGCATTTTATGGCACAAAATAAAAATCTCTAAATCTGTTTCCAAATAGTGTATCCTGAAAACACATTTTATTAAGCTCTTGACTCATTCAGCCATGTGTATTTTGTAAAGTTCCTATGGTTATTGTTTTACAATAGCTGCTTCCAGAAGCATTGTAAGGGTTTCAATTAATCAGCTCTTTGTGTGCTTCAGACTATGCAAATTTATCACATCAGACCATTCAGCAGCTCATGGGAAAGCAGTGTACAAACTGTATTGTCTTCTAGCACCTCCTCTCATTTAGAGTGATGTTTTTAATAAGAAAACTAATCAAGTTTACTTATGCATTATTTATCTGTTAATTTTAATTCTGTTCTTTACCTCTTATGTCAAACGGGATGTAGCAAGGGATATGATAGATCAGTGAATGATTCAATACTGAACAAAGCTTATGTGATGCAGCACTTTTTTTTCTTCAAGACTTCTTTTATGCTTAGTTAGCCAACACAGTATGTAATTAGAGAGTTTTGAAGCAGCTGTACATTTTTTGTTCAGCCTTGCTAATTTTTGCAAATCTGTCACTTGTCCGTAACATACAGCGCTGTGTTACAGCTACAACTTTGCTTAATTATGTGACGTAGTCTTATTTCTCAAGAGTGTTTCCAAATTCTGGCAAACTGGCAAAGCTAAAATAGATGCCTTTCAAGTCAGTTTTAGCTCTTTTACCACCGTATCATTAGAGTAAGTAAACAAGCACGTTTAGTAATGCGCTTCTTTTTATCTTGCTGATAGAAACTGGTATTGCTGCTGCTTCTATTCACGTCGTCTCCTTTGCTTCTAATGTCCCTCCTGCTGGTAGTAATTAGTTTTCTATATTAGGTTGTTTTGACTTATTTGATGATTTTTTTTTTTTTTTTCATTTGGCGTGTGTGTGTATAGAAGGCACCTTATCGTGGCCTGGTGAAAAACTTTCCCATACTGTTGTGTTCTGTCCCTGCCCCCTCCCGGCCGCCCCCCTTCCCCCTCTGCGCCGAACCGAGGTTTTACAAGTCTGGCTGCGCTCGTGTTTGTCAGCAAACTGTAAAAGCAGCCACACGAAAGGTACCAGCTCTGGAAACCTGAGTTTCTCCTGATTAGGGAAAGAAACTCAGACAAAAGTACAGGGGCGAGGGGCTCTTTATGCTGTCAGTGCCTTGTGGAGGTACATGGGTTTGAGATGCTGTCAGCATTGATGCTGATAGCGTGTGTGGGGCTGGGGGCCATCAAGCGTAGTCAGGGTGCTGTCATTTATTGGCTGCCATACAATAGCATTGAAAAACACTGCCTATGGCTGTTTTATACTTGCATGTTAAACCACTGTGGATGTCTGATTTAAGGTTATTCTAATTTAAACTGTTACCCTTGCATTAAGCTGCCATGCTTATTAATCCACTTTTTTTTCTTCTTTTTGATATCATAAAAGAATTTCTTAGCATTTTCACTGATTTTCCCTCTAAGGTGACATTACAAAATTTATACACAAAAGGTTTTTTTCTTAAATTTAATTTGTTGTTCAGTTGAAACGAAATGAGATGTAGCAAGTTGCTAGATGCTTTCTTGCTCAAGCACATAACCCTCTTGTTAATCCACATTAAAAACCACATTTTGTTTTTTGTTTTGGCTGCAGCCTTTTCTGGTTGTTAACACCTGATTCTGGTCCCAGATGAGACATCAGAACGTATAGGTGAGAGCCGTTCAGGCCCACTGCAGTATAGAATTTAGTCTCAAGTTGTATTGCTTCATTTCAGATGCAGCATATAAAAATTGTGAGAGGGAGGGAAATGAATGAAACCAAATTATTTTGTATGTCCTCTTATGAATGCTGGGGATCAATTTTCATGTGATGTCTAAATCAGTAACAATTAAGAAATACTAACCTCTAGTAAGAGCCACAGAGCAAAACAGCCTCCTAGTTCGAGTGTACCTTATTTATGAATATTGTATGGGGAGTAGTTGAGCAGCTCAGTTGTGAAATGCAGTTCGTACTTGAGCAGGGCTTGGAACTTGAGGCTGTTTTAAATCCAGCCTCCACTCCTTTACTGTTTTATTAGCCAGTTGCAAGTGATAATTCCACTTACATGGATTAATTCACTTGATCGCATTTTTGCAGTTGTTTGCTTGCCTGGTACTGCTCTACTGCATAAAAAAGAGTAGCAAATTCAGGAGCTTAAAGTGTAGACCTGCAAGCATTGATCTCCTAAAGAGCTTCTGAAAGTAAGCGATTGCAAAATAACATTTTGAAATAAACTGCAGTTACTTGCTTTTAGAAGTAGCACTGTATATAGGAAAGGTGTCTTTCAGCTTTTTTAACAGTTGAATGAACTTTCTTAAAACATAGGCTACGAAGAAGTTTCTCTCTGTCCTCTAAATACACAGAGACATGCTATAGATCTGCTACAGGCTCAGCAACTTTGTAAAATGCAGAAGCTTAGAACTGAGGCTTTATAGCTTTCCCTTTTTTTCTTTTTTCCCTTTTTTTTTCCCCTCTCTGTAAAATAGAAACTTTATAAATGGCCTAGTGAGCTTCACATTGCTGGATTCTGTCTAAATATTTTGTTTTTAACTTCTAAGCTCATTATGCTGTCTTTGTGTTAACTTGTATTAAAATCTGTCAGCTATGACTGGTCTCATAACCACAGTCAGCGGACCAGAATAAGTTAATTATTTACTTGTGTCACTAGTGCTCTTCATCTAATGAAATGCACAGCTGTGTTAGATCTGCAGTTGGGTGTGTAGGTCCTATTGTTACACAAGTCAGCGGAGGGTAGAAGCCGCTATGATGGAGAGCCCTCAGTTCTTTCTGGTGTTCTGCCTTTCTGTGTCGATTTCATGGATCTTTTATCATTCACTTTCACACAAAACAAACAACACAGTGGCTGTCTGCTATGGGAACCAGCTTGGCATATAAAAGGTTTTCAGAGCCTAAAGTAATTTTAAGTTAGCTAAGATTTAATTTTTGGCTTACAGGTGCCGTGAAGTCCAGATGCAACATAATGCTTTCTTAGAAGTAAATGCAAATAAGGCAGAATGCATGCACAATAATACACATATAAGAGAGTATTTATGTATAAAATTTTAGCACAAAAAAAGCTGTGCAAGGAAGAGATAGTGGGTTGGTTTGAGTTGGTTTTTTTTTATTTTCAGCAAATGATTGCTGCTTGGCAGGGAGGGCTGGAAGGATGTTATTGATTTATCACAGTAGAACAATGAAAATTAGTTTCAATAGGTTTAAAAACTAAATACAACAGCACACACACCCTTGCCCCAGACGTTTTTTTTTTTCTGCTCCCTTCCCCCATACTTACCATTCTCATTCTATTAACTACTGTCCCATACACCTATCCCTGTCTTGCTTGGACAGTGGAAGAGGAGCTCCCTCCTGAGCAGACGCCAATATCCCCCTGTGAACTGGCTGGTCAGGGGATGCCTTTTTAGGGATGTAACCAGTACCCTCAGTCTTCCAGGAGCCCCCTCCACTCCAAGACTGTTCCCAAAGCGTGCTCTGGCACAGTTGCAGCAGGCTGATCTCAAATAGCTTGCAGACTTTTTCAGCTCTAAGGGCTTCTGGAAGAAATTGTCCAGCTGAAACAGTAGCTTTGGTTCAAAGGAGTATGGGCTTAAGCAGCTGCATTTTAGCACCTGAATTTGAATGTTAGATCTCTTGATCATTTATGGCTGCAGTATGTTGATCTGCAGAATCCACTGTAGAAAGTTGTAAGGGTTGGAAGGAAAGTTTTGAGATGCATGATAGACCATTTTAAATGAGTTTTCGTGTTCCTGTTTATTCTTTCTGCAATAGTTTTAGAGTTTGGAGGGTTTTCTTTGTTTTATATCCAATACTGATAGAGACTGAAAAAAGCCTCCAAAACTTTTAAAGGGACAGTTTGTGTTCATGGACTGACAAAGTAAAATCAGTCTGTGGAGTGGATTGTTCTTGGTAATTCATCGATAACAGTCTTTGCTCAGCAAACAGATGTTACCAGAAAAAAATCTTTGTTGTTTTTTTACTCGTTTTCCACTACTTACCTCTTCTCAGTCCCTGTCAACGTCCCATTTGATATGTTTTTATTGACAGTATTTAGCAGGGATACATATGATAAATAAATTTCAAATCAATAATAATTTTGTATGTCCAAAGACGTAACCTAAGAGGCCAAATTCCTTAATTTTTTTCTTTCAGGAAATTATAGCATCAGCTTTAAAAACTAGGTCCCCCTTGAGATATTCCAGTTTGACTGGATAGAAGTTTCTAGTTGCTTCTGAAAATAGGATCCAAAGCTTTCTTCCCTAATTTGCTCACTCACAAATCACTGGGAGCATTATGTAAGGGTATGCTAATTTTGTCAGTCCTGTCACAAGGGCTCTCTTCTACTCTGCAGTTTGGAAGTACTGGTCATGATAATGAATCCGGGTAAAAAGTGATCCATGAGAAAGAGAGGAGGAGGAAAACACTGAAGAAAATCTGGTGATGAGCGTCAGCCCTGCTGGTGGTTTGCTGTTTTGTGAATTGAAATGTTTTCTCTTCTGCAGGGGTGTGTGGACTGATTGTTCCTCAGGAGGACATGCCATTCTGTGATACAGGGATCTGCCCAGATATCATAATGAACCCTCATGGCTTCCCATCGCGTATGACGGTGAGTGGTGCTGCTCGATTCAAGAGACACCGTCCCCCAAGAGGGAAAGAGAAGGGGATCAGCCACTAGAGACAAAAAAGCTTGAAGCATGATTTCACTGAGAATATTCTCCAGTCATCATGCCATGACACTTGTTCTGCTATGAGGAGTCAGCCCTCTGTTTCACTGTTTTGAAACATCCTGCTGTAAAAGGAGTAGGGTTGCAGGCTCTTTGTGCATCATTCTCGTTTTGTTCTGTGTCAAGCTAAAAGGAATGCAACTGAATACTTCGCTTACACCCCTTCTGTTTGTAAATTTCTTGCTCTTCCTCTTCCTTCCCTATTGCCTGTGCCCACTAGTTTGGCTGGGGCAGACTGTGAGGTGAAGGTTGTAGAGGAGCTTCAGTTATAGGTCCAGACCTATAAAACTTCTTAAATTATACATGCCTCCCTGAAACTGAGGCAAGTTTTGCACCTGTGCTTCAGGGTTGCACTGAATACCTGGCCTTTGTGTGGGACCTCAGTGCTTCCTTTATACAGCCTCTGACCTTTCTTCCTTTGTTAGCATCTTCCCTTCTGTTCCCCCTGCTGCACTGCAGCAAGTCACTCTCCAAGGCTGTTTCCTACAGCAGATGGCCACTCTGGATCCTGCCCATTTTTCAGATAACTGGAAGAAGTGGAACTGCCTGACTTGGGACCTTAAAGATGTTCCCAGACTGTGTGATGAGTCCAGTTTTCCCCCTTTACACTCCTGGTTCTTGGGCTTCTTCCACTCCTCCTGTTGCATGCAATAGCCCAGGCTGCCATCTGGGTCACTTTGCCTGACTAACTTGTGCTTTGCCCAATCCAGCAATGTGCCTGTCCTAATGACCAGGCTGTTAACTCTGCTTTTCTTTCACAGGTAGGAAAGTTGATTGAACTCCTAGCTGGAAAGGCTGGGGTGCTTGATGGTAGATTTCACTATGGAACAGCTTTTGGTGGCAGTAAAGTTAAGGATGTGTGTGAAGATCTTATTCGCCATGGTTATAACTACCTAGGGAAGGACTATGTAACATCTGGGATCACTGGGTAAGAATCTGCTGTTTAGATTAAGGTGTTTCAGGAGAGTGGGGAAATCCTGTTGAGACACATCTGAAGAATCTTCTCATGTCTCAGAGCTCAGGAACTTCCTCTTGTTTGCAAACTGCTCTGTGAGACTGAGAAAAGGGGCTGAAGAGTACTGTGCATTTTTCTCTTTCTTAGAAGCATTTTGTGGTTCCACATTTTAAAAATTGCTAGCGTACGTGTGGCTGTAATGGGAATGGCTCTTGTGGTACATATGAAAATTTCCCGAGTTTTACTGCCTGGCAAAAAAGCTAAAATCAAGGCTTTCTTTCTGAGAGATAGTAAGAAATTTCAGGTTTCTGTCGGCAGAAAGTCTTACATATGCTTGGAATCAGATAAGCATGTTCATGTTGACTTTAATAGTACTGTAAATATGGATTTGGAGGCAAGCGTCTGTTCCTTGGCAATATTCTTTGTGTGCTCTTTTTTTCCTTTTTTCTTTTTTTTTTCTTTCGATTACACAATGTTTCAGTCTGGCATAATACTCTAATCTGCAAACTTCCTGCTGTGTTTATCAGACTGGCTTCTGAGACACAGAGTTCAAAGAACTTAAGATAGTTTAGGAACAGGAAAAGGCCATATGGCTTCACATGCCTGCCCTTCCAAAATGTATCTTAATCCTACCTTCCTGCTATTTTTATTATCCGTCCAGTCCCCTTCTTCTCAAGGAGCAAGTTTAGATCTCTTTTGCAAGTTTTTTTTATATACTTTTTATTTTAATTGCCCTTCCTACCAATTTATTCCATATGTTGCTTCTCTTTTTGTTTCGGAGATATGATTTTATTTTCCTTATTCACTCCATATTCCATAAATTGTATGTCAACATATATATCCTGGTGCTCGAAACACTTCCTGTTGGTATATCATGATAGCTTTTAAAAAATCTGACTAATCGTGATCCCTAGGGAGAAGAAAATCATCTAGCTCTAAAAATCCCCCATCCCCAAACTTCAACTTTGTAGTGCCCTATTTAGAGACTTTGCTTAAGGACATTGATACTTTTTTCCAAGCAAATTACACAGGCTTAATCTGTTTGTTATGAAATTTGAAGGCAGATTTCATAACAATGTGAAAGTTTGCAGATTTCAAATGTTTAATGAAGTTTTATTATTTTCTTCAATAGTCAACTTTTGGAATAACACTGCATAATGTCAGTAATGACTCTGAAAGGGAAGTGCAATACTGTTGTCTCCTGCTTGTTTTTACATTGCGCATACCTTTTTTTTTTTTTTTCTCTAACAAATCAGTGGCCATGCTGAGTCTGTCTGCCTGCCTGCCTGTGTTAAATTTGGACATTCTTAGTGCTGAAGGTGGTAGCTGGGTGAAGGTGGTAGCTGGGAAATGACTGAGTGCTTTTCACTGTTGCTTTCTGATCTTTAGGCACTTACACTCTTCTTACAGTTGGGGGTGTTTTAAACACAGAAATCTTTAGCCATTACTCCAGCTCACAGAATGGAGTAACACCCTCTGTATTGCTTACAGATGTTCTCAAGCTGATGAAAGTGCCTAAATACAGTTCTCAAGAGCCCTTAACCCAGCTCATCTGAGCCCCCAGTGCCAGCCAGGGCAGCGATCTTTGTCCCCTGGATGCAGCTGCTGAGCAGTGCTGCCGGGGCAGCTGTGCTGATGCACAGCCACTCAAGGAGGGCTTTCACCCGTCTGGGTTTTGGGCTGTACCTCAGAGTGCTGTGCAGGGAGAATTAGTGGATGAGAACACTGTCAGGCTCATAGAGTGCCAGTGCTAAGTGATTCCTGCAAATGCAAATTTCTTAAAGTGCTCCTACAAAAAGAATGGTTTGAGCATTTATGCTGGATGTATTTGTTTACATATATGCTTCCCTTTGTGAAGGAATGTAAACAGAAATAGCCTAAGTCACTCTTCAGGGTCTGACACATTTACAGTCCTTCCTGGCTACTGATGACACTGTTGAAACACTCCTGTATGGCTACAGACAGAGGAGGGACCATGGGACAGCTGAAACAGGTACCTGCAGCTGTAGCAGCATGTCTGCACAACGTAAGACCAGAATTCAGGAGCGTGTTCCTTGCTGCAGTGGAGACAGTAGCATGTGGTGCTGGCACTGTACTGCCCCTGTGTTCAGAAGATTTCCCTAGAAGGGGTTTCAGAATGATTGCCCAGAAGGTCCAAACACATTTTTCTAGGACTCATGATTTCCAAATTGTTTCACATTTCTCCTGTACATGACACTCTTGCCTCTCTTCAGGTAAATGTGTGCTAACTGTGGATATTGGTTTTGTTTGGTTTTTATTCTTTCAGAGAACCTTTGGAAGCATATATTTATTTTGGTCCTGTGTATTACCAGAAACTGAAGCACATGGTGTTGGATAAAATGCATGCAAGAGCTCGAGGACCCAGAGCAGTGCTCACCAGGTATTGTTATAGGCTAAGCACAAAATTCTTGTATACATCCAGAAGTACTCCCAGCTGACTGATGGCTGTAGAACAAAGTTTGTTTACCTTGTGATACTTGGCACAAAATGCTAAGAACTGTTATTACACTGTTGCAGACAAAAAATTCTCCCAGTTGACTGTGGCAGGAGGTTGTTCTAAAGGCCCAGGTGTGCTCTATGTGATCCAAAACTTGAATTTGCTTCTCAAGCTTCTGCTAGCAGCTGGTAAAAACACCATCTGCTGGTTCACGGTACACACTGTGGGCCCTTCCTGTCAAATTGCTCATATCGTAGATATTTTAGGCAGTATTTTAACATTTGTGCTTTTACAAAATCACTTATGAGTAGAAGGAGAAATTTTTAAGTATGGTCTACTATTTCAACATACTTTTGATAAACCCTTTGGGGAAATTGAAGCCTCCTGTTTTTACTGGTGCTACTTACTTTTTCTCCTTAAAGCCAAGGTCTATGTCTGCTTGCACTTATGTTCTAAGTTTCTGATATTCCTTGCTCACAAGAAAGAATTTAGTGCCACAGGCTTTGCTTTGGGGATGCTTCTAAGTGGTCATTTAGTTCACCTCTCTCTGTCACAATTGGATTATTTACTAAAACATGACAGAAAATTAAATTCCAGCTAATCTTGAATATTCTAGCAAAGATTATTCCAAATGTCCTTTGTCAGTCTTTCTGGGCTATTATGTACACCCTTATACCTCACCTCCTGCATGGTGGTACTCTTCTTTGTGACCAGTCAAAATTTCTACTGATTCTGACCATAGAAATCTTTGTACTGTTTTTAAGATGCAAGCACAGTCATGTCTATTCCACCCTTACTCTTCCCTATAACAAATCTGATTCATATTCTTTAATTCTCAGTTTATTTTTATGCCTCTTGCCATGTGAGGATCCACTTCTTTGCCTGGCTGCACAACAGCTCTTAATAAATGCAGCTTCTATCTGTTGATGTGCTATAAGAGAATGGAGGGGCAGGTCTCTGCTGTACCTGATACAGAGGTATCTTCCTCTTTGGCTTTTCATTGCATATTTCCCATGCCTTTGCTTTCCAACCTCACACTGTCTATAGGACAAACTCATGCTTTCCATGGAAGTAAATACCAGTGGTTGAACTGGGAAAGAAATCATGAAAAGGTTGTGTAATTCTTGTCTGAACTTTTTCATCAACCACATTGAGAAAAGCAGGTGTAGCACAACCACAGCTGCTTGCTTAGATGAACATAAATTATATTCCCAAATAAGAGGCTGTCTGCCCCATTTTCTGTTCTTCAGTGTGTTAAGTATTATATTGGTCCTTCGCATGAAAATGAAAACTCCCTGTCTTAGCTTACAGTACACAGGATTTACTGGAACTCCTGGCTTACCCAAATCCCTTGATCTGCCTTTGTATTGCCTCCCCAACTTCTCAGCTGTTTAGAGATACTGAATTTAAATGAAACTTAAATACCAAGTCAATGTAATGTTTATATGTAAAGATGAAGGTTGTGTGATTTCCCCCACCCCTTACTTTCTGCAAACTCTTTGTTCAGTCACTGGCATCACACTATGTAACTAGGCCTCCTTATTTGACTTTCAGGAAAGCTAGTGGATGTTCAATTTATGCTGCCTCTTGACTAGTCTTTCAGGAATTTTCTTTTTTCTCCTCAAATAATTAAACATTTGTTATTGCCATTGCCTCTGCTGCGAGAGTCTGCATTGCCAGCTTTCATATTCGCTATTGTTGTATCGTCCTTTGCACTTCCTGGAGAGTAGATTCCATCTAACATTCTTTTTTGATTTTACAAATAATCATGTAACAGCTTCCAATGTGGAATTTGGCTGTCATTGCCTCGAAATGCATTTTATTATATATCAAATGTACCTTAAGTGACAGAGCAAAGCTGTATTTTTCATCTGGAGTAAGGCAGAATACTGGAGCTTCTTGATCATCACTGATTCTAACTATTGTTCTGATTAAAACAAGACTTTGCAGAATTGCAAAGCAGAACTCTTTGTTAACACGGTCAAAACGCACCAGGATGTTGCCCTCTGGACTGGTACTTGAAATGCAATCCTCAATTTCAATGCTGTGGATAGTTGACAATTAATGTACAACAGTGGTGGTGTTGCCCAGATAGACAGTCCTGCTAAATCTTTTTAATAGATAAGCTGCTGTTAATGCTTCTTACAAGAGAGCAGTATCAGCTTTCTGTGTGTGTAGCTGTTTTGATGGACACTGTCAGAGCTGCCACCTGTGTGTCTTTTGGACATGTCAGATGTGCCAGGTCCTGTTGTGCTGCAGGGGAGCAATGGGACAAGCACCGGTCAGGGCTCCTCTCTGTGCTCTGGGGCTCTGCAAGCACAGGATGCCCTCCTCCTTCAGGTGGTGTTTTTTAGGTAATGTTCCACTTCTTGGAGATCAGTGTTTCAGCAAACAACTCCATTTCAAGCTAGCCACTAGTTGTCCCTGGCAGGCACAAGGGAGATCTGCCGAGACCATGGGGGTCTTATTTCCCCCACTGGCCAGTGAAACAAGGAATAAGACCATTCAGCTGAACCCACTGTTCTTGCAGAAAATGCAGAATTAGTGCAAATAAATTCTTAATGTGCTTAAAAACACTGAAGTTAATTGTTTATGATTTTTTTTCTAAAGGCAACAGTTAAATAGAATGATCACTTAATTTTTTTATTTAAAGAGTCACTGCATTTTATTTAGCATTTTAAGAATTTACGTTTTTCCTTAACATTAAAAATATCTCTTTTTAATGATACTCCCAATCTTTATTTTCAGGAGTCTGCTTTGTTTTCTGATGTTGTATTTAGAGTAAAGAAAGAAGTTAGTTGCCCAGGGCAACAGCTGCAGTGTACATGTGTATAGAGGGAAAGGGGAAGGACAAATGCTTTATAAGTACTGTTTTAACATTTTAAACAACTTTTTGTATGAGGAATTTTAAAACTCATGTGAGCTGGAAGAAGAATCTGATAATCTTAGGAAGCAGAAGATAGACTCATTTCAAAGGCTCAATCTCAATATTGAAATTTTTGGTACTTTAGAAAACTACTTTTTAGGTAGGCAGGATTTTGTTTTGTTTTCTTTCAATGAGATCATGCTGACAGTGGGAGTGAAACTTAACAGCTAAAGGTTAAATTTGGTTTTGTTTTGGTTGTGGGTTTTTGTTGTTGTTGTTTGGGGAGCTTTTTGTATTTTTTTTAAATGGAATTTCATCTTCCTTAAAAATCTTCACCCTGTATCTGTTGGAAGACCCGTGGCATATCTACCCATGGAGTTGAGACGCCATAACTTTTCCAGGGATTTTATCCTCCCATAGTTGAGTTGAGACTTTATTTGGGCTCACATTTATAAAGCTATTTTGTCATTTTGTCCTGTAGAACAGCACCTGGTGAAACTTCTGAAAGCAGACTTGTGCATTAAATAGTATTATAAAAGTCAGTTCATAAAAATAACTTGGGCACTTCTAGCACTGTAACAAATGCCTGATTCATTAGAGGTCCAAACTTCTTTGAAAATCTGCCTCTTGGCACTTCAGAAGAGAAACTGCATTCACCCCAGGGTTAGTCCTTTAAAGAAGCATCTGAACAGTGTTGGTGCCATCATCTGGGGAGGGGGCCCTGAGGAGTTTAATCAGGATGTAAACAACTTCTATCCATTCTCCCCACAGTGGGAAAAACAGAGGGTTATATGAATGAAAAGGACAATTTGAATTAGAAGCAGATTAGTTTTAAGGTTCCAGTGTGGTCAGAGTAAGAGAAACTACTTCCCCCTAAAAACAAATACAACTTGCATCTTTAGAAGATATTTTGGTCTGGTAATTAGGCTTACTTTTTACATGTTACAAAAGATTATTAGATGTTGAAGGCTTTTATAAATTCTTTTCTCTGAGTTTCAGTAAGTTGGCAAAACCTTATTATTAATATCTTTAGTAAGCTTAACAAATTCTGTTGTTTGAAATAATAGAAACAAAATATGCTCCAAAACTATTGGGCCAGATCTGTCATTGAATATTTTAGGTGTATTACACTGCTACAGGTGTCAGAAACAGCACATAAACATGAGGTTTCAGGGAGCAGTGAAGCTCAGTAACATCTTTTAAATGCCTTCTCTTTGCTGTCATGTTTCAGGGAATATACTGAGACGGAAATATTTATTAAAATGCATTCAGTATATTTGTGCTGCAGGAGTTCAGGACTGGCTTTGCCTCATAGTTTGCTCTAATATTTGCAACCTGAGTACTACATCACTGTGCTGGTACACGAGAGTAGAACTGATACTATGAACTTGCAGTATGACAAACAAGAGGATAGAAATTTTGACTGTGTCCAACAAAAAAATTGACTTAAGCAGTTTTAATGTTAGATGATACATGGTACTTTATCTTTTTACCTCAAAATCTTTAGTGTATACTTGATTGCTTTATTAAAATTTTCCTCTAGCACCATAAGGATAGTGAGTCCCCTCGGATAGTAAATAAGAGTTTGACTTGTGTAGAGGAACCTACAGAACACAAAAATTAGTCTATTAACCATCATACGTGAAAAAAATAAACTAGATAAATGTCACTTTAAAAAAAAAAATAGTGTTTCAGTCACGAGTTAGCAATATGTGTACTATTTGTTTGCTGATTTATTTTGATATTCTCTCACATATCAACACCATCTTTATTTTAGAAATTAGTCTTAGCTGTAGTTCAGCTGAAACATTAGGTTGATGATTGATTCATTAGCTGCTGAAAAATGTTTCATTTTGTTAGCTACAAATGATAATGTCTCATCAAGAAAGAGTGCCAAATCTGTGTCCAGATTGTCTTGGATACTCTTAGAAATCTTTTTGTTTTCACTTATTCAGCTACATTTTGTGAGGTAAAGATCTGTGGCCTGATGCTGCGGTTGCCACTTACAGAACCGCATCATATTGCAGGTACAGGAGCAACACGTTTGTGAGATCAGCAGTTCTGGTTGGTAAAGTCCATTGATGCTGTGCTGTTCCTGCAGTTTGAAGGCAGGCTAGAGTCACAGAATGTATGTTTTTGAATACTTACTGCATTTTCTCAAATACTTATTTCAAAGGCAACCCACTGAAGGTCGATCCCGCGATGGTGGTTTACGTCTTGGAGAGATGGAACGGGATTGTTTGATAGGTTATGGAGCCAGCATGCTTTTATTGGAGAGACTGATGATTTCAAGTGATGCCTTCGAAGTGGATGTTTGTGGACAGTGTGGCTTGCTGGGGTACTCTGGCTGGTAAGTTTTCAAGCCCCTCTGTGTAATGGAACCTTGCCCTTGGATGCAGTACTTCTCAGTTTTCAAGTGCTCACAGGCACCAATTAACAGTCCCATGCATTTCATTTAAAAGCAGTGTCAATGTTCAAAATGGGTATTTGGAAAATAGGTGACAGGGAATGATTCTTTATTGTGGTCTGGTTGAAGTTAGGACTGAATTGAGTGTGTAGTCAATGGGCCAGGGATATCTCCTGTTGTGGGGGCACAGGTATTCTCTTCCACAGCCAGGCTGTTCCCTTCAGTCTGTCTGCTGTCCTTCCATCCCACTGCTGACTTTCCATCCCACCCGTGCAAAGGATTATCAAACACCCAATCCCATATATCATCTATTTTTTGAAAAGGGGAAAACAGCGGTGGCAACGTACCTGATGCTTCTGCCATCAGAAATGAGGTTACTGGCTGGGCTAGTCACACATCTTATGGTACAATCCCATGTTGAACCTCCCAGGGCTGAAGAGTGAGAGTGGGCACAGAAGAATAGGAGAAGAAAGCAACATTCCCTGCTTTCCTGTTCTCTAGCTATGGAGCTCATAATCCCATGCATTTGGCTTTCTTTAGCTGTGCCCCTCCCAAATGCCTTTTGCTTTGTTGTCTTGTGAAACAAGGAGTTCCTCCTCAAAGCATCAGACAAATGCACTGATCCCATGTTGGAGCCTGAGAGAGAAGCAGCTGTCTGTTTGGAAATTCAGCTGGCTTCTGCCTAAATGCCTTGTCCCTAGGAAACCTCTCTCTAGGCTGGCTAATGGTCTTGCTGTCTTACTCTGACACCTAACCCAGTACTGAGTTGGTCTCCTGCAAACAAACTGGTTTTTCATGTAGGGGAAGCGTAAAACTGGATGTCAAAGCTGTGTGGAGCTCACCACAGGTAGAACACTGGGTTTTGCTTTAACCATCTTTTCTCTTCAGCAATTTTGAGATGTTAGATTTAAAGTTGCCCTGTAGCATGCTGAAAATACACCACTATTATTAGAAGATAGACAAGCTTCTTTTTATAGTCTTGGAGGTAAGGGAAGTGTTCTGCTTTAACCTGGTTTTGTTCTAACCAAGCAGAAAACAGACACGTGAGACCAATAGGAATTTGAGATACAATGTTCTCACAAGCTTTGCAAAAACAGGTGACCTGACATCCCATCATTAAGGGAAGAAAAACTAAATGGTTCAAGTTCAAGTTACAAGTTACTCTAATATTTATGTTGGGGAAAGATGGAGAGTTGGAAGGAGAGGAGAAAGATTAATTTCTAAATCTCAAAAGGGCACAGTTGGAAACATGCCGCATCTTGGATATCAGTATCAATCTATTGGGAGAGGCAGGAAATTGGACTTTATTCACTTCAGTGCCTCAAGAGTGATTTTTCCATGATACAATGAAGTAGGAAAGTAAGGTGTATTCTCAGTTCGTAGATGTGTAAAAGTGACAGCTACTGTTTCTGCTCTTGGTCAGACCTTTCTTCTGAAGCATGTGGCTTCTGGCCAGAAACCAAGCACCACCTTTGTCTGCTCACAGCAGCAGCAGTTCTGCTCCTGGTGGAGCAAAGGTTCAGACAGAGGTGGGTAGACGTGTGTAATCCAGAGCAGAGATGAGGTTTGCTCTGGGCATCCTGTTGTGATTGGTGATTTTCAGCTGGGCATGGTCCTGCTGGCTCTTGTGCCGTAACTCTTTTTGAGAGTCCTGTTTTTCTTGAGTGTGTGTTCAGTGTATGTAAGAAGTGAGGCTTTTTTCTGACCCAGGTCTCTTAAAACTACTGCAGTGCAAATAACAATTGTAGGAAGTAGTGTGAAAGGAAGGACATGCCATAAGTCAAGGAACCAGCCACTTGTAGCTGTGTAAAGCATTGCGTTTAAAAATTCTCACATGCAGATGTGGCTCAATTATTTTTTCAATAAGACCTTGACTTTCAGAGCAGTCCTTTAAGATTTTCAGAGTCCACAGGATGTAAAAATACCTTGAAAAAAATTAGCAATTTGAACTTTAGAAGTAATACTGCATTTTATTTTTAAAGTCTTGCTAATATATTTCTTTTTTTGAAGTTCATAGCAAAGTTTAGTAACTCCTTAAATTATCATGAAAGAAACTACTGTTTCAGACAGAGTCAGACATTCTTGCAATCTGATTCTGTGAAAAGCTGTCTGATGTGTGAGAGTAATCAATAAGAGAGTTTCTGCTAAATTTTATACTGTGTCTACCAGTAGCTGAAGCAAGTGGCCCTGTAATGAGCATCACAGTAGAGACCAAGTCATTAAGAGAAACTTCCAAATGGGCCTTTTCAGTGACTCAGGCATTAAGACATTGCTGCAAGAAACCTTTTAGAAACATTGTTTGTGGCTAGCATTAAGGGCACTTGTCTTGTGGAGGATGAGCCCTTCCTCTCAGACAAGGAGAGCCCCTGGGTACGTTTTTCTGCAAGATAGTAACAGCAGATCAGTGTTGGGGCCTGAACTGGTATTTTCACAGGGAAGGGGGCTGTTGTGGCAGTGACAGAATTTATCCCTGTAAAAAATGCAGTTGAAACTTACTATGATTTACTGGGTTTATGCAAATTTTCCAACTTTGCTGTTGTACACATGCTCAGGAGCAGAACTCCACTGAATGCAATGAGCAGAATTTGGTCCTTCTTTGATGATAAGTTGAGGAGTTATTCTGATCTCTCCAGTATGTGCATTTTAAAATATACATGAAGAAAAAATTTTGTTACTAGTCCAGATTCAGCCTTGAATGGCACAGTTGCCTTTTCCTGACCAGTTTAGTGTCAATTCTAATACCCCATGATCTTTCAAGTACTTGTTTCTGTGATCTCTGTTTGTTGGAGTTTTGTGCACCTTTCTGGGTGGTCCCCATCTAGTACAAAGCAGGCCCAGAATGATGCATGTAGCTTTGAGCCTGGGTGCAGTGAGTAGTCTCTCCTCCTCAGTCCCTAGGAGCTGTAATCAGATGCCAGACATGTGCCCATAGCAGAAAGGTTGTGTCTCATCAGACTTCCAGGGCCTGCAAGGCTGCTCCCATTGAGAGCAGCTGCTTCCTCCCCATCACTGGAGAACGGCTCCCATTTAGGTCACTTCTCCCACCATAAAATGTACCTATCCTTATAAATACAGACTAGGGGAGTAGTTATAAACCTGCATTGACTGTCAGCCTCATTCTGTACCACAGAAGCCTGCAGGAGTTTTGCTAATTCTTCCTTAATTGGATCTTCAGACTGTTAAGACTTTATGCCAGAAATACAAATTTGAAGCACAGGAACAAAAAAAGAGCTTTGTTAGACCATTAGGAAGTGCTGTGGTTTTGTGTTCCCAGAGGAGTGTCTTTCTCAACTCTCCAAAACCAGAAGATGGGATAGACAGGAGAATGAAGAAATAGGGAGGTTGGAAACTGATTTTTATAAGAAACATTTTCTACCACCACTGAATTTGAGTCCCAATACTGTAAAGATGGCTGACTAGCCTATTTATTCTTTATATAGTCAAGGTTATATCTAGATGACAAAAAATCCTTTTCCCCCTGAATTTTAAGATCATTAGAGCAAAGAGCACAAAGAATATGTGTTAAAGCAGTTTTACTGGCTTTCTATCCTGACTAAAGTTTAAAGATGTAAGATGAGAAGTGCCTCTATTCTGGAAAGTGAAATAATTTGAGACATTATAGGGTGAAATTGCATATTAAAAACCTTCTTTCTTCCTGACTACGCTTTTTGTGACATACATATAACACCAAAATTGGACCATTAACCATTTTTTTCAGAAACACTTGGCTATGTTCACCTCCTTTCTGTCACTATGCAGTGCTGAATTTGTGTTGACATTTATGTGAGTGCTGAAGAAGCAGAAGTCAGTCCTGTTAGCTCCTGAGCATTGTGATTGCTCTCCAAGAAAAGTGCAGGTTTAACATTAGGCTCCTATTGACTTCAGTCAAATTATTTAAGGACTTAAAGCTATGACTTAAGCACTAAAATGTGTCTCAGGCATTTGGTGCTTCTAGAACTGTGGCCAGTGTTTAAATGCAGATGAACAAAACATCAGTAGCTAGTGGTAATTGATTTTTTTTCAGGAGAAATTATGGACCAACTTTAACTTTGTTTTTGTTTATTTCCCTAGGTGCCACTACTGCAAATCATCTTGTCACGTGTCTTCTCTGCGCATACCTTATGCCTGTAAACTCTTATTCCAAGAACTGCAGTCCATGAACATCATACCTAGGCTAAAACTAGCTAAGTACAATGAATGAACAAGATGAAAAAGACCCAAAAAAGTACCTTTAGAAATTGAAATCCAGCATATCTAACTGGGAGGTTTTTTTGGTGGACAGAAATAAACTAAAACCTGAGTGAAGGGAGGTGCAAGACAGTAGGAAATTTTTCTTACATATCCTCCTTGTTTTTAAGCTGACATGGAAAAGTCTGTCAGTAAAATATACTAGGAGCAATTCTGAAGCCTTGATTAGTCATGAACAGGACGTCTGGGAATTGTGGAATAAGGCCGTGGTCCAGCAAAGCACTTGGATCACTTCAAACAATCCGATGCTTGCGTTTGAAAAGGTCTTTGCTGGACTAGGGCTTAAGCAGAGCTAAATACACATCTTATTCACAGAGGTTAAAAATGTTTTCCAAACCAACGTAATAAAAGTTTTAAATAATACTGGCTGAATATGTTGATAGTTGTGTAAGGATGGTAAGGCCTTATAATGTCTAAACCATTTTCTGTTCCCAAAGCAGTTTGTTAAAGCGTTAAAATTTTCTAAAGTAGTGTCAATGTTAGAGAAATGAAACTACTTTTTCGAGAGCTTGAGATGAGACATTTTGAGTGAGATTTAGACATGTGGGTGCATTTGTGTGCAAGCAGTGGTGTGCTTGTACAGGTGATCTGCTCTCAACTAAATGTACGCAGTTTCCATGAAGGTCAGGGGAGGAGGTGACTGCATATGTAGCAAGTGCATGATACAGCACACAGATATCCATTCCATTCCTTCTGAGGGTAGTAGATCTGATAATACACTGGCTCAAAGCCCTGAAAAGACAGGCTGCAGACACTGGGTAATGATGTGTGCTGTCAGAGGACTCTAGAACTTCTTTAAAATACGGACGTAGCCAAAACATTTTAAGAACAAAACAAAACCAGACCTATGAAGAACAACAATCCTTCACTGACAGTGAAGCAGGTTTGAATGACATGAAAGGATTTAGAAAGGGAACAGCTGGATTTTTTCATGAGGTCTAAGGCCTAGAACTAAAGCAGTGGATGAACTAAGAGTCATTTAGTAACCTAAACTAAAGCATGCAGTTAACTTTTTAAGCAAAGGACATCAACATGCGCAGACTTCACCTGTCCTTCAGTGAAAAGCAGCACTCTGGGTCAGTGGGGATACAGAGCACTGCCTATGATCTAGAAGTCCTGAGGTGCTCTTTGGCTCCTCATATGGCTGAACTTTGTGTGCTGATCCTAACGATTGTGCTGGTCCTGACACTGCTCATGCGGTCATGTTGCTGCTGTTTTCTTAGCTCTTAAGGAACACAGATGAGTATCAGCCTGAGTAGGTTTCTTTTTAGCCTTCCACCAAATGCTTAAACTAGTACTTTTGTGTTTGGGCTTAAAAACCAAGCGTGAAGAAATAGATTCTACTTTTCTTCTCTTTTTTTTTCCCCCTTTTTCTTGCAATTGGACTGATGACAACACAGATATCATCACAGCACAACTGGATTGGAAAACGTCTTGAAGTACCTCTTCCAGGATCCAAACAGCTCAGGGTTATTTACAAAAGAGTTTTAGGAGAGTGATGTGCTGCTTCATACTGGAGGAAGAGGTTAACAAAAGCCCCAACCAAATGAACCACCTCTGCTTTGGTGCCTGAGATGGCCCAGCTGCGCCTCGGGAGCACCAGCAGAGGGAGTGAGCCTCTAAGGCTGCGGCTGCTGGGGGGCACCATGCAAACCCACTGAGGATAAGGGTCCTTGCTCCCTAGTCCTCTCCTAAGTGGTCTCCTAGGTTGGGTGGTTGGAGCTGCAGGGCATGAAAGACTAAGCAATGTATGCAATTACACCTGTGGAAATTGAAGCAGTTACAGCAGAGATGGAGGAGGAACAAAGGAATGAGCTCATGAGTAACCCTGTTGAGAGAACAAGTCTGTGTGCAGCCCTGAGGAGGAACCTTGCAGCTCGTTCACCTCAAGCTGATGAAAGCGTCGTTTTGTGAGGGTGAAGGATATCCTCTGTAATAGCTGAGGTTTAGGAAGAAAGTGGCAGCCTTAAGAATGATGGATCCAGTAGAGCATAGAAATTAGACATGTCTGGCAGTAAGTGAGCATCACCCACTATCAGCCACTCTGGTGATACCTACATCAGTTGCATTTACACATCACTGCTGCCTAATCTAAGCCTGTGCCTACACTGGAGGCTTATTTGAGTGCAGATTTGAGTTGAAACTCTGATACTTAATTTTCACCTCTCTCTAAGAGGCTGCCTATGTTCCATCATAATTGACACCTGCAAGTAATCTCTTGGCAATGGAATAAGCATTACAAAACCAGCAGCAGAAGCAGAACAAATGTCTGTGGATTCCTGGAATATGGTTGGTTAAAGTTGCAATTCAAGGAAGGAATCTTACTGCAGTCAGGAAAAAATTATAATGCATGGACTGATGAGGTAAAATACATTCTCAGAACCCCAGAGCTGTCACACTGCTTTCCTCTGGTGAGCCTCATCCTTGCAGCCCTTTGAATTATCTTCCCAGACAACGTCCCCTCCCCCCTTTTTATACTGTGAATGCCTTCACAAAGAGGTCTTATGGCAGCTCATGGCTGTACTGCTGGAGCTGGCCTTGCCCAGATCAACCCTGCCATCACTGTCTAACTGCCGAATTAGATACCATCTTCTGAGCAACACCTGACAAAATCTGAAGGCTGTAGTACAAGGAGCTGTGGCTAGAAAACTACCATAAGGCTTTCATTCCATTGCAACCTCTTTATTCCTTGTACATAGTGTCCAGGAGAAGCTTTCTAGAAATGCTGTTTGGCCAGAAGGTCTTGAGCATCAATCCCAGCTAAAATGCCAAATACAATCCATTTTCTGATATGAGCTAGAGGTGAGTGCTGCTGTTGGAAACGACACTGAACTCCATGTAGTATGTTTAAGTTGCCACTTGCTTTGCAGACAAAAGGTTAAATGCTGTGTACCCTATTGAGTTCTGTACATGTCCAGCCCAACTGTTTGGTTGTGAGAAACAGAGTGAAGCCAGGGCTGAGCTGCAGAAGGCTATGGGGTAGAGAGCAAAGCACAGGGCTTCTGGCCAGTTCTGGAGCTGTGAGCAACACAGGTCACTAGTTTAGAGTTCAGAAAAACAGCTTCACTTCAAATCATTTACATACCCCTTACAGGTATTTAACTTTTCTATGTTTGGATACATTTACCTTTAAAAAAAAAAAAAGAGAAAAACAAACTATAAAGAAAAATTAAACCAGACTGGCCAATTTTGGCATTCAAAGAGGATATATTATGAAGTAAAGGCATACTCAGATGTAATAATTTTAAGATGAAAGTAATGGAAAGGGCTCCCACTAAGCACAATTGGTTTTGTTTGTAATGCCCATATCTTGCTAAGAGTTTTCCTTACAAAGAAGCTTCAATGTGCTGCGAAGAGAGCTTTTAATTCGTTCCACTCCTTACTTGTTGCTTAAACAGGGAGGAAAACCAATGAAAAACATAGACTTATGATGATGAAACTTACTCTATGTCTTTTCCCATGTTTTCTAATGGTGAATAGAAAAATATCTGTGGTTTATTTATAGCAAAATGGGAGTCTGTCATAATTAAAAACCTATAAAGACTGAAGAATATTTCATTGGTTAGTGGTAACAAATGGGAAACTAATGCTGTGCACCTGACAATGGATTTGCAAGTCCTGCTCAGACCACACCTGTAAAGCCTGACAGTGACTGGTGTCACACAGCTGTAAAATGAGAGGGGCTGAAAATGTGTCTGTACTTTGCCCCAAGGCTCTTGAGAATGAGGATGGCTCTAGTGAGAGGGAGCATAAGCCTCGAAACAAGGGCTTGCAGCTCTCCCACAGTGACCCACAGGAGCCTTCCTCAGCCATGTCTCAGCACAAGCACCTCTGGAGTGTGGCAGGGAGCTGGCTCAGTGCTGCTGAGAGCACCCCGCGCCCCCCAGCCAGCCTCTCCTCCCGCTGGAGCTGAGGATGGTTTTACAGCCCACTGCCATTTCAGCAGGGCCATGGGGCACTTGATGAATTCCCTCCTCTGAAGAGGACGTGACTTGCCCAGGGCCACAGAAGGACTGTGCCAGAACTGGGATCAGGGCTCCATGGTCCCCAGGTGCCAGACACGTGCTTGCCTTAAAACTGAGCACTTCATCAAACCGTAAAATCCAGCCAGATGGTGACTCTTTGCTATTATCTGGACCAGTGCTGGGAGGCTTAACGTGTGCAAGGCACGGTGAGGATCCGGATTCCAGTTTCTGTGTCTAAGGCTCACAAGCCAGAAAATGGATCCATGTTTTAGACCTAAATGCTGCTAGAAACTTGAACATGTTTGAGCACAAGTTCTGACTTCAGTCCATCCTTGTCATGAAATATTTCCGTCTCAGCATGGGCCCACCAGTTTCGGTGGGGGGTTCTTTCTCTGGGAAGGGGTAGAAAGGTGCCAGGAGTAAGGACAACTACTTTTGTCATTCTTACTCTGCCCTGAATACGTGGCCCCAGTCAGACTCTCTGCTTTCAGGTAGCCAAGACTGTGTGAATCAGTTTTGCCTCTTTGCAATCGTTTACGAGCTCACCATATGAACCTGGGAGGCAAATACACTCCCTCTGCCTTCCTTACATGGGAATATACATCCCAAAACACCAGAACTCTCAGTTAAACTCTACAAACCCAGGTCAGAGCTAATACAGAGAATTTTTGAAGTTGAATTTTTCAAAGAAGCAGTCTATATGGCTTTATTCTCTTTCTGTCTCAAAATCAACAGCAAAGATTTTTGTTGTCTACCCAGCAAATGGACTTGGGTCTTTGTTCCATCTTCCAAAAACTCCTTCCAAGCTCCTGAGCTGCCCATTCCTCTTTGCATCTCACTGCTGGGAGAAAAAACAACAACTATATATTTCTCCTAACTGCAGTTACCCATTTATTTGTGTGTTTCCTGAGGCAGGTAACTCTGAGGTGGTTCCAGTGACCATGTATTTTTTCCAGCAACTTTGTTGTGAGTGTCCTTGTCCCCTCCTCCCAGTCAGTATATAAACAGCATGTTAGATCCAAATCAAAAGCAATTCCCTGCTGCTCACTGCAGCAGAGCCTTTGTCTTTCACTAGCCCGAGTTTTGGGGAGCTCCTTGACCTATGCATATGCTTTACCATTCCAGACAGTGCATGGTAGTTATTGTCTGCTTGACAATAAAACATTATAAACAGAGAAATAGCTGAAGAACTAAGAAAGAAATTGGTGTGCTAAATAGTGAAGCTCTAATTTCTTGCTAAAATTATGTTCTAATAATGGAAACAGTTTTCCCTTGAATTCCTGGTGAATTGGAAACTTAAACTCTGCATTCAGGCCTCCCCCTGCCAGTCAGAGGCAGGCACTGAAGGTAATCTCTGTGCTTCAGGCAGATCAAAAGAAGCTCATTATCAGTCGATCATCTAAAAGGATATGACAGCTTCACATCCAGTTGTTCGGCAGCTGAGATGCAGTCTGGAATGGATCTTTTCTGTGTCTGTTGTCTATAATAGCTTCTAGGGCTGGCTCTTCTTCCAACACACAGTACAAATCCTCTGGTAACTAGTACCAGCCACACACAACAAAAGCCAGCTAAATCTGGTGTAAGCTCGGAAATCGATGACTGCTTGCCCTTTTCTCAAACTCAAGTCAGCAAGTGTCTCCCAGGCCGAGCATTCTGGGCAGCACCCCTTGGGGCAGCAGTTCTCAACTCCTATGGATGCTGATACTACCCAGGAGAGTGAATTCCCTTGCTCCATCCAGACTGACCAGTGACCAGCATGAACCAGCTATTTCCACTGATCACTTCTGGCAACACTGTCACTGCACTACTTTATAAACAGAAGAGAGCTCAGGCTGAGCAAAATTCCTTTCACAGACATTAGTAAGAGAAGATCATTGAAAGCTGACTGTGTTCATCATCAACAAAACTTGGCTTCAGAAATGTCTACAGTTAACAGCATGCCAGCTGTAATTCATGTTACTTTTCTTCCCAGCTACAAGGAAGGTGCCCCCTGCCCTGTGCATGTGCAATCCATCATTTGCATGCCTCTGCTCTTCTGCTCATTTTCTCCCAGATACCTGCATATGCGTCTGCCCTGGCCACTTTCTCCTGGTGCTTGTGTCAGTTAAAAGCTTTTGAAGGCATTGGTGCACGTGTTTACCTAGGCAGCCTTTTGATGTTCCTCTTCCAGTTCCTGCATCTGTCAGCATCATGTTCCCCAAGCACAGACACAGAGTTGATTCCAGAAGTCATCTGTCAGCTTACTCCATATCCTGTCCTTCACCTATACGTATAGCTTCCTCAGGGTGTTAATATATGTAAAATAAAGTTAACATTTCCTGTTCTGGTAATAAAGATGAGTAAGTGGGAAATAGAAGCCAGTACAGAAACAAGATCCTTCTCTGCTTCTTCCATGGGATTTGCCCAATAGATGAAGACAGCAGAAACAGGAATAAAGCTGGGAAGGAGGGTTGACAGAAGCATGGGTTCATACTGAGAGGAGGAGGCTGCTGGCTCAGGCAGGAAAATATGGAACCACTCACAGACTGCAGCCACTGCTAAAATAATGAAGTGTCACTGTGTGTTTGGCTGTTGCCAGCAGTCTTACAGCCTGCACAGAGATACATTGGATCCAGAAGGATCCCCTGAGTCACTGAACTCAGATCCCTGGTATGGCAAAGAACCATCTTATGTAACTCCTTTCACAAGCAATTCCCATCCATTCCTAAAACTAATGCGGGCTGGTGTCTCTGATAGTCCATGGGAAAACTTCTGTAGAACTTCAGCCTAAAGTTGCCTTTAAGTAGAATTACCTAAATTAATCGATAACAGTTTGTATTTTTTTTGTTCCTGTGCCAGTAGTTTTGTTGAAAATGCTGTTCTTAGTGTTTTCCCACAAAGTTTTTGTTAGAGTTCAGTAGAGATTCTCTGAGTCTAATACCAGCATAAGGAGCTTTTTACAGCAAAAAAGGTGTGGTCACACCCTACTGGCACAGACAGCTGCAGAATGGAAGACAGTCCTAGAAATGTGTTTTTCTGAAAAATCTCAAAATATGTGGATGGTAAGTTGATACAAACTATCATGCTTCCACTCTGCTTTGCTAAACCATCAAAAGAAACTCATTTTCTGTCGGCCACCTAAAATGGTATGTGAGCTTTGCATCCAGTTGTTCAGCACCCTGGAATGTGTCTTCTGTTCTCTTAATGATCATGCTCTTCCCTCCTGCACCAACACAAGTTTGTATTCTTTCTTGTATAGAAGTAGTAGTATTTTCAAAATAGCAGCAGAATCCCTCTCCACTAAAAATGCATCATCTGATGCAGTGTAGGGTTAATCTCCGTATATTTTATGGCTTGTAGATGATCTGCACAGGCACGAACTTGGAGTGAAAATTCCCAGTTGTACACTTTCTGCATCCTTGCTGAGATTTGCCCATTGTATCAAATCAAAAACTGCAGCTAGTGGCTTGTAGTGCTGCCGTCTGAAAACTGCCAGCCTGCAGCACAGAAGATACTCTGTGCTTTCAGAAGAGTAAAGTACTTTAATGAGTGTCACATGGGATATCCAGAAGCATGTGATTCTTTTTAAACAGGTAAGCAAAACCCAAACAAGAAACCATAATGGAGCTATGAAGTACACAGGGGCGATTTGAAACATTTGAGGGGGGATTAGGTAAGCAGGAAGGCAACAGCATTGATATATTCCACAAGAATGTGGGGATAGGAACTAACCCGGAGATGCAGGGAGTAAACACATTGCAACAAGTACCTCTGGTCTAACAAAAGTGCTGCTGCTGATCCTGCCCACACATTGTCCTTCACAGAGAATGTACACCTTTGCATCCTGTCAAAGAACAGCCCAAGCCTGTAGACATCCAGGCTGTGCTAAATCCCGTCCCCATCACCCCTGGAAAGAACATATCCCTGTGTTCACAAATCTGTATTTTCATTTTGCTCATCTCTGGAACGTCAACAACACGAGAGCATCTCCGAAATTACACCGGTGAAGGTGGAATTCCCGCAAGCGCAGGGTGCCCGTGATGGAGCCCGTGCGGCTGCCACGGCAGGTGTTCCCCACTTGCAGAAGCCAGGCCCCTGCCTGCGGGCACCTCCCCGCGTCAGAGAGCGATGGATGGCGAGTGCCCGCGGGCTTGTGCCGGCCCAGGGCTGGGCGCCTCAGCCCCCGGAGCTGCCGAGGGCTGTGGCCCCCCGGGGGAAGCCATGCGGGCACCAGGTAACTCCCCGCGTACAGGCGGCGCCGGCGGCATCTCCTGGGTTTTAAAGCTGATGCGGGTTTCAAAACCCCTTAAAGACGAGCCTCGCTCACAGACAAAAATACCCCTGAGGTTTCTGTGGGGCTTCTGCTCCCGCACAGGGCCCGGGGCTCTCCCGGAAAGGGAGGGCTGGCTCCGAGGGGCCCACGGCCTTCCCTCGGGCTCCTCTCAAGGCTCGCACCATCCACGGTAAAGCCTTGGGGGAAAACAAAGTGGGGGAAAAAAAAACATTAAGAGGTGGGGAAATGTCACCGTTTTGGCGGTGACAATTAAAACCCACCCGCACGGCCCACAGGGGCGTTTAGCGGCGGGGCTGAGCGTGTCCCCTTGCTGTGGGAAGGGGACGCTCCCCGATACGGGCGGTGTGGGGGAGGCGGCCGGGTCAGAGCCCCGCGGGGGCGGCAGCCGGTAGCCCGGCAGCCCCGAGGAGGCCGGGGCGGGGGCGGTGGGTCCTGCCGGACAAGGCTGGGGCGGCAGCAGGAGCCGCCAGGCCGCGCCGTCGAGGGAGGCGGCGGCGCAGAGCCGGCCGTGCCCCCCCCGTCGGGGCCCCGGTGCGGTGCCGCCTGGAGCAGAGCCAGCCCGGCGGCAAGCGGGTGGTGCAGGGAACGGAGAGATGGAAGTTCCCCGTAGGGATTGCCATGGCCGCCAGGAAAGAGCAGAGCCCTTGCGTTGGGTTGGAGTTGTTTTTTGGTGGGGTAGAGGGAGGAGGAGCATCAGCCTCCCCAGGCCTTGCTGCCGCCTCGCCGGACACGTCCCTGCGGCGGGCAGAGCCGGCCGGCGTCCCTGCCGCCACCGCGAGGGCTTCTCTGCCGGCTGCAGACTCGGTTTTTGCACTGTCTCTCTCCGGTATTATTTTTACGGGCCTTCTCTTCGTGCACATTGGGCTCCCCACGCCGAAACTCGGCCTGTAGGGCTGCGCAGCGGTCGCCCCGGTGCCCGCCCGGCCCGGTCCGCAAGGGCCGAGGTGCCCCGCCGGCTCCCCCGCCGCCGGCCCGCCTGGGGATGCGAAGGCACCGCGGAGTGCCGGGCTTCCTCTTTAGCAACCTCGCCGCTTGTTTTGCTGTGTGGGGTTGGTGGTTTTGTTGGGTTTTTTTTTCCCGAAGGGGAGAGGGAAGGGGGGTAGTCTGGGTGTAGGGAGGGGAGAGGGGGAGAAGAGTGGAAAACGTTGGCTCTGTCCATGGTCAAAGTAATTCAGCTATAATCCCCCTTTCTCTTCCTCTCCTGGAGCTCTATTCATATTCTAATCACAGCTTTTCCTTCCCTAAACCAGCCACTTTTATCAGAGCCCTAGCTTTGCACTTTTACTTCCACTTCCAGCACATACAACCGCATGCAGAATAAGCAACTTTTTCCAGCCTCTGTCCTGCCCCACTCTCCCCCCGCAATCCTCTAACCCGAAAAGGGATCCTCGCATCCTCGGACTGAAGCTGGGAGAACACCAGTTTGAAAACGCACCCGGTTTGGTTCTTCATTTCTCTTGGCAATCGGGATCTCCCACCCCCCTGCTTTCCTCCCGGTCCCACGGAAAGCTCTCCGGGTCAGCCACTCTCCGCTGCCAGACAAGCCGGTGGCGAGCGGCCCCCACCCCGCCTTGCCCTCTCTCCCTGAGGCCCGGGGAGATGCACGGGAGTCCCTGCCGCAGGTCTGCAGTGCCAGCATCGCTTTCCGAGATACTGGTAACTTCTGTCTCCCCTCACACCCCCCTTTCCTACCCACACACATCGCCCCTTTTTTTTTTTTTCTCCAATAAACTAAGCTTACAAGATACTTGGGAAGCTGTGCAGCTTCCAGTGCCATGTGCCCGGGAAGGATCCCAACCCAGAGCCCACCGGGAGGAGGAGAAAGAGGAGGAGGAGGGGAGCTCGGCCGCGCTGCACGCACACCCGGCAGCCCCAAAGAGCACAACCCCAAACCTACTGCCCGTTTGAAGATCTAAGCCAATTTTGATCTCGGTCTGTAATGAGCCAAGGACCTTGGGTGGGGGCTGGGGGAGGGAAAGGAGGAGTGGAAAGACCGCTGGAACTTTAAATAAGAAAAACGTTTCTAATGCTCTAATAGAAGAGGGAAGTCGAAGTGTTGGGATTGCGTAGATCTAAGGCCCCCCTTTTTGGAGGAAAGCTTTTCTTATTCAAAACAGCATCACAATGGGCTTCACATTGAGCCTTGCCACATCCCCATCTGAGTAGCAGCCATTCATCAGGCTGGCTGGCCTATCAATGACATTTCTCCCATCAGGGCTTCTATAAAATGATGCTTTTTCCCATGAAACATCCGCAAACATTTTGACGGGTCTGGCTTTGCCCTGCTGGATTACGGAGTGTCCCTCTCTCCCGCTCTACACCCCCCCCTCCCCAACTATCTGCCTCTGCCCTCTCTCCCCACCCCCTCGCCGCCACCCTGCTCCATCTCCCCGCGCATCTCTGAGATAGGGGCTCTGCACACCCCGGGACCTTGGGGCTCCCGTCCCGTCCATGGGAAGAGCATGCATTGCGGGTTGCTGGAGGAACCCGATATGGACTCCACAGGTAAGTCCCCCCCCGCAGGCAGCGGGCTCCTTTCGCCCGTCAGGGAGGACTTCTCAACTTGACCGTGGCGGCGGGGGCAGCGCGGGCGGCAGCGGGGGGAGCCGCCCGCCGCACCGGCCTCGCAGGCAAATGAGCCCGGGCGTGTGCGGGGGAGCGGGGTGCGGGGCCGCGGAGGGGGAGCTCTCGCTCCCGGGCTGGAGGAGCCCTACGGTTCCACTTGCAGATACGATGGAGCAGAGAGTGTTTTTTCTTTTATTCTTTTTTTTTTTTTTTTCCCCCCTTTCTTCATAGGCTGCCGGCCAGCAAACTAATTGCCTCTCCGCTTCTAGTTTTAGGCGCTCACTTAGGTTAGAGCAGAAACGAGGCGAGAAAACTCTTTGGGCGAGAAAACGACGTTTACTAGGGAAGATGGTTGGTGGCTTAGAGCAAACCCAGCACCGAGGTCACCCTGTCCCGCGGGCAAAGTCGGGGCTGGGCCGATTCGGAAGGAAGTTCGGGGAAGGGCAGGGTTGATTCTCTTTCCCCGCACCTCCAAAAGATGCCCTGGCCGGTCCTGTAACCGGGAGGGAGAACGGCGGCCGAAGTCCCACCAGCGGGCGCCGCCAGCGGGGAGAAGCCCCGGCGGGAGGGGACAGGGACAGCCGCAGGGTGAGGCCGCCAGCCCCGAGGGCCGCAGCCCGCGCCCCGCCACCCGAAGGCGGCCTCTGCCGCCCGGCCCGGCCCGGGGGCGGCGGCGGGGGATGTGGGGCAGGGCCCAGGCCTAGGTGTTCCCGCTGTCAGCCGGCAGCCTCCCGAAACGGCGGCCCCTGCTCTCCCGCTCCCTCCCGCCGCCCTGCCCGCGCTCCCGGGGTTTCCACCCGCCGCAGCCCCTGCGCTCTGAGCGGAGCGCAGCCCCGGAGCTTCTGCGTGCAGAGGAGGGCAGGCGCCCGACACAGTTACCCCTGAAAATTTCATTTATCTTATTAGCACAGGAGAACACCCCCTCCCTCTCCCCTCCCTCCCTGCCTGCCCGCCCAGGCGTTCCCCAGGCGGACAGCTCGCAGGTTAGGTAGGGCTCAGCCCGGGGAGGGGGCTCCCGCCGCCCGCTCCTGATCTGCCCCGTCCCCTCCGGCAGCCGCTGCGCCTGCTGTGAGCGCCGTGCCCGGCGGCGAGGCGGCCGCGGAGCTGAGCTGCCCCAGCCCCGCAGCGGGATCGGGTCCCCTCCGCGCCTCCCCGACGGCCTCGGCGGCCGCGTTCCGCCGCTCCCTCGGGGCCCCGCAGCTCCGTCCCGGCTCCTCCGGGGCTGCCGGCGCTGTGCCGCTGTAACTGGTGCAGGTGGAGAAGGGGCAAGGGGCGATAGGGAAATGCAGTGCCGCCTCGGAACCGCTTCGCTCCGTGCCGCCACAAACCCGCGAAGGGCTTTCCCATCCCTCGTTCCAAAGGTGGCCGATGGGCGTTTTGTAAAATTTAAATATTGATTAAAAACAAGAGAAACAATAGAGACGGGGAGGGGTGTTGCCCGACCCGGCTCGGCTGCTCCTGCAGCGGTCCCGGCGCGGGGCGCTCGATGCACCGGGTAAGCTCGGCCCCTCGCCGGCCACCGGCAACACCAGCCAGGTTTGGGCCACATTTACTGCCGTGTCCCCGGGACAAAACCCAGGCGGGCTGTTCCGGGGAGAAAGTGTTCGCCGGGGAAAGAATCGTTGAGTTCGGGTCAGAGCGTGTGCAGGAGCTAAGGAGGGTGTTAGAGAAAGTTGTCTTCCTGTCCGGCGGCACAGCTGAGGCGGGATTAAGGGGACTGCCGGCAACATCTCGTTGTCGAGAGGAATGGGTCTTTACGGAAGGGAAAAAAATCAAACCTAACAAAAAAAAGCCCCGCGTTTTCAGTCCCTCCTTTGAGAATTGTCCGTTCTCGGGCTGAGCCTCCGCAGTATTCGTTTCTTAATTTCAGTAAGGCTGTAATAAGTGGCAGCATGATTGATTAAGATAATATTAATCAGAAAACACTTTAGTCTTGCTAAGCAGATGGCAAGAAAAGTGGAGCTTTGCAGTTGTCTCATTCAGACACCTTAACCTCCCTTTCACAGGACTTAATCCAATTAGCTTTTCTCCTGAGTTTCAGTTGTTATGTAAAGATCCTTTTGCATTGTGGAGAAATATGGCTTCATTGAAAAAAATCAGTCATGTTTTAATTTATCTTCAACAGATTTTCCCTAAACCAGAGGGATTAAAAAAAAAAATAATAATAATACCCGCGATTCTAATTTTAAGGTGGGGGAACGGTTTGGATCCTTCACCTTCCCCCAACAGCGCCGTGTGCTTCCATCGAGTTTAGCCCCCGTTCCTCTAACCTGTAGAGTGACCCGTGGGGGCTGTCACCAAGGCCAAAGGGCTTTCTGGCCGCCTGGGCTCCAGGAGAGCCCCCAACCCCAGGTGGCCGGCGGGACAGCAGCGCTCGGCCCCGACGGCCCGGGCTGGGCACGGCGCGGCGGCGCTTGGCGAGGACCTGCCCTCCGGGCTCTCCCGCTGCCCTCGAGCCTCTCCCGCGGCCGCGGAGTGGGACACCCCCACGGGAGGGCCACACGCCCTTCTCGCTGGGTTTGCGGTATCTTCCATCGCATCGTTTTGCCGCCGCCTTTAACCCCGTCAGCCGCCCGCCCGCTCGCCCCCGGGGGTAGTTTCACAAGCTCGTAATTCCCCCGAGCCGGGCCGAGAGCCGTCGAGCCGCCGCGGGAAGTACGCAGTCTCCTCCGGACTCACCCGCTCCTTCGCCGTGGGGCACTAAGGGGTCATCCCGGGGGCTGTATCTGGCTTTTGGGGCTTGCGGGAGCGCGGCCGCCGCCGCCTGCCCTGCGCTCGGCCCTGTCCTCACCCTGCAGCCCCGCCAGCACCCGCCAGCTCCATGCCCGCAAGCTGCCGGGGGACCGGGGACAGCGGCACCGCCACCCCGTCTCAGCCCGGAGGAGTCGGGGCTGGCAGGAGGGCGGTGGCGGGCTGGGTGCTCGGGGCCAGCGCCCGGGGCGCCCCGAGGGGCGGCTGGGGCGGGCGGGGGAAGCTTTGCGGGCGACCCCGAGCGCTCATAGCGGCTTTCCTCAGCCGCAGCCCCCCCTAGTGACATCGGCACGGTGAGTGCGGGGCGCTGCCGCGGGACACAGCCCTCGCCCCGCTGCCTTGCCCCCGCGCAGCCCCGCAGGAGCTGTCCCACGCAGGAGGATGCCGCCCGGCCGGGAACGCGGGGCTGCGCGGATTTCCCGGGGGGCTGCCAACCCTCCTGCTCCGCGGTACTCCCGGGGGAAGCGCCCGCCGCGCCGCTCAGGGAGCAGGAGCCCAAGGAAACATAGGTGCGTTCTTGGAGGGCAACTTTCCTGCACAGCTCAGTAAATATCCCTTGTTATTTCAGTGTTGGAGTCAGCCAAAACCTCCACTGGTTTTCAGGCGCTAGATGGATGAGATCCTTGGGACTTGAAGCTGAGATTTAGGAGCTGATCCAAAGCCCATTAAAATGAGCAGAAGGCCTTTCAGTGCTGTCAAGGACGTTGGGATTAGGCCCTTAAAGCAGTTTATTTGAACCACGAAAAGCTGCTTCCACCGGCTGTGTTAAAAACTTTGTAGAAATGGCCAGATTTCAGTCTGTCTTCTTATCGACATAGACAGGTGATGTGGCAGTGGTGGGTGACCTTTGCTATGAGCTTGCCATTTTAAAAGGATCTAGCATATTAAGCATTGATTGAAGAGAATTAATGGCTTTCATATCCTGGTTCAATTAATGAAACTACCAGTATTGATAGTAAATACTTGAATGCTAGTTGGGAATGGATCTGTGACTTTTCAGAACATATGTATGATGCTGAAGTGTGTGATCTTAGGTCCTGATTTGTTTAATCCAAATGAACAGTTGATTTTGCTTCTGAAAACTGTTTGCTTTCTTTATTGCAACACAGTAAAGAGGAAACTTGGTGTTGGCTTTTTTCCCTTACTTTCCTGGAGTACTTTTCATACTGTTTTATTCCAATTAGGAAAAAAAAGTTCTTTATTGCTTTAGAATTTGTGTTTATAAAGGCTCTAACCTGCTGAGCAGTTAGGATGATCCAATGATTCTTTTGAATCCTAAATTTGATACGATATGGAGATGCAGAAGAAATACCACTGGTCCCTTATATAGCTGGACCTGAGTATTTGTCCTATGTCATTTTGTATCTTATAAAATTTCACAAATCAAAGAAATGGAGCAGGAACACCTCCCCCCCCTAAAAAACAATAAAAAATGTTTCTTTTCCTGCGAGCTGCAGAATTTGTTTGGGCAATGTTTGCAAGGCAGGGCCTGATCCCTGGCAGCTCCTTCTGTCTTCAGCAGCAGCAGAACAGGTATCTAAACCCAAGTCCCATCACTGGATCAGGTCTTCATTCCTGAGGGTGTTGTAATAACTTTGTAAAATCTGTAGGGATTTTTAAGAGGTTTGAAATGTGGTCAAAATTGCCTTGACCTAAGTTCATCTTCTGAGTCTGATTCAGAAAAAAGAATGATTTTATGATTTGTCTGCTAATGAATTAATTCTAAAATTCTTAGGGAGGGGAAATTAGGATATTTTTCACTGCTCTGCAATATTTACCTGCAGTAAAGATCTTTAAAAGAATGACAGAAAAAAGAACTAAAACAAGGTTTTGCATAATAATAGCCATAGAACTATGGGAAAGTATTTCATTTATTTAAGTTGCAGTTTACGGTTTACAGTCCTCAAGATTTTGAGTGTAACCCTCATTACGAAAGGGACTCTGGATTCTCACAGATAAAACTTTTGGGTGTGGACTGCAAAGAAACCTGTAGCCACAACTGGTCTGGTTTAGGTACACCTTTATCATAGTAAACATATATTGAGCAAAAGATCTTCTCAAAATTAGAAGGGACCATTTTGTGCTACGATACTTGTGATGCTGCTACAGCTGTCCCACAGAAAGTCATCGGAAGAGTATCCCGCTTTCATCGGGGTTGTCAGCTTGCTTGCCTTTAGAAAATCAGGCTGGTTTTCAGCTGGTTTTCAGTGAGAGTGCTGGCAAGGAAGAAGGCTAGTGTAGCTGTAAAATCGGCAGTGTCTCTGAATGTAAACACCTTTGCATTTCGCTAGCTTAATTTGCAGCTGGTTTGCAAGTTAGGACAGTCATAAAGAAGTGCATCCTCTGGAATACTATTTCCATACACAGGATTTCAGTATAGCAAACTAAAGATCAAACTTTGGGATCACTGAAATCTGCATGGTGATGAAATGTTAGTACCTTTTCAGATCAAGACTTTTGAAGAGGTGGCCTTAAATACAGCTGGGGCTTGATGGTTCATAACAATGCCTTGAGAGCAGTGGTGGGCTGTCATGTAACGAATACGAATATAAGGTCAGTCCTTTGGTGGATACTTGATGTGACATTGGAGTCCAAGTAATTAGCTCACGATTCTGTGAGCGCTGAGGTTTGTGAATTTCCTGAGCATCTGTGCTGGGTTTTCTATTTGTTTCATTGTGTGTGAAAATGAATACCCGGTACGATCCGACCCCACTGGAGCCCAGTGTCTCAGCAGCCGAGGGGATTTGATTACTGACATACTGGTCAGGAAGATGGATATCATAAAGGGTATTTGATGGCTGAGTGATCCTATAGATAACAAGTGTAGGAAGGAAGAGTACATGGTGATGATTAAGCCAGTGGAGGCCTGCATGGGTTTTTAAGCTGTCTGTACCACTGGCATGTTTACACACGTCTTTTAGATCCGGTAGGATTGTATAGATGTACTAGGGAGTTTCTGTCAACTTTGAGAACTAACACAATTTGCTGTTAGAGACTGGTACTGATCCTGCAGTGGCTCCATGAGGGAAACACCTGTTGAAGGCCATGTGTGTTCCTGAGAGAGGGCAGATGCCCAAGGTTAACATGTAATGATCCCTCCCCAGAGTGGGAACGTGTAATAACTTAATTATAGCTATTTTACATGCATAACTAGCAGTACTGGCCTGTCTTCATGTATATTTATTTTCTCTCAGGAGATTTGCAGCAAGAGTAGTTTATTAGCTATAAAATACTAGCCAGTGTGAGAAACGGTGTGTAAAGTCAGCGTCAGAGTCTTTCTTGCTTGCTGCAAGAGCTGTGGTTTCATTCTCTGCATATAAACACATGTTGGATTAAATGCTTTCGACCATTCTTCCCTTTCTGATAAATCTGAAATAAGGAAAAAGTGGAGAGGGTTAAATAGAGCCTTGGGTCTCACGGCACCCAGTAAGGGAAAGCTCATTTGCAGCTTAATTTGCCTCAAGACAGAAATGTGAAATGGGTGGCTCAGTGCTGTCTTGTTTCCTTCACTTTAGCTACAGTTAAGCACTGTGTTTTCTTTTATTGGTAATTGAACTTAGTTTCTCTGAGATGGAAGTTACTGCAACCAAGGAGTTGATTCACAGCTATGAATGATGTGTTCACAATTAATTAGCAGCTTATGCTGAGCATTTTTTTGCAGGATACCAAATATTAACATAATAGCAAAAAATATATTTCAGATAGCTGGAACATTCTCTGAATGAGTGGTTCCCTGAAACTTACAGCTCTGGGAATTAGAGGCATTCATTTCAGAGTAGTAGGCTGGGGACATATACTGGGATTTCATCTGTTTTCCAGGCTGGCTGTAATCACAGTAGTCACAGTCTGATGCCGTGATCATCACTCTGACAGACTTCATGCTGGAGCTTTGGGCGCTCATGAACCCCATGGCAGGGACTCAAACACTTAAAAAAACAAAATTCTCTTCTCTAGGAGCTTTGATTTCCTTGCTGAGATAATATCAAGTAAAAAAATGGCATTTGCCTGGAAGAAAGGACTACAAGTTTCAAGTGCTAGAAATCACTGCCTTTTTTTTTTTAAAGAATACTGTTGCGAGAAGTAGAAATACTTGCTGTCATTCACCTTCTCGTTCCTCTCTTTTTAAATTTCCACTCCTTAGAATTATACTATCAGACTCTCCTGTTTACTTCAACTGTTTTGGCTACTTGGGGCAAGACTTACAGATGCTCATGTTAAGTCAGGTAAAATTCATTATATGAAACTGGTCTTATACACAAATATAAGTTTGCAAATGAGATCTACAGGTCAACAAAAAAAAAGACATGAGCTTTCTGTTCTTGTATAGATCTGTATGTTCAGATCTAACTTGTGCTATACTTGTAAAGCAATAAAATACCAGAAATGCAGTGACAAGGGAAATTTAAAAGTAGTAAAAAAAGCGAAAAGGAGAGGTACCACTAAATGCAATGTTAGAAGGATTAACATACTTTTCCCCCCTCCCTTCTAGAACCCTTTTAATTGCTAAACTATTTCAGAAGTGTTTAAACTACCTTAGCTACAGCTGAGGAAGGGAAATACAGAGGGAGAGCCCAATTCATTAGTAGGGTCTCATGAATGGTCATCCAGTGGTGGGTGTTTCAGAGCCGACTCCCCCATGGTGACAGCAATGCACACCTGATTCAAAAGACCCCACAGAACATCCTCTTTACACCTAAGGACACTTTTCAGCACCCTATGACAAATGTGAAATCTGCTGCAAAATACCAAAAGTTGTGTCAGAGGACAACTAGGAAAGGCTGCATGTTTTCCTAATATTCTAGGATCTTGCCGAAACAGACCATCTGTTGGTTAAAATGCATTGATGGTTGTACAAAATAGACAAAACACTATCCTTCAAGGGGGAAAAAAGTCCTCAACAACCTGACTTGTGTGGTTCCCACCCTCATCTGACATTCAGTTTAACCATGAGCATGTGGCAGGATGTCCTAATTAAGCAAATGAGTACTTAATGCCATTAGCTTCTAGGTATCCTACTCCTGGGTGTTGCCGTCTCTGATATTAAGAGGAAAGTAAAATCCTTCCTGCTCCTTTACTCCTTAAAAAAACTTAAGCAACACCTGGTCCCTGAGTGCTGTGTATCAAGGCACAGCAGCTCTGTGATGAGAGATGCCTGCTCCTGCAGTGGGTGCTCCTGGGTGCACGGGCTTGTGTGGTGGTGGAGGGACTCACCCACCCCTCAGCACAGCCCTTCAACTCCAGGTCTCTGTCTGTCAGACCAGGCTAAGCAGCAGGACAGAGATTTGCTGGCTAACAAGCTTGGCACCCCAGGGACAGCAGGAAAGGAGCTGTGCCCAGTGCTGTGTGAGACAGAGGTCTCACTGGGGACAGACATGGTGCAAGGGCCAGACCAGGAATTCTCAGTATGACAGGTCTGAAACGTGTGCCTTGTGTAAGTAAAAGGCTGCTTCTTTTGGGGCTCTTGGGATTAAGGGTAGAACGAACTATGTTTTAGTTATCAAGGGACATTTGGCCTTATGAGAGGCAGAGTACAGATGACACATTTGCTAAGTGGTGTGTTGTGTTTGCACACCAGCCACTGTCCCAGCTTGGCCTCCTGGGTGCTCACTGTGTGACACCAAAATGTCTTAACTCTGGAGGTGTCTTCAGCACTCCTCCTCTAAGTCCATGGCAGAACAAGACAGCTGCCAGGTGAGATTTACTCCGCGCCTTGTGCAGGCTGAAAGCAGGGACTGTTCCCAGCAGGGTGCTCTGCTCCTCTGTAAGCTGTGCCTGTGCTTCTTTTTTCCCAAGCAGTGGCAGTAACACGTCCTGCTGGCTGGACTGCCTGGCTATCACAGGTTTTCCAGAGCTGGAACTCACATTCCTATCCTAAATGTACAGTCACAGGGACAATACTGGTGCAGGGGGCCCTCTAATGCAAAGATTTTTTTAAAGTGAGTTGTGGTAGGGGCAGCAAATGGCCTCCATTGTAACAAGGTGGGAAGAAGTGGGGAGGACTGCATTTACAGAGCAGTTTAATCACATGGATGGAGCAGCGTGTTCACCTCTCCTCCTTGCTGGGTCATTTCCACTTTGAGCTCTGCAAACAGACCGTCTATTGAGCAGTTAGTATTCAGTGCTGAATATTCAATACTAGACTCTTGTTTTGGTGAGTCTTGGGCAAAAAGAGAAGGAGGAAAGAAGACTTCTCTTTTTTCTCATGTTCCCTCCCTGAGTTTGCTTTGCATATTGTTCAGAGGAGACTGGAGTCTTCTCAGAAGAGCCAGGCTCCTAGTTTTAAAAGCATTGGTCTACTTTCATAATATGTTCTAAAGGAAGGGAAGACACAGTTTGGAAGGGGCTAAATTCATACAAGGTTTACAAATCTCTAAGTCTAGGCACATCGGGACTTAGCAAAGACTTTTAGTCAACCGTATTTAGACTATAAAGCTAATAGCATGAAATGCTAGTTCTGTATACACAGATTAGTTTAGAGTCGTACCAGTCTTTGGGGGGGAGATGTTATGATGATTTATTAATGTCCTCTCTGCTGGTTTTGGTAGGCAGGTATTCTTTGTGTTCATTCTGAGAGAAACAGCATTCATTTGTTTCTGTCTGGCGTGCCATATTTACGCACAAAATGGTTGTGAGTGATGTGATGGCTGCATCCTCTCACAGTAGTGAGCAATGGATAGGTTTGGAGTAGATATCCATAAAGGGAGGAAAAGGGGCCACCATTTGAGTAAATGCAGTATCTCTATCTCTTGGTTCACACTCTTTTTCAGTCAAGTGATTGTCTCTTTCCTGCTGCTATGTTTATGTCCTAACACCGAGTCATGTATTCTGTGCACATATGTGTCTGTCTTCTCATGTTCTTTCAGTCTGCTCAACTAGATGCTGTTTCTAATGAGAAATATTTACTATAGCCTCATTCCTTTAGGAGCTGACCTCTTTTCTCCTGATTAAAAAAAAAACCAAAAAACCTCTGTAGTTACTTTCTTTTCTCCTATCTTTTCTTTCTGACCATGTCCTTTTCTTTCTCATTCATTCTTTTGTTTTCTTTCCTTTTCTTTCTCACCTCCTTTCCAAAATCCAGCCTTGTCCCTCCTCTCTCTCCCCCCTGAGCCCCACAACCAGTGTTTTGTGTATCCCCCACCCATATCTCACATTTTTTCATTTTGTCATCTTTGTGGGCCTGTCTTACTGATGCACTACCATCTCTGTGCCAAATTGGCCTGTCTGCTGGATTCATCAGCTCCTGAGGCAGAGGGAAGCATTTAATGGGTACTTGATGCAAATTCTGTTTCTTGAGCCACAGCTCTCCTGCTCAGCCAAATGATTCCATCCCTGTGCAATGGTGAAGCAGAGCTGAAGTACGGATTTGAGGACTCCATGTTTTCTCATGCACACTGATGAACTGAAGGACCATGGCAGCAGGGAATGTTCAACTCAGAAGCTAGTGAGCAGAGACTGCTGCGGGCTGTAAGAAATGGGAGAGGTACCCCTAATTTAAGGCCCCATAAGCACACTTATGTGTCTTATGTTAATTCTGTAGCATAAGAAGTTAATGGAGTTTGGGGCAAAAAGGGCATCAATAGACTCTGAGCTTTAATCTGGGTAACAACAGGTCTAGCAATCAAGAGGCATGTTTGCATTTCCTTGGAAGGAAATATTGCAGCTTATCTGGAGACAATGATAGCCTTTGCACTGATTCATGCAGAAGGACTGAGGAGCCATAACATCCTGCTGTGGAAGCATGAGGGCACACTTTGCTGTGTGCAGGGCTGGTGCTTGGAAGCCACATGATGTGTGTGATGATCTTACCGATGAAAAGATCGGCTGCATGTTGCACAGCCATCTAAGTTAAAGTTCAGCCCTGGGGGAGGTGAATTGGTCAGATACTGGTGTCACTAAGGGAATGTGAGGAAATGTCACTGCACTGAAATCGGACCAAGTGAGGTTTGCTTTGCTGCTAAATGAGGAATGGCCTTGATGAAGCAAAAACCAAGCAGCTGTTTACTGGTCTGGTGAAACTTACTTTTCAAAATGAAAGAATAGATAACATCTGTGTGTGACTGGGAGAGGGAAAGGGCTACTCCTAATTAACATGCATATTGAGTTGGAAATGCAAAAGCAACATGTTATGTGATTCCAGAGGGGGGGACAGATAGGAGTTCACAAACCTTGTTTGATCCAGAGTAGAGGCTGCCCTAAACACCAGAATCAGTATGCAGAGGCATCTTGTATTATAGGGCTTCTGAGGGTGCTTTATCTACATTTGGTATGCACCTTCTTAACAAGGAATATTGTTGACAGAATACTTAAATGAAAGCATCATATTCAGATGAACTTCTGCACAGTGCACAGCATAAGAAGAATAGAGCATCTCATGAATTCCAGCTTTCCTACCCAAGTATTCTGGAGGAGTTAAAAAATTATTAACTGTCGTACTTTTTGTTATCAGTTTAAACATGGCTTATCAATATTTAATATACTTTATCAAATAGTTCAGTAGAAAATCAATACTGGAAGTGAAGACCTGGCTAAACAAAATGAAAGAGCTCTCTCACACCCAAGAGAGTTATTCTTTGCATTCTTATGATATCATGGTGAATCTTCACAGTGCTTTACCAGAATCATGAGTCAAAGAAAAAGAACAAAAACATTCCTGCCAACATCTACGAAGTGCCCTGGACCAATGTCCATTAACCCTGAAATAGTTCCAATAGAATTGTATGCCAAGAAATGAGAACAAAAGAAAGGACTGTAACAAGACTGCCCGACATTTTCCCCTGTTGGAAATGAAATAAAAAGTTAGATTAGCAAACAAAACACCGAGGTATCTGGCAGCTTGCCAGGGTAGCAGCTCTGCCATCTGCACCAAGGCCATGTGTCACTGTCATCCCTGAGGAGCAGGTCTCTTGGAAGAACAGAAGATGGCTATGCAGGACCAAGGAGGACACTGGCATGATTTCCTGCGGAGCTTGAAGATGTTCCTGACAGCTCGCACGCACTGACTGAAGGCTGTGTGCCTCGCCAGACGATGGCACTGAATGAGGCAGCAAGGAGCAAAACCAGGCTCTGTATGGCAGGTGCTCCTCGATGGTTAGAGAGGAGCTGTTTTGTGACTAGGAGTGTCTATGTGCTGAAGCTGTCACAGGGAACAGCAGCTGGACAGTGACCCTTGTATGGTCTCACAAACCTTTCATTTGACAGTGGAGAGGAGGAACATTTTGATTACATCACCTATGAAAACCTAAAGTTTTGAAAATTACTGTGTGATTGGCTGTCCCAAGCAGCTTGTTCTGCTTGATTTTAGTTGATTTTGGTAAGTTTAATGCCCTCAATGGGAGCCAGTGGCTACCAAGCCATCATGTCACAGACACATGTGCAGGCTAAGCAAGATCTTGTTTAGGTCTTGCTTTTGCCATCGACTGAGGCTTTGTAGATAAATTATTTTTGTTTGCTTTCTTTCAAGCAGCACGGTTCTTTAAACGCTTTAAATGTGCTGCTGTAACCAACCTGCACAGCACTCCAGCAGTGTTACACTTCTCAGGTGGCAGATGTGCCTGTAACCAGCAGTGCTGTGCCACAAGGTGTGAGAGAGACACAGAATGTGAATCTGCTTCTACTCAGACCAGATGTTGTTTACAGAAGGTACTAGAATAGGTGTTTAGTTGTTTGAGGGTCAGACTTCAGATTTATCTCCTAATCATTACTCCTGAGAGAAAGGAATCATCTCTTTTGCCTTTAAGGGACTGTTTTAAACTCGTGATTTGTCTTATAAGCTGGTATGACCAATTGCTCCAAGATATTGAAATGTTACAAGATGTAGTCTTCACTTGCATTCGTCAAAATATGAGATGTACTGGCTCATTTTTCCTTACTTTCATTCATACAGCGTTTAGAAATTAGATTTGCAGCACTCTAAGGGATGGCCAAAGCAGGCAGGCTGCTCAGACATTATGAATTTAACAGCTGTAGAGGTTAGAAGTTCTCTGTCCACAACAGTGGTGCAACATGGAGAGCATGAACAGAGTTTTTGGGGTGCTGGCATGTCTCAAACCACGTTCAGCAAGATCATCTCTGCAGAGAAAAGCTCAATGGATCTTGCAAACCTCAGCACTTACTCTGAGACAGACAACAGAAGAAGCTGTCAGGACAGTGGTGGTTTCCTTAATAAGAAAAGATATAGAATATCATCCCATGAACTCTCCAGTTGGTACCATGGGCTATCAAAATGGAAATGGGAAGTTCTATGACCTTCAGTCAGACTCTTGAGCTTTTGAGTTACTGCTTTTACCTGCTAAATCTGCTGTTTGCGACCACTTTCTCTTGGCCTAAAAGATCACATGAGCAGCTAGACAGTGTTGCTGGCCAGCTTGGTACTGAGACACTTGGCAAAGACATGCTGCAGGAAGAGATGAGGAACTCTTCCCTCTGAGAACAATGAACAAATAACTCAGAGGGGTGCTAAGACTCCATATGCATGAGAGGAGTTCCTCTTCTGTCACTGGAACTGTAAAATGAAGTCTGTCATCACTGTTAAATATTCATTTTTCCCGCAGGTCCTCTTACGAATCCACTACAATTTGGTAGTCCCTTCATATTTGCATTACCTGCCTTTAGATACCTTTGCTCACAGTTACTCACAACTTTTTTTAAAATTTGCCTTGAGAAACTGGGGCAAAAAATTACAAGAGCAATCATGAATAAAGATAAGGAGCTAGACTGTTGGCAGCTGTGCCATCCAAGTTAGTATGTAGCTCAGACAGCAGTTTAGTTCCTAGCAAACCTTATACTCTTACTCCAGTGATAGCGCTATTTCAGTGACAAGCAAACTTATGTGGAAGAAGTGTCAGGCTGTGTGTAGCTCCCTAAGTAAATTGTCATGCTTGTTGGTGAGTTTAAAATTTGGAGTATGAGAGACAATCTAGAGCTGAAGGCACGTGAGAGGGTTTTTCATGCAATTGCAATGGCTTTGGTGAAATAAATAATTGTGAAAATTTTGTTATTACTAAAGCCTTGGCTATCTCTCTAGGACATGGGGATTCTCATCTCATACACTTAAAAAATACAGCGATTCCCAGTTATGGCAGTGATATCACCACATCCAAGTCAGATGTATCAGAGGATATGGCATAACTGTGGAAAACCAGTACTGTTTGTACCGCTGTAGGGAATGAGGTGAGCAAAATGCAGCTCAGATTAAGTGACCACAGAGCTTTACTCTGTCCATAAAGCCTCTTAGTCTCCCTTCAGGACATGCACACATGGCCACAGGGCTGTTGCCAGTGGCTCTGGGTACAGTCAGTTCCAAGCCGTGTGGCACAGCCCCCCCAGTGCCTGTGGCCACAGTGGCTCACAAAGGCCAGAAGAGTCTGTGATTCCAGGTGATGCTGCTCCTGCAGCAACTCTTGACCCTCCTGGCAGGACAGCAGGAGCAGAAGCCACTGGGGATGTGATCAGACCCACCTCCTCTTCTCTGCAGAGAGGAGCCCAAGTGGCTCTTGCCTTGTTCTGGCTATGGCGTGCCCATGTGGGAGCAATGAGTGCTCTGGGCTGCAAATATACTAAGCTAATAACCATTACACAAACAAGAGGGAGTAATTATCTCGTTAAATGTACTGGCAGTACACACAGGCACCTCTGCTGTATCGCCTCAACTCAGCCTCTGCAGGGAGAAGCCTTTCAAAGGTGACTTCCAGAAGCAAGCCTTTCCTTCTGAAGGACCTAACATGTCAAAATAATTTGTCAAAGATATATTTAAAGAACATTTCTGCTTCTCATTTCTGATAGTTCATGAAAGTTCCTGCTCCTGAGCAGCTTCTCATCTGTTTCTGTCTGGGGAGTCTGAGGCCTGCCTCCCCAGCTCAATCTTTGAAACACCATACAAATAAAAATAGCTGTTTGTTGAAAAGAAGTGCCTTGGGGATGGGGTGAAGCTGCACAGGCTTCTGCTCTGCCCACTTTTGAAAACAAGTGCAGTTTAAACTTCTGTTGTTAAAAGTCTGGTGGGCACATGGAATGGAGGTGAAACACTCTGGTTCTTGAGTCTCAGTGGATGTGTCAATCTTAGAAAGATTGGGATCAAGAAGAGAAGAGGCAAAATTAGGGCCAGAAATAGTTCCATAGTTATTTTAAATTCATCTTTCAGCATTTAATTTGGAAAAATTTCTATTTTTGTTTGTTTGTTTGTTTGTTTGTGTAATAGTTTTTCTGTCAGAAAATTTACACTGGGAAAATTATTGTAATTTGAATAATGATCTCATTTCCCTCATGTAGGAATCCCACAGCAGATACAAGGTATTTGTGTTTAGTGGTATGCAAAATTATATAACAAAAATTTTAAGGTTGAGGAGCACAGTTGTGTTTTTCACTACAGCTCACTCTTGACCCGTGCAAAATTAAATAGTTGCTATGATATTTAAAGATGGATCTTCAAAATGCCATTAAAAACACTCTTTGCTTTCTTTGCTAGTAAGACGTATGATACTTTCCATACTGTGTCACAGTTATGAGTATGAGTATAATTTTACTACTAGATATTCCTAATTTATTTTTTTGCTTTTTCACTAGTGCTGCTCCTTATTCAAACCACTGCCCCAGTACAGCTGAGGGTATGGTATGCTGGAACTCCTTGTGGGAAGGACTCCTAGAGGGGGAGAGGAAATGCCTCAAGGCTTGATACACTAAAAACACAGCGATGTATTACACACAGTGTATTTTCTTTTGTGCTCACAAGCACTTCCCATTAGAAATTTGGGGTTTCTCATGTTGTATTAATGATTCATCATTGTTATCAGGTCTGATGTGCACTTCTGCTTAGTCGCTGCCTGAACTCTCCATCATTCTGTGAGTTTTCCTGCTGTGAAATCCTGCCTGTGAGAGCTTGGTGAGGTCTAAGTGCAACAATTAAGCTTTAATCACAAAAAGCCTTCCCACATGACTTCCATCCCACATGACTCAATGCATGTTTAGAACAGTGGTGTAATGTGGTGCCAGCCTTGGGATGGAACCTCAGCCTGGAGACACCAGGGGTTCCCCATGGGCCTTCTCCTGCAGCTCTGCAGCCGGACTGCCTGGGACAGGCGCATCCACGTGTCACGAGGACAAGAGCATTCCACATATGGAGGGCTCTACCCAGTGGGTTCCTTAAGCTGGAACAAGATCTAATGTTATTAACTCTGAAAGAGCTTCCAAAAGTCAAACCTAATTTCAACTTTCAATTTTGTTCGCTCTGCCTCTTTCTTCTTTTGTTTTGTTTTGGGCAGGTGTTCTTGTGTCTGGGATCTGTGGGCTCCTGATGGGAATATTCAAAATTTTAGCAAAACTGTAGTTGTATTTTCTTTAAATATCTGAAGACACTGTTATTAATATTGAGAGTTTAAAGCCTTATAAAAATGTTTTTCTTTATGCAAACAGTACAAAATAGCTACTTATTAAATGAAGTTATATGTTAGAATATATATTTATTTATACTTGCATAATTTGGTTTATGAGATAATACAACCTTTAAATAGTTAGTTGGTTTGTCACATTTTGTCATTAGCCAAATAATTTGGCAAATTTGCCATAAACTCCCTGACATTTTTGCTCAAAAGAGTTAGTTTTCTTCATTCTTTGCTGCCAGACAGGTCATGTATCTTTTCAGGCCTGAAGAATTTCCATCAGCTATTTAAATGCAAGGCCACAAAGAGAAAGCCAGACTCAGGCTGCAGCAGGCTGAACCGGGGTGATTCAGGACCAAAGGAGCTGCAGCACATAATTAAACAGTAACTGCACCCTGCTCCAGACTTTCTATGTGGCCATGTAAACTGGCTGCTTTTCCCATCAAAAAGGGGAATGCGCGCAGTTATCAGAGACACTGCGTGAACAAGGATGATGGAAATGGTTATCGAGTGACACTTAAAAAGTTTTTTTTTTTCCTTCTACTTAGGCAGGGAATTTGACTAAAGATGGCTGCTGCCAGTTCCCTGCTGCCGAGGGAAGAGGATGCATCCCAGCTTCCCAGCTCTCGGTGCCGGCAGGAAAAGAAAGGGCAGAGCTGGGCATCGGTCTCCCCTTGGCGCTAATGGCAGCCGCCTTTGCTTTTACTCCCTGCAGCTGGGCTCAGAGCCAAGGGAATTATATACAGCCATGGCTGTGTGCTGAAAGGAGGAGGAGGAGGTAGGGTGATCTTTCCCAAGGCTTCTTGCACCTCTCTCTGATGTTGCCCTCGGCAGCAAGTTTCTCTTCACCTGTAAGACAGCTCACAGTACTTAAAAGGAGACTGGAGAGATGCTGTGAGCTCAGTTTTAGGGCAGCGAAAGAAATCTGGCAGAAAGCAGCCATATCGTTGTGTTGGCCCTTAGACAAGGAGGTGATACATCCCCACCCCATGCAGCTGAGCAGCACAAGCAGGGAAAGCCTCTGAGTTGGAGTCACTGCCGGCTTGTGGGTTTGTAACTGAGCAGGGGCTGGTTACACAGCACAGGCCCTGCTGGCAGGTTTTATGTAGTGGTGTCGGCAGCCTTACAGTGATTTTTATACAAGGCTGTGTTGAATCTGATGGGAGAAGAAATATCCTTTAAAAAATCTATTGACATCAAGTGGGTTTTCGGATGGTTTTCAGAGAAGTACCTCAAAGGAGCAGGCTGCGTGGCTGTGAGGCTTCTTAGGCACAAGTGTGATGGTGAATGAGAAAGATGCTCACAGGGACGTGCTTGTACTGATGAAGGCAGCACTGCAGCATATTCCTACTGTGAATACACGGGCAAAGAGGCAGAGGGAGGGGAATAGCCTGGAGCTGCCACAACACTGCCTGGAAACCACAAGGATGCAAAGCAACAGTACCTGGAGTCTTGTGGCAGGGCCTGGAAATCAGCTCTGCAGGGTTCTCAGCAGACCCTTTCTGAGGCTCTTCACAGGTGCCATTGCCCTTTTGTTTACATGGCAGTGCAGGGGGTGTGCATAGAGGAATATGCACGAGTTCATGCAACTGCCTGGGTTTAAAAAGTATTTTTTTTCTGCAGGATGTATTTGGTCATGACTATTCATTTATTTGTTTATTGGAATCTAGTGCTGAAATGAAGTCATACCAACTTTTATCTTCTATAAACCAGATGAGCAGCTTTCCCAAGACGCTGAGTTCCTGTTTTCCCTTCAAGCCTGCCGCTGTGATGGGCTTTTGCTGGCTGGCAGGCTACGGTCTGTGCTGTGCAGGTAGCCTGGTGTCTGGTGGGGGGGCTTATGGAAAGGAATCTGGAGCCATTTCCATGTCTTTGAAGGTGTTTCTGGCTCTGGCAGTTTGCTGACAGAGAGGCCTGTTTCCCTTTATTTCTTGTGCATCTCTTCACTCAGTGGGGTTGTTTCCTGTCATAACTTGCAGGCTTGCCTTGCAGCCTTCCCACCTACCCCTTCTTTTTCTTGCCTTCACCACACAGAGCTCTCTGAGCATAAACCCTTTTCTGCCCACGTTCACGGCCTTGAAAAATAATCCTATGAGGAAGGTCAGTTTATTGTAGCAATACCCAGGGATTTAGGCAAACTCAAAACTCATATTTCATACCTTGTCCAAGGAAACACATAAGAAGGTGTAACTTTTGCCCTGAAGACCTGTAACAGTATATTCTGCTGAGCCTGGTGCATCCTCTAAAGTCATCAGGGGATGTCAGTTATAGCTTCCAGGAAGAACAGTGGATTCAAATCAATGTAATGCTGTAGGTAACTCGTCTGACTGGTGGGAATTAATTGAAAAACAGGGAGGAACAGGAGTGGTTGCATTTGCACTGTGGGGTGACAAAGGTTTGAGCAGCTCAGTGGCTGCTGACTTGCTACGTTGGACTTGTACCAGGGAGGAAAAGATCTCAGTAGTGCCTGGGATTCCACCAGTGTGAATGAGGTTGTAGGACTGGGCTTCAGAAAGCACCACTTGATCCTTGATTTAACCAAAATTCACGTGAATGATTGATTTTATACCCATTTTCTTCCAAAGCCAGTGGGAATACTCGAGGATATAATCTTTTGCCAGACTAAGACTTGGAAACTAATGCATTTCTGTGTATCAGTTGATTTTTATTTTTTAATGTATCATGTGATGGGGGAGAGAATATCCTGAGGACCTTTGTTTTGTACACAGAAGTGTTTCAGCCTCTGTAGTTTAAAAGCAACAAAAAAGCCCCCAAAATTGAAACTAGAAAGCAACAGCTAAGTTTGAAAGCAAGAAAGGATTTTCTTGCTAAATAACCTCAGACTGAGCATGTTTTAACAGAAATGTTAAAGATCACCACCTGTTGAACACTGGCACTTTATTGAGATTTATCTGTTGCAGGTTTATATTTTATGCAGACAAACACACAAAAGAGCATCTTTGGTTTTTTTTGCAGAGAGTTGGATTGAACGATGTCTCAATGAAAGTGAAAACAAACGTTATTCCAGTCACACCTCTCTGGGGAATGTTTCTAACGATGAAAGTAAGTAACTTGGCATTCATTTAAAGTCAGTGTGAACATGTCCAAGTGCTCATTTCCTGTTACATAAGTTGCTACATCTCAATGATATTTTTAATACTTTGTCATTTAAGGAGTCAACTCATTTGACATATTCAACAGTTTTATTAAATTTTTTTCTGTAATATTTGCCTTTTTTAATAGGAAATAATACTATCTATTGGATAAAACAACCAGAAGAATTTGTCACTGAATGAAGGTTGGATGACCTCTAAAATGTGCTGTCAGTATCAGCTTAGGAGCAAAACCACCTGTTTGGCTTTTCACTTGTGAACACCATGCGGTCAAAATACAGGGAAAAAATGTCCCATTTTCCAATACTACTATATCAAAACATAAACAAAAAAATCTTTCCTTTAGGAATTAAACAATCATGAGATTAAAAAATCATATACTAAAACATGATATTGCTTTCTTTTCAGTCAGAGAGAGGAAACAATGATGAATCTAGCTGATTTTAAAATAACTATTTTTTTCTTTTGTAGTGATAGTAATATTAGATCTTGATTTTTAGCAATAGCAGGTAATCAAAACAGCTCCAAAGTAATTTAAAATAACCAAATTGTTTATTTTTAAAATTGCAAGACAATTTCTAGCTTACCATTTAGTTTTCCCTGTTCATACAATTTCTATTCTGCTTAATTTGCCTAGAGCAAAATACTCTTCATGCTAGTTTTCCTCTCAGGACTTCATATATTCACGTTACAAGATATTAATGCAGATTGAATTCTTTAATTCAGTAACTGGTAATTTACATTTCATAAATATGAGTTTAGAAATATTTTAGCTAACTTAATTGCTGAAATTCCCTTTTAATTTTTTTGCATTTTAAGATAATTATTTATTTTGACATCATGGTAAAATGGCATGCCCTGTAGCACAGTGTTGTAATGGATCATGAAATTTGCTGTTTTGGGTCCTTACTCTTATTTGTCTAAGGATATGTTTTGAGGCAGTATTTCTGAAGGAGAAGGAAGATGTTAGTAGAAATATGGTATTTATTAATTACTCCCAAGCTAAGAACAGTGGACAAGAATCTTTAAAGATAGACAGTGAAACTGGGAGATGCTTGGGGGTTTTTGTTTTTAAAAATTAAGGAATAGAAATTAATTTATCTTAAAAATATTAGAGTGGATTGTAGTGAAAATACAAACATCAGTTTATTTTGAATTTTACGAGAACCTGTGGGATATACAAAGTTCATTTCACTCTGATGCTACTGAGAAAGTGATGGAAGAAATCTGTAATGAATGAGATGTGTGTTCAGACTCTTAATAGGGCCAGAATTCAAGATAGGTATATGTGCTTTAAATGTGAGCATGAGAAACTTCCACATAGCTGGGGCCAGTAAAAAGAGGACCTGTGTGGTTAACAAGAGCAGGTGTTTCAGACAGTGGCATTGAGAAGATGGGATGGTGGCTCATTCTGTTTTCTGGTTCTGGAATTAAGGGGCAAGCAACAATAATGAAAGGCAGTGAATTTAGAACTGATAAAACAAATACATAAATGAATTTGTTCCACTATTTGTGTGCAGAAGACATTGTCACAGCATATAATGGAAACCCAAATGAGAGGCAGAGTTGATTTTATCTAGCTTCCTTCTTAATAGCCAGTTCTTCCAGATGCTTCCTTTGCACTGATTACCAGCATTTCTGCAGTGCAGATAAGAGAATTAATCCACCTGAAAAGTCATCCTTGTTTTGAGGGGGAGGTGAGGGAGGGGAGAAGGTGAAGAGGAAGGAGTAGGAAAGCAAAATAAGCCACAGCAGCAAGACCAATAATCTGTGAAATCCAGAACAAACTAGAAGTTTCACCATAGAAATCACTGTCCTATGAGCTCCTTTCTAGCCCTCGAGCTCTTTCTAAGATTTTTCTAACATTGCCCACACACCAACCAAAAATTTCCAAACCATCGTGTAACTCTTTGTCCAGCCTTTGTCATACATTTACAAACAAAGCAGGAGGCAAAATGTTTTGAGAAAACCCACGTAACCCTATTTGAATTCTTCAGAATGGTGATCAAATTGCTGTTGTCAACGTAGCTCCAGTTTTCATCTGCAACAGAAGAAAGCCTCATCCGCCTTTCTCTTGACCAGTTTTTTGTCTCTATGCATGAGGTAGCTGTTGGCTGGCCTACCAGAGAAAATGTGGGTTTGGTTTTCAGTTGGGGTTTTTTTTTTGGCCTTGGCTCCACTGAAGATTATGAGAACTTGTGCTGTGAACTGGCAGTGTTCTTACAGAGCATAACGTTTGCTCTTGTGACTCTTTTTCCTGGATGATTTTAGAGTTCACAGGGTTTTAGGACAGGAGTAATAGTTTTGCTGGTCTCCTTTTCTACAGTTGAAGTATGCTACAGAACCACACTTCAGGCCACAGAGGTCCTTTGCAATCTTCCATTCTTACCCAGAGACATCCAGGCCTCTTGAACCTGCATTACACTGGGAAAGGAAGTGATGACTCACAGCCATGGATTCACATGATCTCTGTACTTCCTGGGGTGCTCCTTACTCTTTTGGAACATTTTATGACCTTTTCCAAACCACAACTTTTACATTCTAATACAAAAATTATCACTAAATTTTATTTCACTTTCCAGTTTTTAAAACATTTTTCCTACTGCCACTTCCACATTCCATGTTCGTCAAAAGATTCACAGGAAAAGGGAATGGTACAACCTTGTAGGCAATAATTAAAAAAACCCAACCCTGTAACATTTTCTGTGTACTGTTCATTGAACCAGGTTATCTAAATTTAAATAGAGGTCTGGAAGAACACAAATGAAGGCTTATGAAAGTTTCAACTTCAGTTCCATGGGGAAGGAATTGTGATGTTCCTTGATGAAGTGGAAGGGTTGCTTGTCCAAATTTTCTTGCTTATTTGGAAATGTAAATGTGTAGACAGCTTCTACGAGATAAATGAAAATATTCAGACTACTTTTTGTACTTCAAAAGTGGTGTTCAAAATCCATGTTCATACTGGCTGTAATGGACTTATCCAGCAGCTTCTTTTTTTGTTTGAACTAAACCTCTAATTCTTCCATTTAAAAAAAGTTTTTAAAAGAGCTACTTGTTTTCATTGAAATTTTCCTTGGAGAAAATTCTTTCTTTTTCAGTCATACCTACTCAGTGAGAACTATGCTCCCATGGTTCTCAGAGGGTTTTAAAAGATCCCACTGTTCTAAAAGCACGGAATACATGCTAATGAGCCTGAATCTCATTTATGGCTACATGTAAGAGACAAGGTAGCTTCATGTTATAATCTAATTTTAGCTAAGGCCAAATCACTTTTGAGAACAGCCAAAATCTGGCCTGCAGGGGCTACAGAGGAAGAGTCAATTCCTCGGAAAAATGTGGAGCTACCTGAACTAAGGGAAGGATTTTATCCATATAAAGATACTAACAGCATGTTAGCTCCTTAGTGGTTTTGAGACACATGCAGGCAGCACAGGAAAGTACAGGGCTCTCCAATTACCTCCACAGTGGAAAGAAGAACTTAGCTCCATTTTAGTTATGACAAACAGACTAACATCAACACTTTAGAAAAAGGTGTGTCTTCGCTTTGGGTTGCTCTACTCACTGTGTTTAAGGCAGCAGGCTCAAAGCTGCTGAGCACAGCTCCTGCTGTCTTCATGTCTTGCAGCAAGAAGCAAGAAGTCCCTTGAGCTGTACCTAGAATCAGAGAGCAAAAGTTAGAGGATACCATTGAGAGCTGTGGGAAAGCCACAAGGATACAAACATGCACAAGATACAAACAGGGCTTTACCTGAGCGGCTTTGAAACAGAATTTTGAAAGTAAGATGGAGATGTTAGCAGAGAAACTTCCATGGAGTTTGGGAAGAGGAAGATTCTCTGATATATCTGGGAACCAACAAATACTGTTTTTCTAGAACATCAATGTTCCCTGGTTTTATTATGTTTGAAGGTCCCTTCTATGCTGAGAGTTTTACTTGCAATTGTCTAAGCTATTACCTGCATTCAGTTTGGGATGAGTACCAGGTTTTCCACTTAATCAGGTACCTTGAAGACACCTTTCCTTGGGATGCTGGTAGTCCTCCTACTGGCAGAGCACACTAGATGGGTTTCTCCCTGAGGTGCTGTGTGTGAACACCTGCATCTGTGAATTAGGAACAAGATTTTTCCTTGTGACTTCAAGCCCTTTTGGATTTGTCAGAGAAGAATTGTCATGTCTCTTCTTTGACAGTGCCTCAAAGCAAGACTTCTTTTCAGTGACTTTATTTCCTTTTCCTACGAAATAGATTTGATTTAAAAAGTACTGAATTTTTAAAGATATGAGTTCATTTTAATCTACAGTGTTGTTTTAATGTGAATTGATAAAATGACAGGCCAAAAAGTAAGAAATGCAGTTTTCTCTTGCCTCTTTCATGCTAGATGAAGCGATCTAGGATCAGACCTGAGTCAAGAGTTAAATATTCTCTGCTCGATATGGATGCCATTAGGTGCCCTGCTGCCAGCTAAAATATAAAGACTAGGGATATTTATTATATTCTGCTAGTCAGTTATCTGATGAGATTGTATTGTTAAACTATACAACGTAGAATTAAGTGCTTGTATATGTAATACTGAAAGCTTGTATTTCTAGGTCCCATCGATTCCTGTACTATGTGCAGTTCTTTCCATCTTTTTAATAGAAAAGTGAAAGTTTGGCTGACAGCTGGTCCACTGGCAGAAAACAAAGTTGCACTGTTTTCTTGTACAGAGATTTTGGGGAGACAAGCAGTAACTGTGAAAAATTTAGCTTTGTTGAAAATCCAGTTGTTCAATGGGTAATATTCTCTGGGAAATAATGCTTAAAGAAATTTTTGGAGTTATGGTTGAAGTCCATCCTTCTCCTTCTTGGAGAAGGGGCAGTTAGTGGAGGATCCTGAAGAGTCTTGAAGAAGGATCCACAGGAAGCAAACATACCTGAGGAGGGAGACATAAATTGCAGTTTATGACCTAACTGTTAGTTTGTGTTGTTAAAACAAATCCTTACGTGGGAGGAGCTGAGTACAGCTGGTGTGAAGTGTGTCTGAGGGAAGGTTAGGTAAAGCAGGTGCTCCTTCTTAGTGCAAGTGAAAAACAGCTGGAGGAGGAATGGACGGGGTGCAGAGACTCTAATATTGTGTAACTTGGATATTGACTTGATGTCTGGTGTCCGCCACGTATCCAGAGGGAAATTGAGTCACGTTAGCACAGGTGGAAGCCATCCCATGCCACGTCTTTGCTCGTGCGGGGCGGCAGCCAGGGCCGCTCGGCATTCAGGCCCCGTGTGCCCGGGTTTGCTGCACGCCGACCGCCTGTTTAGGAAAAAACAAATGAAACCCACAATTTAAAAGTGATTTGAGATGTGTATGTTGGTCCTGTGCGCTGAATAAAGGCGGGCCCTGAAAGGCAGGGAGGGAGTGTGCGGCCCAATAATTAGGGGCCCATTGTCATGCAGATGCAGAAGGGGGGCTGCGCTGGGGGTCCGGGGAGCTGCGGAATGGATTTGCCGACGCCCAGGGCAGCGGCCGCAGGATGGAGGATGCTCGGTTAGCACAGCTTCCCGTGAGGGATGCAGGAGATCCTGGGCGACGAGGGCTGCAGACTGAGCCTTGCTAGGTGGGGTGTTGTTCATGTGCGTGGGTTCCCGGGACAGCACGAAAAGGCCTCCCAAGAGGGTCTGATGTTCAGAGGAGATAGCCCGGCTCCTGTAAGATCCAGCATCCTAAAGCCTCGCTTAAATAACTCCTAAAAGTTAATTACATGAAAACTTGCAGCGTGGTGTACAGGTTTACCTCACTGTTTAGGTATCAAAGCCATCTATGCCGAATGGCTTCATCGAGGAAAAAGTTGTCAAAATCTCAAAATGTGTTTGATACAGCAGTGTTTGCCAAAGAATACCCTTTTGGAGCTGCTGATTGTACTCCACTCAGCTTTCACCAAGGAATGTTTCATATGTTTAACAAAACACAATTTAATCGGAATTATTCTATGCATATTCCTAAATTGTTTCAAAAGAACAAATGCAAAGTAGGAAGAATCCAATATCTGAAGTTTAATTTTAATTATCTTTTTCTTTATTCATCTTTTATCCAAGTTTTTGGAAAGTCAGCAAATCAGAGTTGCCTCGGAAGCAGTTAATGGGGAATATTATCAGAGAAATCACACAGAAAGAAATGAAGTGTATTACAGAATATACACTTCTCATTCAGAATTAATCTCTGTAAATTTATAAACTTCTAGTATATACATTATGTTAGGATCAAACAATGGGTGTACCCCATTATTTTAAATGCCTTATCTAATATAAAACTTGGGTAATGCAACAGTTCCCTTGGAATGAGTGAAACTGTTTGCATGTTCTGACATGCTGCTAGAGATCTAAGAGTTACTTTTTTTTCATATAAATTTTATCTTTTTCAATGTCACTATTACTAGGCATCACTCTGCTCCTGCTATGAGTGATACTTGCATGGTTTATTGCCTTAAGCAGTATCTACAGATGGTAGTTTAGGAAACATCATTATTTACATTTCCAAAATTCAGCCAATATCTTGAGAAAGTTTTGGCACTTGAGAACATTTTAGATTTTTAAAAATTATTTGAATTATTTTTTAAAAAAAATTCTTACCATTCAAAATTTCTTTTTTAAAAAATGGTTCATGAATTCCTGAGAAATTCCTGATGAAATTACATAGCATTTTTTTGTTTGTTTCTTAACAGATGAGGAAAAAGAAAATAATAGAGCATCAAAACCGCATTCAACTCCAGCTACACTGCAATGGTAAGATGCCTTTTAAAAAAATTAAGAAAATCTATTAGTGTTTTTAGTGATGCATTTTCCAGATGAAGAGAATAGAGCTCTTGGCCATCTTAGACAGTTCTAAAGATACTTTCACTGTAAGTGTTTAATGTGCCTGTTAGTAACCTGTACAGCATTTCTCAACAAATGTCTTACGGGATTTCTTTGAACAGAGGAAACCTCTGATAAAGTTTAGATTATCTACTTGGCATAGATATTTGCCACCTTGCCAGCTGATTATTTGTGGTTTGTCATCATTGTTACATTTATTACAAAAAGAAAACTAGTACTGAGAATCTTTTTCGAGACTCACATTTGTTTCAGTGTCTGATGAAGCCCACCCTTACTGACTGTTTTACTGACATGAGATCTCTGTAATTTAATGTAGAAGACAACAAAATGAAAGAGTTTGAGGTCTGATTAATTTGTCAAAATCCCCTTGCAAAGTCAGTGAGGAGAAAAAAAGGAAGGGTAATTGGGAAGAGAGAGGATAATTTGTGAGTTAGTCTACAGTGCTACAAAAAATAAACAAGTGCTGTTCCCAGTGATTTGCAGATGTATTTTAGTCTGCATGTTCTGTAATGTGTACCTGTAATTCTGACATCCCTTGCTAGAGGTCATCTCTTAGACCTTTTTTGACTTTTGCCTTAATTTAGGTTTTCAACTCTTGTTTAAGTTTCTTAATGTTGTAAGTGATCAAGTATCTTTTGGGAGGTTCCATGTATCTGGAGAACAGAGCTCTGTTACAGAGCAGCCTCTGAGCATGCTTATCTGAAATCCCACAGCCCTCAGCTTGTTTTAAGCCTTTTTAAAGAAAGGCCTTTACCTAAAAGTACCTGAAGTACTTCTCGTAGTTTTCTGGATGAAAATATAAGATTATTGGTAAAAAATGTGGGTTTTTTAAAGCAAAATGTTAGCAAAGTTCTTTCTCTGCTTCTGTCAATCTCTTGGGAGATTTCACTGAAAAAGCCAGCAAAGAATAATTCATTCAGTGTATTTTACTCTGTTTTCCTTCCTGTTAAATTACGTGATTCTGTGAATCACGTAATGATTATGAATGCATAAAGATGATTTGGATTATTTCTTCTATATTTGCATTTTAAAGTTGATTGGTGAGGTTTTTGGACCAAAAAACCTCAAGACCTGTGGGTTAATTTTGAATAGGTTGCTGCCAGTATTCAGAAACTTACAGACACTTTCCATGTAAACAACGAGATGGACAAATATAAATAAAGCCATGTAGTTTGGAGCTATTGTTTCTTTGTACCTATTTGTATCACAGAAGTCCTGTTTTTCAGAAGTTCAAGAAAAGTGAATGACTTTTCTTTAACAGACTCTCGGGAAAGGAAGTGGCTACAGACAGAAAATTTATAATAATGAAATGTCATACTGGTATTTTATTATTTTTCCTTATTCACTCCCACAACTTCAACACAGTTCAAAAAGGATACTAAAGAACTATCTAGCTAAAATAAAGCAGCAAGCAGGTCTTACCAGTCTCAGATTCAGAGCAGTGTTTATTTTGCAGTGAAGTCAGTTAAGAGTCTTTTCCACAGGAGCAAATAATGTGGTAGCCAAGAAGCCAGCATTAACTAGAACATCCAGTGATACTGTTCCCAACAGAAAACAGGCAAATACTGTCAACAGTCTTTTGCCAAATACTTTCAAGCTTCGTCAGTCAAAAAGGTTAGTAAATCCTTAAACTCCTGGGATATTGAGCCCTGCTGGAATGTACTGTGCACACTAATGCTTATTCAGCAGTGTTTGCAGTAGAATCATAGAATTTTGGTTCTGAAAAGGCTGCTTACAGCTTCTTCCTTTCTGTCTTGGTAGTGTACTGGCTTTACTACCTGTCTGTGGTATTATGTTTCTTACATGTTGAGGTAGGTCAAATATTCTCTCCCTTTGAGTCTTCTGGAGCATCTGCAATTTCCTCCGTTCGTTTTCCACCCAAAATTCCATGAGGTGACAGAAAGCAAGTAAATTTCCATGTTTAAAATCTTTAGCTGCTGCCAGACTGAATTATACAATTGGCTGATTTATTAACAGGCATGTAGGTAAAAAGTTTCCCAGCTTACTAACCATACCCACAGAACAGTTTTCTGGTAGTTTCCATATGCTTTTCAACATATGTACTGCAGCTTTGAATTGGTATTTCCTGGAGAAATTGATATACTAAGTAAAATGAGAAGCTCAAAAGTTATGGTCAAACTGCTAAAGTAGCAAGCTCATTTTGTGTGAAGATGAGCAGTTTCCACTGTTTGGGAAGTTGGACACATTAGCATCAGGTTATTTGTACTGCAGTAGCACCCAGCAACCCGTGGGATGGTAAACTGCTGTGATCAGCACTGCAGAAGTGCTGCACAGAGTACTTCCTGAAGGGTTAGCTTTCCATGTTGGACTGTTTTGCCTGCTCAGGTGTGGTGGTCAAACCTCAGCCAACAAGTAAATACCACACCAGCTGCTCACTCACTTCTCCCCTGCTCCCAGTGGGATGGGGAGGAGAATTGGAAAAAGGTAAAACCCATGGGCTGAGGTAAGGACAGATGAATAATTAAAGTAAAATAAGATGATGATAATAATAATAATAATAATAGTGTTAATTAAAAGGAAAAAGAGTAATAAACCCCAAGAAAAAACAAGTGATGCACAGTGCAGTTGCACACCACCTGCTGACCAAGGCCCAGCCCATCCCTGAGCAGTGATCAGCACCTCACAGCCAACTCCCCTCAGATTATGTGCTGAGTATGATGTTCCATGGTATGGAGTATTCCTTTGGCCAGTTCAGGGCAGCTGTCCTGGTTGTGGGCACCCCCAGCTTCTTGTGCTCCTCTCTGGCACAGCGTGGGAGACTGGAGAGTCCTTGACTTGGGGTAAGCACAACTTAGCAACACCTAAAACATCAGTGTGTTATCAACATTACTCTCATACTAAACCCAAAACACAGTGCAGTGCCAGCCAATAGGAAAAAAAATAACCTTTCTCAGCCAAAAGCAGAACATCAGGCATCACAACAAGTATTTGCACACACAGGGAAGACTAAAAAATGTATCTGAATATTCCTTGGGCAAGCATGTGTCCTGTCTTCTAACAACAATCTCTGGGCTGGATTCTAGAGGTGGAAGTGATGGGGTAAATTATTGAGCAGTTTTCAGGATACAGTACCAAACTGCCCTTGTTCTGGCAAATGGACACCTCACAATTGTCTGCAGGATCTGGTGTTTGCCAAATTAAAACTGGTCATGTTTTTACTGGTAGATGCTACTACCATTTAGAGCTAGTGAAGGCAGTGGAGTGTTGGAAAACAGAAACAGAGGAAATGTCAGTTGCAATGAAAAAGGAGAGGAAGAAAGCATAGCAAAGACATAAGGGAAATATGTACTTTTTTTTTGCATGGTTCATATTGCCATCAACTTTATTAGTTATTCCTTTTCTGGCATCTTGCTGAAAAGGGCAAATATATCAATCCCATGGGGAGCTATCCTTAATGTTTGTGCCTCTTCAAAGGTGAAATATGTTGAACATTTTAAATGTGGAAGATGAAGAACAGCTGAAGAAGCCAAGAATTGTGTCTGGATGACTGTCAGCCTGGCTAAATAGCCTTTTCCTGGAAACAGGAATGATGCTTTTGTTTTGTTTCATTGATGACACAAAATGAAGTGAAAGGCCTGGTAAATGTAGCATTACTGCCAAATACATCATAATTGAGGAAACTGCCAAATACATCATAATTTGGGAAGCTACATGAGCTTGAATTTAACTGTTAAGGCATGAATATAGCAATACCTAGTATTCTGTGCTTATCCCATGAGCCTGTGCTCGTTATCATCTGTAAAGCTATAGCTTGGCTCTGAAATGCACATGTTTATTTCAGGGGTGAACTGGTTGACCAAGGTGTAAGTGTGAAACTTTATTTTACTTCATTTTGGTGTGTGTGTTTACTTCCCCAAACACAGAATTATTCAAAGTACAGATAACCTAATCCCATGCAGTTTGGTGGCTTCCAGTGTAGGTTCTCTGAATAATAACAGTACTGTGAAGCTAAAGTCAACAAAACTATTCTATTTTCTGCAACATTTATAAAAAGAATTTAAAAAGAGGAAGGTAAAGCATAGCTAGGGAATGGATTCTCCCCAGATTCGTACTTTCTTATACAATGTTCAATCAAAATTAACGTGTTCCAGAATCTTCTGTGTGATTAACAGTGGTTAACGTCACGGTTGTTCTGTAGTGTTGATATAAAAATAAATCTTTAACAACACTACAGACATGACTCTGATATAGAATAATCTCATTTAATCTAGAGCTATGTAAGTGTATATGGAGGGAAGCAGTAACAGGGACAGGTAAACTCTCATTCCTGTGGAAGGATTAGGGACTTTATTCCTATACTGTAGTGGTACAAAAGGTCTCATTGTGAACTACTGGATTTCACAGGGCTTTATTACAACATTTAAAATGTTTATATATATATTTATATATACTTATATTTTGTAACTGGTAATGAATTGTTAGGTTGAATATTGCATTCATTATTTTTCTACAGTACTCTAGAATGCAGCTGGATTCAAAATATGATAAAGTTGTTAAATAAAAGACAGGAAAATAAAAGAAGTGGAGCAAGATGGGATTTTGATCATTAAAAAAAAAGTTCAGGTATAATGGGGCATTGTTCAGTGTCAGACTAATGACTCTCTGTGAAAGAGAGGAGAAAAAGAGAAAAATTCATCAGATATGAAGAGAAATAATTAACTGCTTTTCTTTCTGTCCTGTCTTGGTCACGGAAGCTGACATTCCAATTAGCAGCTATAGTATACAAACGAACTCTCCAGGTTTTGAAAGGAGGTTTTGTTAGAGCACTATGAAATTGAGGAAAGATGCCATGATGATATTTCTGTAGAAACCAGGGAAGAATAGATGTTGCCCATACAAACTGATTCCATTCATCTAGCCGGATATCTTATTAAAATAGTTTGCAGTCACAAATGATCACGATAACTGAAATGGAAGGTAGGTAGGGCCTGAAAAACGCAATGAGGGAGAGAAACTAGATATTTGGAAGGTGTTCTACAGTCATCAAATGGCAGGGGATTATTTGCTGTAAAACTGCAAGCTTTTTGATTATTATTTTGATAACAATTATTTTAGTTATTATTATTTGCTGTAAAACTGCAAGTATTCATTTTTTAATACAATTAAGAGGAAGTTGCACCTAACTTCTTCCCTTACCCAGCAAGGCAGACAAGCACACATGTAACTGTAGTTGACTATGACTGACACCATCAACGACAAGATTAATTATGGTTTAATGTTAAGTGTGTATGTAAATATCTCCTGAACATTTTTGGGTCAGCAATCATAAAAATGGCATTTCAAAGGAACGTTTCTTCTAATCTTTAGATTTATCATTAGACCAGCTTAAAGCTTTAAAGATAAAGCATATGCCTACTCATACATTTGACATATAATTTAAAATTTTATAGTTGTATATTTGCATGTATGCAATGATGATTTTTTTCTAAAAGGTAGAAGAGGATGTTATTTCACTGGGGTTTTTTCAGCATTGTATTCAGATTGTGGTTTCTTTTTGTTTTTTCACTTTGCCCATGAACAATAGCAAGAAAGTATTACACAATAAGATTTTGTGGACACTCCTGTGTATTTGCAAATTACTTGCTTTAGCCACACCTGCTTCCTCAAGGTAAGCAATTTTGCAGCAGGACAGGAGTGAAAAGAGTGTGATGAACCAAAGGTGATGTGTTCTGTAAAGAAGGAGAGCATGCTTCCCCTTAGTGAATATTTACTGTTTCATAGTTGGACATATATTTGTTTACTGCAGGATGCTTTCAGGGTATAACAGATTGCTGAGAACTCAGAGCCTATGGTTTTTGATAGCAAGTATGAACCAAGTGAAGCAAGCAAGTATTATGGGAGTGAATTGGAAGGAGCACTTAGGAACAGAGCAGAGAAAATTTAGTAGGCAAGTGGAAGCCAGCATGTTTGGCCTTAAAAGGTGAAGCTTTGTATACTGTTTACCATACAGGACATCCAACATACTTGCAGTTCTCTCTGTTTGATATTTGCTTTTTAAGGCTGGAGGAGAACTATGAGATTGCAGAAGGTGTTTGCATTCCTCGAAGTGCTCTCTACATGCATTACTTGGACTTCTGTGAGAAAAATGACACACAACCTGTTAATGCTGCCAGCTTTGGGAAGGTAAGTCTAAACTGCAGTATGACACCTTAAAATCTCACCTGGTTCAGGTGAATTTGTATTATTGAAAAGAATTAAATCATCTTATACTGTTAGAGACAAAGGTATGTGAATGAAATCTCTTGTGTATTCAAGTTATTGGACAAAGGCTAAGATTTTAAGTATTTTGATGGTTGGAATAATTTCTAACCATGGATAGGCTCCAGAGAATGTCAGTTTCCAGCCAAGCTGACAGTGACATGGTACACAGTATTGGCAGTTAAAGCTGGATTGGAAGTGGAATACAAGCCAGTGTAAACACATCTGCATTATGACCTGCACTGCTTAAACAAATGTGTAATTTTTAAAAACAGAAGGGTAAAATTGAATTCTAGAGCTAGTCTGTGCCATTCTTGCAAGCATGATATGGAGATCTCCGTGTTAATGATATCAAATGATGTGGCAAATTCACATGGTGCAGTACAATGCCTCCAGATATGAAAGTCTAGAAAGCATCTAGCTGCTTTTGTGAGCACTGCAGGTACAGGGTGCCCAGTTATCCAAGTTATCTTTTCACTGATTCCTTGTGCTTCCCTTTCTAATCCTGCTGTAGTAGGAGCCACTGAGGTTAACTCCAGCTTCACAGTGGAGATGCACTCTTAGCACAGACACAGCTGTGCATCATCTGGTGTGAGCAGTAAAGCTCTTATGCTCCACACCAACAGCAGATGTTAATAGCTGGCTAGAAGGTTACATAAAGTTTGTATTTTGGATTTACTGGTCAGGTGATATTTTCTTCTCAGTGAAAAACAGGATGATATTTAAAACTGAAATTCTACTGTAAACTGTGTCACAAGCCTTTAAAACTTGTCAGTTGTGGAAAAAAACCCCAAAGTGTACGGTTTGTCACTGCTTTTGAAATGCTTGCAAGCATGAATCTGAAGCCAATTGTCCCGCAAGCTGTTCTCTTTTAGTGTTTGCAACATTTGTTCTATAGAAGTGCTGGGTATTCAAAGAAGGAAAAATGCTTCTAGGGTAAGTGCCTGTGTAAAGAGTAGGTGAAGAATATATTTAATGAGGTGACATTTTCTATAGTGCATCTTTAGGCAGGCAGTTTGGCAAGGAAAGTAAAGCGTACCATGTTGTAACATTGTTATGTTTGTTGTGTCTTGAAGACCTGCATGGCTCAGTAGATTCTGTGTCAGGTTTCTGTTTAAATACACTGCAAAAGTGTGAGTGAAGTTGTTCATTGTACATATTATTGCTACCAAGTGGTAAGTATAGTGGCAACATGTAATTTAGGAACAGTGAAAATAAGAAACAGATTTCATGCAGGCTCACATATTTGGAACATGGCTCAAACTTACACAATGCTACTTCTGCTGCTGCTAAAAACTTCTGTATATTGTAGAGAGTAAATATTCCAGAATTATTCCATCAGAACATAAATTTACCAGGGATTCTACCATTTATCAGTATGTGGCAGTTTTGTTACACTGTTTAATACTTCATCCCCCTTCTCTCCTGCCTCTCATACATAGACCTGTTCATTGGTAGGAATCTCTTGACCTAGCAGGACAGGTACTATGACTTCCACCCAAAAATCGTGGCATTCCAATATGTTTTTCATGTGCTGTGATCCAAGTGTTTTCCTCTTGGTTGCAATAGAGTTCTGAAGCAGTGAGGCATGAAATTTTTACCTTTTTGTGGAGAGGAAGGAAGCCCTACATCACGGTACTGTTTCACACTAGTACCTTGGGTGGCCATTACTTTTGCCTCTGGGAACTGGCACTTCTGCACTGGTATGTCCAGGAACTTCTGACAACAGTGGGGCAAATATTGACATGAAATCAGCTTCTCCATCTGCAGAACCTGAGCAGACCCCACTGACCCTTCCCAGCCTGTTACTGCTAACAAAATGTACTGCACAGGCATGAAGATCTGCAAGGCACATCTCCATTCTCTCAACAGCTTGCAGCCAGCTTCTCCTTTGGAGCAGGTACATGGGTGTAGTTTTAGCCAACATTTGTTATTATGTGACTTACATACCATATTGGCAAGGTGAGCTGCATAAATGTCTTGGAGGCAGTTGAAGCAGTGCAGTGAAATAGGTGCTATTTAAGGAATTCTGAACTTAGCTTCTGAAACAGAAACCCTGGACATGTTTGTCTTCATTGGGAAACATCAGGAGCCCTGCAGCTGTCGTCTCCTCCAGAGAAAGGAGGTAGTTGTTCTGTGAAATAGTAGACAGTTCACCTTTCAGTAGACCACACTGAATTTATAATTCATTTCTGAACTTTAGCTCTGTGGGCAATGTTAAATATTCAGGCTTTTTCTTTAACAGACTGGTAGTTTTTAGAGAGATGTAGAGTTCAGCACATTAAAACAAACTGTAAGAAGTAACAGCGTTTCCTATTAAATTTCTAGGACAAGGACTGAACATCAGACAGTTGGTAATATTGCATTAATGAAACCAAAATTGGTCTGGGGAGTAGAGAGATTAACAGAGAGACAGTAATACAGACTGTTTTCATAGGAAGCCAAGCTAATAGCAATTAAAGGAACAAGAAGAGCAAAGAAGAGAAATACTGTATAAATAAACAGCTCTTAAAAAGCAGCCTGTACTCCTAAGCCACATAAAGTATACATAAAATTAGGAATACTCTGGCATGGCTATTAATTGATATATTCTCATATAACAAAGGGAGCTGTAACTTTGTTAGTCAAGATTTTTGTGTTTCACTCACTCATTTAGCATGCAGAAATGCCAGTTTTATCTATACCAGCATTTGCCAATGTGCTGTGCTACCTAGCCTGTCATTACAGTACTTTTTATTGTCTGCAAAAGACAGGACCCAGCATTCTTTTATATACCTTAACTAAATAGTAATTAGGGAGGGCCCTGTGAATTTGCTGGTTACAGCTCAGCATTAAGTGGAGAGTTCAGTGTTAAACTCCTCCTCTTACTGTAGACAGCCAAGCATTTTATATTTTGATTTCATGCAAAAGTGAGGCAGAATAAGTGAAAATATTCCATGGAAGCAGTGAGAAGACAGGGAGGTACAGTGGGGCAGGGCAGGTGTGTCACAGAGTTATTAACAATCAAATGTTGCATATGAGAACAAGCTCTCTCACAGTGGACGTGTTTAGACTGTGAATTAGCCTTCAGGCAGAAGGAGTGAAAGCCCTGTTGCTGAGGTCACTTAAAAAGGACGGCAGCCTTGTGCCCCTCAGCCCTGTGCTGCAAATGCCTTGGGCTCTGCTCTGGGACCTTGGGGATTTGGAGAGCAGTTTAAGGTGTTTCCAGCTGCAAGTTCTGCCACTGCCTGCTGCAGGGAAGGTTGTGCAGATGTATCTTTGTTTTGGGTTTTACCTGAGCAACATGTTGACATAAAACGCTGGTGATAATTAACACACTGAGCAAAGAATTATGGTGGATGATGACTCTCACTTCTCATTCTTATGGGGTTTCATTGCAAAAACGAAATCATTCTGGATAAGGGCCTTCACCGAATCAAGTAAAAAGCAGGAGTGTTTTGAGCATTTCCAAAGCCCTCAGTAGCTATTGTGGGGGGTGGGAGGGTGCCATAAGGCTGTCCTGGCTCTACCATTCTGCCCAGCTGTTAGCTGGGTTGGCAGGTCTTTGAGCTTCTCTTTCACTTTTATTTCCAACAGTGATTTTTGTTCTAGTTTCTTTTGTGACCCTGTATGTACACTGCTTTCTTAGTCAAGACCCTCGAAGATGTAATCTTCCTCAACTGCACCGATCTCTCCCATCCTCCGTGTCCTCAGTTCACTGCTTTAAATTTACTGTGCAGTGCTAATTCCCCTGCCGGGCCCTGCCATATCCCTCCCCCAGAACAGAAGGACTGACTCGTGGTGAAACCACTTTGCATCCTCCTGAAGCTGAGCTCTTCCCAACTCCCATGTGCCCCCTGGAGGATAAATACTTTCCTCGTCTGGTTCGGTGTTGGGTTGGCTTTTTTTTTTTAACCTTTGGGGCTTTCCTGCCATGTCTTTTGAGAAGCAATAATAAATTAATGTTTGAAAAGGAAAACGGAGGTTGCTGGCGCTTCTCAGGGTGGTTTTTCCCCAATCTGAGGTCCTTTTACATCATTTTGGCATCTTAAAGAGGCTTAACATGGATGCACGCTCACACAAATTTTGTTGCTTTGTGACTGGCTTTGCTGTAAGCGAAAATCACATTCCAAGTAATGCATTTCATTAGATAAAAGGCAAAGTCCACAATAGACTTGTAATATTGCTTAGGAGAGAACCCTTTTCCCCCAATAGTTTACTTTGCTCCAGGGAGGTACAAGCTGTACCAGCCAGATTCCTTTTTCATCACAATGTACTGTCTCTATGCCCAGAAGTTTTGCTGGCAGGACTGCCCCTCCAAGCATGACTAGGATAAATAGGATTTACAGTTTCTTGCTGTCATACTGTATGATTTTAATGTTTGAAAAGGACAGACAAGACCTTTATTAAAACCTCATTGATAATGACATTGTGATGTGATTGCATTCTGGTTTGTCTTTGTATTGAAATGCACCTATCAGGAAATTGCCTGCTGTTGTTCATAAGGAGATACTTCTCCTGAAGACGTGGTTTTTTATTTCTTTACTCTCAATTTGCTCTTAAGTAGCCTCAATAGTAAGTGGTATAGCAAAGCCATATTTACTCTTAGTGCTCTCTTCTGATAAGTTAAAACAGCATTTGCTTTATTATGAGCAATTTCTACAACACTGAATACAAAAATAGAACTGGGGAAAAAATCAATGTAAATCCGAGGATGTGGTTTCCCTTATTGCATCAAATCAGTTGTCAGTGCTATCTGAGCAGTCCTCGCTTTTTCTTCATCCCTTTTTAACAGCTAGGGTTCCTGACTGAAGGACACTTAACACCAGTATGAGTTTTCTTCCCAATTCAGAACCTTCTAGGCCAAGCTCCTCTGATGAGCCCATAATAACACAAGTACTGCAGAAGCAGTCATGCTGGTGTGGGGAATGGTGATCCTACAGTGTAGTCAGAAAGGTCATTGCTCCCTTGGCTCTACTTCACTCATCCCTTGTATTATTGCAGGTTGCTGACTACTGCCTGTTTCTCCTTGAGCCTGGGGAGTAAGAAAACCAGGGAGGACAGCTCAGTTTCTCTAGAGTGACTTTTCCTTTCTCAATCCCCTACAGCAATGGGATTTTTAATGGCTTTGCCACTTCAAGCATCTGGCTTCCAGTTAGGCCTTAAGCATGGAGTGGCCCCTGGGCTGCTTTACCTCACGCCTTGTCAACACGTCCCAGAGGCTGTGCTCAGGGTCTGCCAGAGTGCGGGGATCCTGGCGCTCAGCCTTTTCCCACAGATAGGTTGGGTGATGGCAGGCAGTGTGCTGGCACCAGTACAGAGCAGGGGGAGTTGTGCAGGGTTTTAGATCTGCTTGGCTTCAGCAAGTCAGCACCAAAAGTGGCCACAGCTCAGCTAAGGATCTGAGGCAGAACACTCAGTGTTTGCAGCTTTGTTGGGACGCAGTAATCTGTTTGATCGTGCCTTAGGCTGAATTCCATCTGGCCAGAGGAACTGCTGAAGGAGGATATTGTTTTACATAGATGAATTTGAGGAGAGGTCTCACAAGCTTCACTAAAGAGTCCAGTTCAGTTGGTGCTCCTCACAGAATCTAATCTCCATAGCAGGCAGGGTTGGGCACAGGTTTTTCTGCCTTGCTTTGCAATATCAGTTGAGATGTATCAGTGCTAGAAACAAGTTTTTATCCTACAGCTAGACCATGCCCTATTCAAAAACTTGGGAAAGTAAGTAGAGAGAAATGGGAAAGTTATTGAATCTAAATAGGCAACAGATCTGCGGTCAAGAGTACTGAGCCTGCACATTGCAATCTTCCCTCCTGGCCATGCAAGTAAGCAACCAAGGGGTAGAGAAGGCATAGACACAGCCACACCTCTTCTGCTTTTGTTTGCACAGCTTGGTGGATTTCAGAGACAGAAATGGTATTTTGGACTACTTTGATTATGCTCTTTCCAATCAGTGGGTGCAAGTTTTCTTGACCATTTCCTCAAGACTATAGGTTGTTGAATCAGCCCCAAGCCATCTTTGAGCCAAAAGGACCCTCTTAACACAGGTGTTAATATAACAGGCTGCCTCAGAGCAGGATTTTGAAAAGCACGGAAGCTGATGGGGAAACCCTGAAATGATCCAGCTGGAAAAGTAATGGCTCAAAGATGAATGAGCCAAAAATCCTTACAAGACCGAGGACATCAGTATTGCTTGTGTTTCACAGCAATGAGAATAAGGAAAGCATCTCTCTGTGAGAATAAAGCTATGTTAGGTATCACTGATTTCTTTGCTGCTGCCATGGCAAAGAGTATTAAGACTGAAACACCACAATAGAAGTTAGTAAATAAACACACATCTTCTATACCTGACTTCATAAAAGAAAAGCATGCTGTCTAGATATGGGACCTGAAACCTGAATTAAGATTAACAGAACCAGGCCCTGTTATGAAGAATTGTTACGGGAGGAAAGAGAATGTATTCCATGGTATGCAGAATCTCTCTAGAACCTCATAGAACTAGCAAGCGCGGAACCTGGAATCCATTTCTCATTCTGGCAGTGTGCAGTTGCTGGGTTGCAACTTAATTTGATCTTATTTCACTACTCTGTGAAATTCTAGAAACAAGACTAGAATCATGTCAAATAGAAAGGAACAAGACTAACGAAGAATAGCATCCCTTCTAGATCAGGAGCACTGACAAAATGTTCATGCCTTGTGAAAAGCAGAAATTTAAATTATTCAAGTGTAAAGACTTCTAAAAACCATCCTCTGCCTGTTGGCCCATAGTAAAATTTAATATTTGGACAAAGGAGGGAAGAAAAAAATTACTTTGAAAGTTCCAGACATCTCTGGCTTCTCTCATCCTTACTTGTTTGCATGAAGACAGACACATAAGGTGCTTTATAAGATTTCTTTTCCCTGTTTTGTTTTGACATATCATAGATGACTTTAGATGGAAAAATTGAGAAACACAGAGTTCAGAGTTGGATAGTGAATGCAATGAGGAGTGATGGGTCACAGGGTAGTGGTGAAAGCCAAATGTCCATGCCCATGGCAGAATGTTTGGAATAAACTGATCTTTAAGGTCCCTGCCAACTCAAGCCATTCTGTGATTCTATAATTCTTCATTTTAAAGCTGAGCCTGGATCTGCTTGTGTTGTAATGTTGCAGTACCGGAGCTGTGGGGAGAGAGGCAGTGGCAGAAATGACAGCTGGCAATAATCAGGTTGAAGGAATGCAGCCTTGCAGCCTTTAGTGGGTAACAGAGCAGCTCCTGCAGTTACCAGTGCCTAAGGTTAATAGATTGTGCAGACTCTAATACAGACCCTGACAGAGGAAGTGCATTTTTCTTGCTGTTGATCCAAAAGCTTTCTATGTTTTACACAGATGCTTAAGTGACCCATTTTATTTTTATTGCCTTAAGAATGACCAAACATACAAGTAACTAGGTATTTAATTCAAGTTTATTCAGACACCTCTGCTAGGTTTAAAAAGCTGAAGTGGGATAAAAATCCTGTATTCTCCCCATATGATCTACCTGCACAGACATTCCGAAAACCATTTGTCAGGACTATCTGCAGAAATGTTATACAAATGCTGACCTGGATATACTAGTCCCCTAAAAAAATGTAAACTAAATATATGTTGTTTTATAATGTAATGACTTCTGTCTTCATCTTAGGTATGCACTAGGCACTCACCAGGAGAACTGTGGAGTAGCAAAAAGATAAAGCAGTTCTTAATAATACTGTTTTTAATCAAGAAAGGCATAGAAGATCTTCTGTAGGCGGAAGGCAAGATCATGTCTTAAGAACAGTTCAGAGAAAAGAGAAGGAAAACAGATTGAAGTTCAGTAACTGAGAAAGAAATTGCAGAAACATTTTTTTTTCTGAGGCTAACATAATAGGGACAGAAGCTATTTCTGTGTGAAATTCCTGGTCTACATCTGTCTCAAAACCAAAAAGCCAGCTAGCCTAAAATAATGCCTAACAGTCAAAACTGCCATATAACTTAGGTGAAATTTTACTTGGAATGCATAAAACCTGTACCTTTTTCTCAGCAGATCTTCCAGAGCAGCTGGAATTATGGTCACTTTGGATGAGTGTGAGATGAAATTTTAGCTCCACTGAAGGACAGTGGTAAAGATCCATTCACTCCAGAATTCCCTTGGATACCACCCTTGAGATCTTTTTGCCACTGTTTCTTTGAGAATCCAGAACTCAGAACCCTGTGAGAACAGGGCCTGGGCCCCATTCAGAAAGCAGCTCAGAGTGCATGGTCTGGTCTTGATTCATCTGCTTGTGCAACTTCACTGCAATGATCAGAGGAAAATGATCCAACTTGGTTTTCAGATCCAAACCTGGATTTTCATGTCTGACAATTAGAACCCACTTCCTTCCCCACACAACTGTAAAATTAACACATTTTGTCTATAGGTCTTTAAAAGTTAATAAACCAACAATGACATATTTGTGCAGTAATTTTTCAGGCTGACAATGATATAAATTTAAAAGAAAAACAAACATATTGGGATCTCTGCGTTTTCTCTCTCCACTGATTTCAGCACACAGTGAACTCCACTTTTTCCTGCCTGATCTGACTTCCTCTCCCCTTTCAGGGAAATCTTCCTGCCTTTACCAGTATCATTGCACAGAGATTTGCATAAACATAGCTGAATATAAACATTTATATGAACAGAGAGTTCTTTCAGTACACGATTTGTTTTGTTTCAAACACAGACATTAATAACCACGCATATGTGTACAAGCACCTAGGTGTAAGTATACCATGTTATATTTTACATATACAGCATTAGATAAAAATGTCCTGACTTCTTTTTCAAAGGTTTTCTTGATTGTTCTCTTTTTTTTTTGTTTTGTAAATTACTGGGAAATAGTGTTTTAAGTGATGCATAATTTTAAGATACATTCTGAAAGGTGTATCTTGTTTAAAATGTGCTGGATTTGAAAAAGAAACAAGGAAAAGAAAAAAGGATCATCTGATCAACTGCTTCATTATTATTCTCTTTTTCTGATCACCTCTGCCCTCGTATGTAGAAATTGGCTGATTTATTTAAATCCCAGGAACTCCCACAGCATATGGTTCATAAAGTAGCATTTACAGTGTGCATTGTAACACTTCACTGCCACTGGAAAGACTTGAAAGTAATATGGTTTGATGCTGTTCCAAAAGGAAAAATAGAGTAAAACTATCACTAATATTAAGTCAATTGCTGTAAAAGCAGCTTTTGGAGAAGGATGATATTTTCTGAATGAAAACTGATGCAAGAAAACCCCAAAAAAAACAACCAAAAAAACCAACACAGCCAACCCTAAAAAAATCCCCTAGCCCAAAACCACCATCCTCAGAAAGTAGTTCTTCAACACTGCCTTTTTTCCCACAGCCTTGTGGAGCCCCCAACCCTGTCTGCAGAAAATGAAAGAGAGAGGGGTGGGATTAATGTGTAATTAAAGGGAATTTGGAAGGCTGAGATGTTGCGGAATGTTAGATCAGTAGCTGGAACAGCATGTGGTGTTCTTTAGGCAGGCTTCATTGAATCCATACAAAAAAAGAAAGAAGGGCTTCTTGCCTGTCTGCTCATTTATCAAACAGCTAGGCTGAACTTTCACAGCTCCACAAAAGTGTTTTACTGTTTGCTGAAGTTTTGCTCCAGAAATTAAAGCTGAACAACCTAGCGACTCTGAGTCTTTGCTGCATTTTTGACATCAGCCACCTTGTGCAAAGCTCTTGGAAACTAACACAGGTCAATTTTTACATGATACTAAGGGAAGGTTGTACCTTCGCTAAACTCCCCCCAAAAAGTACTGAAGAAATGGTCAAATATGTGACATTGTAATGTCTTTATTTATATAGCACCCTTTGATCTAAATACATGTTCCAAAGCTTTCAGTCATCAATCAGGATTAAATATTTGTCATGGTGGCAAAATGGCTAATGGAGGAAAAAAAAAATCTATATTATTTAATCAATTTAAATTGACTTTTTTCCTAGTTGAACAGTTTTATTCCATCTTGAAGGCTTGTTTTCCTTTAATATTAGTTGCTACTACCCCCCAAAAGAGGAAGCATTTAGCAATTTATATAACAAAACCACAATTAAAATGGATTACAAATTTCAAAAGGAAGAAACTCCTTCGCAAGTAAATCTTCAAGGCTTACTGCAGTTTTTGTTGCGTGACTGTTCTCTCAGAAAAATTTTCCTCCTACTTCAGACCCCACTGAGAATCTGGTTTAATCCTGTGAGGTGCTGAACATCTCCTTTCCAGCAACAACAGCAAAGCTTTTTCATCAGGATTAGCCTGGTTGATAGAGGCTCTGACTACTGAAGGCACAATCTACATTCACTGATCCATTTCCTTAAATGCAACTGTCACTGAATAAGTTTTGGGTTACAGTAGCAATGTTCTTTCAATGTCTGCTGACACACTAGAGTTTGGATTCTTGATGATATCCTGCTGTTTCTGAGATCCATTTGTTTTCCATAGAGGATATATTTATAGAAGATAAATTGATTATGAGGTATCTTTACAGATGCCATGATGAGTTTTCCTTGGTAGAAACGATGCCCCTGTCAAATACCAAAATCTTTTCAGAGAATCATCTTTCAGAAAAAGAAGTGTTTAGTGGCAGGTTTGTGAAGGTCTGTAGAGAACTTTGTTGATCCTTCAAAGAGACATAAATAAATAGTAGGCCAATTCTAATTACAGTCCTCCTTAGTTTAGAGGCAGAACTGATCTTAGATTTTTAAGGAAATATATTCTACTCCAGTAACTTATGCAAGTATTTAAATTAATGGTAGTTAGTGGAATTATAGTGAAGTTTAAAGTCTCTTTCCCCTCTTTCAGTAATGGAAAAAATCAAGAGTTTATTTCTGATTTTTCCTACCACATATTTTATTGACTTCACAGTGCAGTTTTTCTGATTTTCTGTCTTGAAAGTCCATATTAAATTAAGTATTAGTAAATGTGCTTTTCCATCTATCTTAATAAAAGTTTTATTTATTTGCAGATAATAAGACAACAGTTTCCACAACTAACAACAAGAAGACTGGGAACCAGAGGCCAATCAAAGTAAGCAGTGTATGGTAATATTATCATCTCTCACAGGGCCCCACCTGGCTCTGGCTTTACTGAATGGAATCATATGAAAATAGGGAATAATTTGTCCAGTTGGGGCCTTAAAACCAACTTTGATGGAGGTTCTATTGTAGTCTTTACATTATCTTATAGATTCAGCAGTGATCCTGCAAAGGGGGCCTAATGGAGGCCAACAGCATACTGATTTGATCAGCAATATTTTCTGTATTGTTTTTCATCTCAGCTCACTTTACACAACATAAAGGACATTTGCACTCAGGAGTAATGGAACTACTGTTGGAGGCTGTGAAATAACAACTGGTTAGCATCATGTTTCAGGCTAGAGAACAAGGGTCAGAATGCTCTTTGGAATTTAGGTAGGAACATACATTGGCCTAAAGTGAAATTGTCCACAAACCTGTGTTTAACCACCATTTTTCCTGTGTAATGAAATCCAGCGTATCTTTAGGGACTAAAATATTAGCCTATTGCCTTACCCAAAGTTGGTATTTTCTGAGAACAGTTCATCCTAATTCCAGAATGAGAAACTGATTCAGAATTAAGAATACACTTCCTGGGGTATTTGACTTTTTCCAATTGTTGATAAGATGTGATTTTACCAATTTATGAAGAGGATACAGTGATGTTATTATACTTTTTTTCTGCTTGTGGACTCAAAGAAATTTTTCCAGTGTAGCTTTGAATCTTTTTCTGGCAAGCATTAGGCCCCTCGCATAATAAAATCTGCTTTTCTTGCTTAGCTTTCACAGAATCCTACAGAGTAGCAAAAGTGTAGTATCTATAGCTCACAAGTGAAAATACTATGGAAGGGGAAATGAAAAAGTGAGATGGTGTGTTTGCAAAATTTTGTTGGTAAAGCTTCTCTTTCAAAGTAAAGCCTGAAAAACACGATGTTGCTAAATGCTAGGAATGAAATATGCTATTAGGATTGAGCTTACATACTAAAGCTAGAACGACCTGCTCTTTAAAGAAAAAAAGAAACTAAGACGCTAAAAGAAATGCAATTAAAGATAGATTTACTGTGCTCTTCTAATAAGTGGTCCATGCCAAGCAGTATTTCTTTGATGGGACAACATGTTCTTTCCCCAGCTTGATGTTTTCTTAGTTTTTGTAACTAAGCTTTCTTTTTCTAGAACAGACATATTTAAGCAGCTAACTGAAGATTTGAAATCCATTCCCAAATGCAAATTCAGAGTTGCCGTAACATCACTCATCAAGCCACCAGACAAACTCTCAGGTGGAAATTCTGAGCTAGCCCAACAGCATACTAGGAAAGCATGACAGGTCTATAATCAGAGTGTCAGGATTTAGTACTGAATGTAAGTTTTGTGGAGGTTCATAAAGATTCCTCATAAAAAGTGAAAGTGTGCACAAGTTGCTTTGTGGACACATTCATATGAGTACCCCCTATCAGCCATCAAATCATCCTGACATCAGCTACAATTTTGTTACTTGTCCTTCCATTTAATTAAAGCAGTGACCACTGCTTTATTTCCAAACCAGAGCTCCTCCCACAGCACCAGGAGTCTCTCAGAGGGCAAGACGCTCTTGATCTGCTGATTAGAGGTGTCTTGCACCTCTAAAAGCTGTCTCTTTACTCTCACTGAGGCTACAAGTCAGTGAGGCTTAATATTTCTTCACAATTTCTCCCTAACTTGCCTGCCTGTCAGAGCAGCTTTCAGGTCACATACTCCTTTCATGCCGCTTGTGCAATGGTTCTGCTCCCCATCTAGCAAATAAGGGGCTTCTGTCACATGCACACAGAAGCTACATGCATGCTGTACTTCAGGATAAATGCTCTCCTTGGCAGACCCAGCACAGCTGTAACTGAGCTCTGGTTTTGTTTTCAGAAACATCTGACTGCATTCCAGTTAAGTGTTACGTAAAGAAATTACTTTAGGCATTAACACTTTGGTCCCTTTATCACCAACTGTGCTGACCGATTGCTGCCAGTATTATTCTCGTTCCACTTCCCTGCTACTGCCAAAGGAAATTCAGCCACAGAAGTGGTTAAGATTATCTGACTTCACACTGTTCTGCCTTCAGTCTTTTTATAGCACGGCTGCCTTGTAGCATTACAAAGTTCAGAGCTACAATGGTGCTATACTCTTGCTCATCAGTTGTGAGCTTTCTGGTTTGCAGCTGGTTTATTGATGTAAGCATGCAGCTGTTCTCTATGGCACTGAGCTTAAAAACAGTTCCACCACAGGTGAGCCGTGAGAAGGCAGCTGAACATAAAAAGCAATTTCTTTCTGTACTGTAGTCTGAAACTCTTCAATTTGGTATACAAAGTGTGAGTTAAGCCAGTGGAAGCTACATGGTGTGAAGGGAATTTTGCTTCTTTCTTTCAAGGAGTGCTGTATATAACAGATCCATGAGGGTAAAAAGTATTCCACTTTAACACAAAAATGATTTTATTGTCTGCATGTTGTTTTTCTACATATCAAAATTTCAAACCCTGTTTATTGAATTAAGTTGATTTTTTTTTTTCTGATAGAAATACAAAAAAGTAATTGGAAAAGAGTCTGTATAAACTACTCTAGTGAGTTTTTGCCCTTTGGGATGGTAAAACTACTGAAAGAAGAAGCTATCTAGAAAAACTTTGGAGTTAATTTGGCTACTGCTGCCTATATGTTTTTGAAGCTACATGGAAAACTCTTATGCAGTTTACTACCAAGTGCAATATACCAGGAATTAAACATTGCACAGTGAAATTCCACTACATTTTCCAGGCTTGCGTTTTTTTCCCTTCACCGATTTAAGACAAAATTTGATATGAGACTGACCCCTGTTTATATTATAGAAGCCTTTCAGTCCTGCTTGCTCTGACTTTTTCTGTCTTCCTGTCCTTCCCTGAGCAATTTGTGTTGCTGGCTCCCCACAGCATTTCCTTTTGGGTTCCCCTGCCCCAGATGCAACACATAGGCCACGTGTGAGTTTTATGGCTCTTATGTGCAGCGCTTGCCTGGCAGCTGTGAGGGACCAAACTGGGCACTTTAACTGAGAGCTGGAAGTGTTGCCATTCAAGCTAAAAAGCCAAAGTTCTACAGCTGGTGCTGTAACCCCAGCACAAACTTGCCATTAGTTACCTGTAACAGGTTAGTCTGAAGCCTGGTTTCTTGTATAGAATGCGTGTTTTGACCTAAACTCTGATGGGAAAATTTGGAACCAATACTGTTGCTTTCTCAGGTATTGAAGTTAGGAAATTCCATTAATCACTGACATTACACCACATCAGTGTAATGTTTTAAGATGTTTCACTTGGATTATTCAATGTTGAGTTCAAGACAGCTTTTATTTTTAATGAAAACAGGGAATGTCCTCAGTGGGTATGGCCAGGGAACCATGTACTAGAAATTGGCTACAACACCCCAGACCTCCTCTCAGCCCATCTCTGCTGATAGAAAAGTTTGGGCTTCCAGCTCTTTGCCACCATTTTCTACTGGGAATTATGACATGCACTGATCTGTGGGTGAATGACTGTGAATGGAAAAAGAAAAAGTCACTGGTTAGTTAAACTACCATCACTTAGATGCTACTCTTTAACTAATTGCATTGATGACCTTTGTAGAACAGCCGAAAGCAAATTTGTGTCTATTCGAGTGAACAGATCTGAAGTAGTAGCTGACTGAAGAGTGAAAGAAGCTTCCAGAGACGGAATTTCTTCTGCCACCGTAGTGGGATCCAGAAGAGAGTCTCATGATGATCTGATAGGCTTTTGATAGGCTATAAGGAAAGAAGTGGAGGATCATTGAAAAGTCTGTGTAGGATTTGGCTGAAGCAGAAGTATACCAGCAATACAATCTTGTGATGCCTTTTGTAATCATTACAAATTTAGCTGATGGGTTGGGTGCCTACAGCTGAGAAACCAAAATAAAAGTTGGGAAATTACAGAAGGACTAAGATAACCTTTGCTCCTTTGATGCAAGAGTTTTGCTTGATAGTCAGTGCTTCCATTGGCACCTGTAATAAAGCTGAGTGGTAGCACAAAGTTGTGCCATGAGGCCACCGATCTGTTTCTGCAGCACAGCCACACTGTAATTCCCAGTGTGGCCTCCCAGCAGAGTTAGTGCTGTGTGGTATCCCTCGCTGATCAAAGCCCAGTGCTGATGCTAGGGTATGAAGCAAATAATTGGAATTGTACATTTCCTGCCATTCATTGCTTTCCAGCACAAGCCCTTTCCCCACCTCTTTTGGTTGAAGTGTTTTCAATTTTTGAAACTGTTCTGATCAGCTCAATTGCAATAAAGACTCGTGCTTTTCAGAGACCAAACCAGCCCTCACCAGCCTGAGAATCAGGGAGCTGAAGTAACAACAGAAGGGCCAGTCCAGAGGGTCTGTACCTCTGCTTATTGCTAAACTAAAGGAGCAGCTGCACTACAGAGCTCTGCCAACAAGTAGCTTTAGGACACTTTTTATTTCTGTACTAAGAAGTTAAAAAAGGGAAGTACATTATTTTCCTGCCCTACATCAGAGTCACCTTTCTTCTACCACAAGGAATGAAAATTGTAAGCTCAATATATTACCACTTATTCTGCTGCTGAATCAATGCTTGTAAATAATATATAAACTATTGCTCAGTCTATTTTGCTGTAGAAATCACTTGCATTATCAGTTGCCCATTTTCCTCCATATATTCTTCTTTAATTTTCAAACAATCTGCTTTATAAAATACACATCTCTATGTATCAGGTACCATTATTATGGAATTGCAGTGAAAGAAAACTCCCAGTATTATGATGTGATGTATTCTAAAAAAGGAGCAGCCTGGGTCAACGAAACAGGAAAAAAAGAAGTAACCAAACAGACAGTGGCGTATTCACCAAGATCCAAACTGGGAACATTGCTGCCAGAGTTTCCAAATGTCAAAGATCTAAATCTGCCAGCCAGTCTGCCAGAGGAGAAGGTAACACTTTGGAAATCTTTTCTCAGCTTGTCTTGGTTTGTTTTTTTCCCTGCTCTGGATGAAAGCTTTGTCTAATACATAAAGACTTTAACCTAGAGTAAGTTTAATTATGCTTTGACTTGATTTATGGGGGACTGAATTACTTCATCTAATAGGAAGAAATATCTTCCCTTAAAATAGGCAGCTGAAACTATCAGCTGTAGAGTATTTCTAACGCTCATGAACATTTTTTAAAAGTTGCATTACATATAGGAGGGCAACTTTTAAAATTATGTGATGTTGGAGTGCAACTTCTAAAATATGTTACAGCCCTCTAATCTGTGAACACACTTGAAGGCAAACTGAAAAACAGTTCTAATGCTTTCTTGAGCAGAGAGGGACTTAGTGCATTTCTTATCCTTCTAGAGTAGAAATTCAGAGAATCCCAGCTGCACATATGACAAAAATGCTCTGGCTTCTCTTGGCTGAGCTTGCTGGGTTTCTGGTTCTATGCACATGTGTAGTATCAATGTGAAATGGACAAAAGAATGGGTTTTTTTTAGTTCTTTATGTCCTAATTAAGGCCACATTCTCGTCTTTGATCTCACTGAGGCTTTTTGCTCCTCTTACATTTGAAGAATCCCCATTGACAGAAAAATCCATGAATTCAAAGGGAGAATTTACTTTTGAGAAGAAAACTCATCTTACAGCTTATCTAACTAGACTTTAACTGATTTCATTATTTTTGCAGTTGTGCATAGATAAGGTAAGAAAAAACTTGCTTTTTCTGTGCTCTGTATTCTGATAATTTTAAAAGTGGATTTCTTAAAGCAGAATGATCTTTTGTGTTTCTCCTTCATTTTTTTTCAGGTTTCTACCTTTATTATGATGTATAGGACTCACTGTCAGAGGATCCTAGACACTGTAATAAGAGCAAACTTTGATGAGGTATGGTTAGAAACTGCAGTTGCTGTTTAATGATACAGAAGGTACCAGTGGGTTTGAGACCCTATTTTGTATGTTATATTACAGACTTACAGCTTGTGGTGCTCGATGCTTTTCAGGAGCAAGGAACAATAGCTGTACTTGAGTGTATAATATGTGACTGATAGCCCTAAATGTCACTTACAATGCTGTGTGAGTTGGAGGAACAAAAGCAATGAGAATGTTTTTGCCCTCTGTTCTCTAGCAGGATTAAGGTAGCAATATCCCCTTACAAGATGTTGGACAATCCAGTTCTTACAACTCAAGGAGTGTGTCCACCACAACTTTTTGTTGGAACTGAGCTGCCCGAAGGAATTCCTCTGAGTGCTCAGCAGAGCCAGGGCAGGTGTCACAGCCACAACAGTGGGCTCTGCTGGTCTGTTAACAATGATGCAGAGTGGTGGGGGGATTACAGCCTCCCAGATATCCCAGAGAGCCACAGCTGAAGTCTTCAGTTGCTCAGTTGTGCTGCAGTGCAGCTGGGAACACACACACACTGCTCAGCAGTTAATGCCATCTCTTAGAGAGGGATAAGGCTTGTACCTGTTCATATCTGACTGAATCTGAGGGGTTTCTGGGAGTGCACGCAGACAGCTCTATAATTAGAACTGAAAAATAAAATGTTACTGGAATGCAAGCAGGTTTATGTAACATGGGAGGATGGCTTCTTATCCAGGATAATATATCTGGCTATAGAGATACTGAGGACTTGATTCAAATATTTCATTCAGGTCCTGGAAAAAAAAAAAACAACAAGGGAAATGGGTCTTTTGACTCTGTCTTCTGAACAAGGGGAAGAAATTCCCTGTTTTTCTTCTTACTGTTTAATTCTCACACTCTTCTGGTTAAAGCTCATTTTGCACCCTTGTACACAGTCTAGAAGTTTCCATGTGAGAACATTATGTGATACATTCAGGAAATTTAGCTCGGTGAGTCTCAGAATAGTTTCTTAAGAGCAAGATGCTATATTTTATTAGGGTTATCAGGATCTCTGGTAGGGAAGGGGCTGAGCAGTAACGATATAGAAATGGCAAATACTCTTTGCCACACGTGGTGTGGTTGCTTACTTCACTACAGATTGTGTGCAGAAAGTTATCATTTGTGAATGCTGGTGTTCTGACCCCTGTGGAACTGATCATATCAGTCTCAGAAGAACACCTTTATTTCCTAAACTAAAATTTTCAGAGGTACGTTTTGCTGTGTCTGAAACCTCTCCCCTATTTTTGGGTTCTTTGCTTTTCTCCACTTTTTCTCCACTTTCCTTCCTGGTGGAGGAAAGATAAAATCCAAAAGTGTGGTGTTTCTTTCCAAAGCAAAGACAGAAAATGGTACATTGACCCTTGTAAGCCATGTGCTATCCTCCTCTCCCTCCCTCCCTCCCTCCACCAAGCCCTAGATTGCATTCCTTTGTATACAGCGACAGAGTGCACAGAGAGAGAAAAAGGCTTGACATGTGGAAGCCAAAGAGTTACACTCACCAGCCACTGACAGAAGGTAAAAATACAGTGATTCCCATGGGTGTCTCTACTGCAGTAGCACAAAGACTCCCTGTCACCAGCTCAGAGGGTCTCCTCACCCTTTGGCTGATTATCCCATTGTGTGCTACGTTACAGTATGAGCCTGTCTAGTTAAGGAACATGCCTTGCCTGTGTTGCATTCCATTAACTCAGCTCTGGGGCTAAAAAAATGATGCTGTGTAAGCAGGATCATTTAAAGAGAATGGTATTTGTGGCCTTTGATGATTTTAACATCCCTGCTTCTTCTCTTGATCGCAGGTTCAAAGTTTTCTTCTGCACTTTTGGCAAGGGATGCCTCCTCATATGCTGCCCGTACTGGGTTCTTCAACTGTAGTGAATATAGTGGGAGTTTGTGACTCAATTCTGTACAAGGCAATTTCTGGGGTTTTGATGCCAACGGTACTACAAGCCTTACCTGACAGGTAACTGATCCCTTAAGGCTCAGCTGTCTTTGCTATACTTCTTTTCTTCAAGAATGACACCAGTTCTCAGAGAGCTGCTTGCTTCCACCTGTTTTCTGACTTTAAATCCAAATGTCACTTGAAAGGCGTTGCAGAGCTTACATGGTCCTGAAAAGATGTTCATATTTTCACAAGACTTGTATTAAGAAAAACTTGGAGTTGGGGGTTTTTGTGTGATGAAGGATACCACTTTCTTCTTGGTTTCTTAATGTTCAGCTAAACTCAAACTAAATTCACTTTTCCAATCCATGTGGTAGATTTCAGCTGGTCTCTTCCTACCTGGTATTCATGTGAGTCCAAGAATTCTTGTTCATAGAGGTAAAGCAGGACAGAGATCAACAATCCACAGCAAAAAGTGTAATCACTGAGTGCAGTCAACATGTTTTCCCCTCTGGTTTTACTTATATGAGCATCAGGAAAAAATCCTTTTCTAAATAGTCTTGTACACCTTTAGCATTATTTGACTGATGTGTTCTTGACATTGAGTAATTTGTTAAGAATATTTCTCTAGGAGTTTTTTAATGGTGCTGTGCATTTAGCTTTTAAGATTTTAAAGTGTCTCTAATCAAGGAAAATGCTTTCACGATGTTGTTCTGCTCTCTTATGTACATTTCATGACTGCTAAAGTGAAAGTATTTTACACAAGAAATCTGCTATAAGCATGAGCTCTTCTTGATAAGACATGTATATTTTTACAGGCTTTTCTCCTCACCCCCCCAAATCTATTTCATTGGAAGGATTAAACAGAACAGCAGTCCTTTTTTCAAGCTGCTTAGTTCTTTCATAGCAAATAAGGAGAGACTTGAGTGTGAATATAGACTTTTGTAATGCATATAAAGGGCCAGATTGTGGCTATTAAGCCATAGCCTGCACTGGAGGGGGTGAAGAAGGGTCTCATTGCAATGGAAGCTCCTGAAGGAAATCTTGCTGACTCAGGCAGAATCCTCTGAGATACTTCCTGGGAACAAATTCTGGCTATCCAGAATAGGCACTTTTTAGTGAGCCCAGAGGTTGTCATCCATCCCCTGTTCTCTCTTTAGGTGCTTTTGTGGAGCAGAGCAGGCCTATGGCCATGTTTGTTTTAACCACCTCTGTTCTTAGTGCATGTGCTAGGAGTACAAACAGAAAATCTTCTTGGTTGAAAGGGAGAAAGTTCCTTGTATCTTTTCTCTGTCATTTGTGCATTTCTAATATTGCTACAGGCAGTGCAGCTTTGTCTGTCAGAGCCAGCTGTTAGGATCCCCTGCACAACGCTCTGCAACTAATCCTGGGAACTGTAATTTTATACTGAGGATTCCAAGGAGAAAGGCAGAAGGATCTGCCTACCTAGTGTAACAGGAAATGATGGAACCATCAGGAAACAGTAGCAAGAGAGAAGAGCAAAGTCTCACTTGTCTGAGAAAGTTCCAGTCCTGTGCAGGGCTAAGCAGGCAGGTCCTGCTCCACCTCCACCTCCCCCACCTGTGTGGGCTCGGCCTGAAAATTCCTCCCCACCACCATCATCACCCACTCACTGGCTCTGGCCTGCAGCAGGAGTTGGTTATTGCTCCACTTGAATATCCCTTTGTACATCTGTATAAATGTGGGCACAACTGAGCTGAAACCTGAAGCTTGATTTATTGTCTTTAAACAGTTGTGAATTTATATTTGTAGAGAGTGGGAATGATTTCATTTGAAGTAGAAGTACTGTTTGTAAGGATCAAAGCAATGCTGTACAGAGATACGAGGTTTTGAACACGGTGATAAATTTTGCTTTTCTTGCAAAAGTTTTCAGAAGCTTCAGAAGTTTTTCTTCATGCCTACTAACCCAAATATGTTAGCAACTCTGCATGATAATGAGTTGTAAATAAATGACTCATGGTCTTCACACGTTCACAGCTTTAATGGCACAATGCACAGAGTAAACATGATGTGATGTTGGGATTCCTTTTTTCAGTTTGACGCAGGTGATCCGAAAGTTTGCAAAGCAACTGGATGAGTGGCTGAAAGTGGCTCTCCATGATTTGCCAGAAAACCTACGAAATATCAAATTTGAGTGTATGTATTGCCCAATCTCTCTTCTGTTGAAATAGGATGGACAATGTTTATTGATTACAAATTAATTGGAAGTGAGACTAGTGTTCTTCTAGGAATTAAAACCTCTCATCATTATAAATCTTGCATTCACTTGGAATCTCCACTTGTTAATGAGAACCAATCTCATTTAGTGAAATGAGGCACTGCTCAAAATGAGAATTTCTTTTTCTTTCTTGTGGATTCTGATAAGAAATTAATTTTGTTGATAGTAAGCAAACATTAAGGATGATATTAGGCAAAGAAAATTATTAAACAAACCTTTAGGCTAGCAGAATTTGAATACAGCTTGAGGCCCTTACTCAGAAAAGTGCCAGAGTTAGAAATGAAGGAGATCAAATTACCCTGTCACCACAGGAAAGGGCACTAGTCCTTTTCAGACGTGCTTTGTAGATGCCTGCAGTGCACATCACCTATTGATAAAGCCTGCTTTATTTCACAGCTCTCAATTCTTTGCCTTTCATGAGCACTAAATTCCACACCACAAAGTTAAAGGGGAAAAAAAAAAAACTAATTTAGGAGAAGGATTAACTATTTTGATCAGCGTGGAAAATTAGGTGTATATGTTACTGAGAACAGTCAGGATGGAAGTTGGAACAACTAATTTCAGGGTGATTTGAATTGTTTACTAATTTATTTTTAAAATTAAACAAAGTCAGAAGTGAGAATATGCTTTACCACATCTTTTTCAGTTCAAAAATATCGAAAATCTTGAACAGCAAAATCTTTTTCAATCTTATAGGCAGACAGAAAGAGATGGACAGTGCACTCCCTAGGCATTCTCAATCTATATTTTTTAACTGCCTTTATGTACAGTGTGGAGGGAAAACTCACTCTGTGACCACATTTAACATCTCTTTGGAAAAATCTCCAAATCTGGTGCTTTTGATATGAGGAAAATACTGCGTGCACCCTCCCTTTTACATGAGCCTTTGTTGCTTCTGCAGCTGTTTCCTCCTCTCAGAATTTGTGAGAGTACACAGCCAGTGGAGGTACTGACAGGAGGAACTGCAAGCGTGGGTCATTTTTGCAGTTCCCAAGTCACTGATTTCAGCCAAAAAATACACAATTCAACATTTTAAAAGCTCTTTTTCCAAGAATAGGAAATATCTTAATGTAAGGTCCATATCACTTGCAAAGATCTAAACTGGGAACAGAGGAGTGGCAAGTACCTCCTGGGCCATTTCAGCCCATAAAGTATTGGTATGTCATGCAATTGCTTTCAGAAACTTAGATCAAATTCTACCTGAAACTGGATCAGAGTTTAGCCCCTACTAGTCCAGTCAAAAGACTCCTCCAAAACTTGATTGCATGAAGATTTAGCAACCTTTTCTCATTTCCACACGTAATGTAGCTATTGTTATTTTATATGTGCTTATTCTTGCACCAACATTTTTCTTTCTATTAAATTGTTCTTTCTGTTCTTCAGTTCCTTTGTGTAGCAAGAGAAAATTTGCTATGCTGAACAAGCAAAGCTTTTCCATTGTCCTCTGTTTCTCTTGTCATCTCATTATTCACAGCATCTATAAATAATTGCTTGCAATATGTCTCTGTAAAATTGATTGAGCATCTAGATTTAAGAGTTTAGGTCAAGGTTTAAATTAGGTTAAAACTGGGGTATTTGAGAGAATTTTATGTAGCCACAATTTTGTATGGCAAACTGGATCTATTTTGTTGTTTTTCTTGTTTTAATTTAGTAATTTCTGAAGTATTATCTTTATTTAGCACAGTATGTAAATATGTATCTCTTCTTTCCTGCAGTGTCCAGAAGATTCTCACAAATACTACGGCGACAGACATCCCTAAATCATCTCTGCCAAGTAAATATTTCAGTTACCCAAGTTTGATGAATGCCATTTTTACTGACTTTTCAAATAATTTTATGAACTGACAGGTTGGATTTCACTCAGAGGAGGAGATCACATTAGCAGTTTGTCTCCAACATTTGTTGTGGCCACCTTTACACAATCAAAAAGTAATCATTGAAAAATGCTTTTATAGACAACTGGGAACCCCTGATCATTAAATTCAGCAGGGTACTTTCATGAAACAAAATTAATATTTGATTTGAAGAGCTGGTTCATTTCCAGGAAATAAATGAGAGGCATTCCATTGATTTCAGAGCAGTTTGTATTGGGCCAATTGCAAAGCAAGAAAAATTGCTACATGCCCAACAATAAATTCCAAGCCTAATTGTATATTATAAATCAAATGCAAATTAGTAAAACGGGAAAACAGCTGAACTGAGGTTTTAAATAGACATGTTCTTGTAACCACAGCAAGTGAATATAGAAACTGCTCCAAAGTGTTTGGTTTTCACCAGTTCACATCAGAATTACCTGTCAAAAAGTCATGAAGCCTAATTCTGTGTCGTATAAAAAGGGAGAGAATGCATTGAATTCATTAACATTTTATCCATGTATGGGAGGAGATAGGTTTTTCTTCCCTATCACCTGAAAGCTCCACTTTTGAAAGGTGTATCCAAAACCCCAGATTAACCCTGTGAGGGGTGAAGCTCACAGGAAGAAGTTCTGAGGGAAAAAACCACTCCTGCAAGGATTTTTTGGTAGGTTTCTTCCCCCATTATTTTAGTGGTGGAGACAGATACCTGTGCTACCTTTCCCCAAAAACAGTAGATCATCACTGAGCTCTGGAGGTCCATAGCGATTCAGAGGAAATCGAGATAAAGAAACCACAACCATCTGCATCAAACCTGGGATCAAATCTCTTAGGTGAAGGACTCTTCAAGTGCATCACTCCCTTGGGGAAGCTGATAAACCTTAGTGCGTGTTATCATCTGTGCTTAACTTACAGAGATGTGTATATGGCCATGATCTTGTGTCACTTCCTTTCCTCTCAGTCCATCCTCCCCATTACCAACAGCAGATCCCTGTCTCAACCAGCCAAGACATGGATCTGATGAGGAGACCAGCAGCTTTAACCTTTTCATGTGGCTGAGGGAAGAATGAGAGTCTTCAAAGACTGGGAGAGGGGAGGGTACAAACCTGAGTGGGGCTTGTTTGGTATTGGCTTGATTTTTCTTGTTGCTTTTTTGTTCTGACCTGAAGCTTGTCATGAAAACCAGCAGAGCTTTTAGAGTTTGAGGAGTCTAGCAATGGCAGCATCAGATTAGAGTTGTTCATTAGGGTTTGTGGTGGATGTAACCAAAATACTTGCAGTTGATTAAAGTAGGCAAAATGACTCAAGAGTTCTCTTTTTAGAGGGCCCTGTAATATTCGTAAGACATCAAGCTGGTGGGTGGGGGTCCATGAGGAGAATCAACTTAGTGAGCCCAGCTAAGGAAGCGTAAAAGGGGATAAAGCCTATTTTTTAACCTAATAAAGCATGAACTAATGAATAGATTGGATTGGATTACAGGCATCAAGAACAGTGATCCACAGTGCAGACATCACATTTCAAATGCTGGAGGACTGGAGGAATGTGGATCTGAATAGCATTACCAAACAAACCCTCTATACTATGGAGGACTCACGGGAGGAGCACAGAAAGCTCATCATACAACGTAAGAGCAGAATCTTCAAATAAAGCCAGGTGAACTTGGCTTCCTGCTGCAAACAAAGCTCAGAGAAAGTAGTGCTGGTTTTGAACCATTGGTTTGCTTGGAGGCTTAAGATAGATACAGAGGTATTTACCAAAATGTAAGGGAAAGCCTTTTCAAGGTCTTAAGTTTTCGGGCAAAGGTCTGGGCACTGTTCCTTGACGCATTCCTTTCTAGTATCCAGAACAGCCAATGGCACAAAACTTGCACCCAAATTCAGGAGGATTTTTTCCATGAACCTGGGCAAACTAAATCTATGAGTTGACCATCGAATGCGTGAAAGTCCAATTTTTCCTGCTCTAGTATTACAGAATTGTCTTTTGAATGGTTTTGACACTTAAGTGGCTGTGTATTTGGGTCCCTTGTAAACTTGTTTCTAAAAAGCTCCTTTTTACACAATGATTTCATAACCAAGATCGTTTGATGGGATAAGCTTTCACCCTAAACTTTTATGACTAAGTGTAAATCCCATATCAAACAAGCTCATTGGCTAATTTAGCTACTGTCTAGTATAGTGAAGGGCATGGACTTGAAAGTGACTTTGGAGATATTGGCAAATTGGTTTTACAATTAAAGATCTTTTGCAAATATAAAATATTCCTTCCATCATCCAGCAAGTGTTTCATAGTTATAAGTTTAGGTGTAACCCGAAGCACACTGAGTTTTGTTGCTCTGAGGCAACAGAGCTTTACCTTTAACATCCTACACATAACCTCGTTTCCTGTGAACTCACCTGTTGTATTGCCATCTCTTCCTGAGGAGGACCAGTCATCTTTTACCCAGAATCTGCCTTTACAGGGCACCAAGCAGGCAGCCACTTGTGGGAGCCCAGCAAGGGTAGGTTTGCTAGTGAGGTAACACTTTCAGGGAGTGGCTGGGAAGACAAGGGGCGACGCCTTCACGGGTATGCTGGACTCTATAACGTTGACTTTGGCAGTCATCCTGCTGTGCTAACACTTGAATTCTTCTCCTCAGTTCAGGGATGGGCCTTGCATTCTCTGCTAGCTCTGTTTTTCAGGTAGAGGTTCTTGGTATTTCCTCTGTTTCTTAACCCTTGATTCATTTCATGGCCCTCTTCCCTTTTGAGAAGACAGAAACTTGACATGGCAGCAAAGGAGGTAGCATACAGTGAGACTGGAGTCCAGAAGCTGAGTGAATCCTTCTGTCATTTGTTATGTTTTCTATATCTACCCAACATCCTACCACTGGCCAAAAAAGAGTTTTCAAAGTTATGCTCTAGTAGCAGCAACATTTTTGGCTGCCATTCAGAACATCCTTAATATTTAAGGAAGCTTCTTGTGTATGTGCTCTTAGCACAATAAAATCAAATGGAATTTTCCTGAATGCTGTTGGCTTTGTGCAAGTTTCTCCATATTGTAGGTGTATATAGTCCAAAAAGCAGTTAGTCAGAAATGGTAAGCTAATAGCTCATGAGATGGGATGCCAGTGAGGTGTTCAGATACCTATAGAGATTATTCTCGAACTTAGAATTTTTCCCCCCCCATCTTTGATGTTTATTCTACTTGACCAAAGATCTTTTCACACTTATATAGCATGGATTTAAGGCCTGTTTTCATACTCTCGGTACTAATAATCAAGAAAGTATAATTTCAGCTACTATAACTAGCAAAAAGCAAACAGGTTTATATGCCTATAAACAAACTTAGAGAGAAAATGAGAAAAATCAATGGGTGTAAGAGCACCTTTTTCCTGTTCCTCTAGGGTACCCACCTCTGACATGATCTCTGCTTTATTCCCGCATTCTCAGATCCTGTTGAGGTATTTTTAACAATCACTAAATGTTGGGGTCTCCTCCCTGTAGCAACTAAAGGCTAAACATTTAATTTTCTCAAATAGGTCATTGTACACAGTTGCATTGCTCCAGCAGCAAAGCAGGCAACTGATTTGTTTTTCCACTCTTGCTCCCCTCTTTGCACAGCATATGAATTACTTCATCTGTTGTATCAGGCAGTTTTTGTCCAGCCAAATACTCAGGTAAGGAGACAACATTTAGATTCCTCTGTGATCCTGTTCTGAATAAAGGGAGGTTGCCCATTCAATAAAAGAATGAAACAAAATAAGGGTGGCCCAAACATCATTTCCCTTCTTCCCCAACTAATGTTTCTGGTACCTCAGCCTTTGCAAGTCTCATTTAAACAAAGCTGTAGTCAGGTGTTTAGCAAATGCACTCCTGCTCATCTTCCTGATCCTACGGAATCAGGGAAGTTGTTCTTTGCATTATTGTTGGATAGCCTCTCTGGCTCATTTCCCTGGCTATCATCTCTAACCTTTGCCTCCTCCACCCCCCTCACTATCTTTCCCGTGGAGGGAAATTCCTTCCTCCTGTTACTTATAATTAGTCATAAATGGAATTGCTTAGCACGTTGAAATCATCCTGTAACACAGCAGGTAGAAAGTATCTTTCTTCTTGACCTACTGGGCCTTTTATTTTAGCTGAGTTAAAGAATAGTTTGTCGAGGTGTCAAAGCACACGATTCTTTGTCTTCCAGCCATTGGTTCTCATATGTAAATGAGACCTGAAGTTTTAAGGACTGCAGCTGAATGACTTTTTAAAACTTTTTGTACTAAAATATTAATATGTGCACTTGGAAAAGATTAAAAAGTATACAGATTGCTTTTTGCAAGTCTTCTCAGTCATAAGTAGAATATTTCTGCACTGATAACAATTTGTTTTGAAGAAGCAGAAGTTTATGGACATTCTTTGTGTGTGTGTGTGTGTGTGTCTGGCATTGCAAAGAGATGATTTGCAGCAGTTAAATCATGTTTTTGCAACTAAAGCATTATACAGATGAGCGCCCTATCAACAATACTCATTCACTTGGTGCCTAGAAGAATCTTTATGCATTTCTAAATCAATTTCATGCATGACATTTTTTCATCACCAGGGTCAAGGCCTAGTTTCTCACTCTTCATAGAGAACACCATAAATGTTTCACTTCTGGGCACACCAGGCAACTTAAATTAAAAACACAAATTTAAAAAAATAGGTTCTGGTTGGCTCACATTAAAATAACACTTTCAATGACTGCATCACTTTCAGTAGAAACAAAGTAAGAGACCCAGCAAACTTTTTGGGTCAGCACCAAGAAAGATGCATTTGTTTCAGTTAAGCAATCTATTTTAAAAAAGCACAGTAAACTTGTGATTCTTTTGGTAGCCTTTTGTGACTCTTGTTTGAAACAGAATCTAAGTACTAAGGTGCGCTGTTTTTTTTGTTTTGTGTGCCAGTGTATCAGGAGTTTGATCACCTTTTGGAGGAGCAATCCCCCATTGAGTCGTACATTGAGTGGCTGGATTCCATGGTGGACAGATGTGTTGTAAAGGTTGGTAAGGAGGAGTGAGTCACTGATGTGCATTATGAGCTCAATTCAGGTAATACATTTTTAGAAAAAGTAAAAATAATTACAAAAAAAAAAAAAAAAAAAAAAGGAGTTGGTAATGAGCTCACATTCAGGATTTTGCTTTATTCTGCCCTTGTTTATTTTATTCCAAAAGATGGTATTCAAGAATGAACAGGGTTGAAGATTCCAGTCAAATCAATTTGTCAGGGATATGGAGAGGTAAATTCAGAGTCATCCTAATGATACAGTGCAAAGAAAAACATAGTCTGGCCTTCTAAGGCTTTAATGAAAAGGATATTTAAGCTAGCTAATTAATTTATATACAATCAAATGTAAGGATGAAAGTCTAGATTACCATTCAATCAAGGACACATTTATGTTCCTTTTGAGCTGATATGGAATACCAAGGACTTGTGTTTTATTTTAATTAAAGTGCATGCAGAAACCTACTAACAAAGCTTTAGAATGTATTTTCAAAAGCAATCCGGCATCACAATTATTTTACATAGAGTATGAAAATATGTAACTGATTATTTTAACTTCTCTTGCCTCTTTGTATTAGGATGTTCTTTTAGAGTTTCAACCCTTCATTCCAGTTGTTAGAGCTCAGAAGTAAAACCAAAACAAACCAAAATATGCTGCCTCTCTCTCTGCTGCAAAATAGCCGTATAGAAAACAACAGATAATCCCCCAGATTACTTGAAATACTTCGATTGTTTTGGGGAACTTCTCTTCTAGTCAGTGGAATGCAATTTGAAATTCTGGCCAGAGCTGTTAATTTTAGTGAAGAACTTGACATGAATTTTAATAGCAGAGTGGGTGAATCTAATTCTTTAACACATATAGGGCTATAATAAATACATTTTTGAAGAGTTGATGCCCAAAATGTGCTTTCTGGAAAGTATTTTTGCTGGTAAAATGACTAAGTGAATTCACAAAAGTAAAAATGAGAAGGAACAAAAAATTTTATATTCAATATTAAACCTTATTTGAAATAGTAATATAAATTTTCAGTGTAGATCAAACATTATTGATTATAAATTGCTTCCTTGAATAGAAGCAAGAATGAACATGTTAGTAATTAGGTTAAGATGAAGATCAGAGCAATTTTTTGCAGTCCTTTTATCATGTGTAAAGGAGACCCAGTCTTGAATAATACTTCATTGTTTCCTCTTTCTGAAGGTTGTCCATGGTTATAAGGTGGTTTTTGTCTAAGGCCACTTTGAGTTTGGGTTTTTAAATTTGTAGTGTATATTTTAATATGAAGATGGTGGTAAGTAGTTTTTCAGTATAAAAAAAGAAGCTGGATACATGCATCATTCAGCTGTATTGCTGGTAGAAATAAAAGTTTCTCCATGTCAGACACATCTGTCTTCTTGCAGGTAGCTGCCAAGAGACAAGGCTCTTTGAAGAAAGTAGCACAGCAGTTTCTCCTGATGTGGTCCTGTTTTGGCACTCGAGTGATTCGGGACATGACTTTGCACAGTGCACCCAGCTTTGGTACTTTGATTTTGTTGTAATATTTGCATGTCACAGTCAAAGAAGGCTGTGTCCTAGCTTGTAATGTACATTTTAAGTGAAAACATAACCAGTTTTCACATGTCCAGGGCTCTATTAAAAAATAGGCTGGGGCTCTTGACATTTGGAAATAATGCTCAGACAGATGTCTGTCTTCAAGGCGCAGCCAGGGGAGATGAAAACGTTGCTACTTCCTTCTGTTTGCTGTTAGGAGCTGCAGTGATCAGTCATGGGGCAGCTGGGGGAGTCCATTACAGCAGCATTCCCTAATGCACTTCAGTGCAAAGTGAGCCTGCTTACCCAAACCACTCTGGCCACGTGTTGAGCCAAGAGAGATGACTTTGTGCTGAAGTGGATGAAAAGCTCTCCAGTGAAACACTTTGCCAGCTCTCCTCTTAAGGACATAGCATTTGAAACTGGTCTTTGCAAAGCGAGAGTGCTTCTGTAATCTGGAGAGAGTCTCTTCCATTTCTTAAGAAGTCAGACAGGATGAAAAAATAGATTTTTACATTTTAAATGAAAAAGCACATTGCTTTTCTACACTGTTTGAAATGGAGCTTTGTCCTGGGATACAAACAGTTCAGATTAAAATCAGTTAAAAGCAAGAATGACTAGACTGGTGTGTCGTGAGTGTGAACATTTAGTCACTTGGGACCCGACTTTGCATGAGAGATGCTTTTTATAAATGCACATTTTTCCAAATATGTTTCTAGAAGATCAGTGAAGAGTGGTTTTATATGGGTATTACATTGAACAACTGCAAGGTTTTCTGCTGGCTGAACTTTGATGTCCCTTATGCTTTTAGAACCACCTCATAGCATAAATTGTCAGTTAGATACAATATGGTATTTATATAATATGTTTTATATATTTATATCTCATGTAATATATATTTATATAACATGTTTATATTTTAATCTGAAGCTACTTTCATTTCCATTGTAAAAGAGTTTTCCAAACAGATATTAATGAGTCATCATTAGACATCAGGATAGTGACCATCCCCAAGGTGATTACAATTTCAATCTGTGTTTTCAGCAAAAAACACAAACCTGTTCAGGTGCGATGCTAGTGGAGGCAGGAGGAGCCCTGAAGTTTTGAATATCAAAACCATATCCTTATCCTATCAGGCAGAAGCCTGGGATATCCCTATCCAAGTGTCACAAATGTTATTTAGCCATGGACACAAATTCATCATAATCTACATTAATGATGCTACTCTTTCACTGCAAGGTCATTTGATATATTGTTTGTGAATTAGAGTTGAGCAAGTTCCAAAAAAATAACCCCTGAATGTAAAAAACTCAGAGCTAGATTGCAGAAACTCTTCTGCACTTAATTTACACAGTTCTTTCTAGCTTTTCAGAATTATGTATGTATTGAGTTCTGTGGAGAGAAACAAAGACTGACTTACTATTCTAAATATTTACACATATATACTTTGGTTCTCAACTTAGATAAAAGTTTTGCATTTTTACTGCATTGGGAACTTTTTCAGCGGACTGATTTTTTAATTATTTTTTCCACTTCCTACAATATATAGACTCAGATGCTCACAGTGTAATTTTTTTTTTTAAAGTGACATAATGTGTTAGATGATAGGATTTTTATTATGTACAGAACATAATAAAAATGTACAGATGATTCCAAAATCTGATTGCAGGAAGTTGTAATACCTGGCACTGGAGTGACTGGCACAAAGATTTGATTCCACAAAGCTTTTAAGCATGGCGACATTGGCAGGTTGAAACAATCTCTGGCAGAAAAAAAAAAAAAGCTGCTCTCTCTCTTGCTCCCTCTCTCTTTTTCTCTCTGCCTGCCTCCCTCCCTGCCTCCCTCTTTCCTGCTTATGCATATCAAAGGCACAGTTGGTGGCAATGTTTGGGTAATGCACCCAGTGTATAAAGTAACTAATTAGTAATAGAAACTCCGTGATTTTCTCCAGATCTGGAAATCTCACTGTTGTTTTGCTACTTACACGTAATTGCTGTATCTCCTAATAGATGCTGGTACTTGCTGTGCCTCAGCTGGGTAATCATTGCCATGATTTCTGTTAACCCCTGAAGATTAGAGCCAAATGCTATTTATCGTTGTAGCTACAGTCTCTTGAATGTCTTCTTACCTTTTCCTAAAGAAGTGAATGATTTGTGGGCTACAAATGGATCCATTTCAGTACTTAAAGATAGGCTTGAAAGAGCCCAGCAGTTTCATGTGAGAAACAGTAGCTTGCAAACACAGAATAAATTATGGTACATTGTGCTGAATAGCCATTCACTGTGAGGCTGAAATGCATGCCCTGATATCAGTTTCACTCTATAGTTTACATTTCATTTGACTTATTTAAAAATATAAAAATATTGCATTCATTGCATTCAGTACCAAAGCCTTGTTTGTCTGGTGTCTTTCACGCAAATTCTGGGCTCAAAAACTCTGTGCAGAGCTTAAAAATACACAGTGGGAGAAATAATAGGAGAGGAAGAGAGAAATTCAAAAGAGTGACAAGGGCACTGGAGTGTTTTTAAATGCTGCATTCAGTATTGCCAACCCCAAGTCTTCAAAATTAGGCATTAGACCCCCCCAAAAACAAAGACTTTTTTAAAATGGCAGATCTTGGGTTCTTGTTTGCTTGCAAGCATTACAGTGTTTAGAGTTTGCACTTCCAAATATTTTTATGAAACTACAAGCAACTTTCCTTTTTTTAATGAAGGCTGAGTAAGGAGTTTGATGGAAAATAGTAAATATGCTGAGCTTTATACCACTACATGAAGTTTGTCAGCATTTTAGCCTGTTTTTCTTACCTTGAAGATACTTATCAGTAGTAACTGCACTAGAGACAATAGAAACTTCCCACTGAAAAAACTGTAGTCAGGAGAAGAGTGAGCATTTTGTGGAGATTCTTGAATATCTAGGTTTCCATTGGGGAAATCCTATGTCAGTAACAAGATGATCAGCCATATCTGCTGTCTTTATTGCACTTCTAAACCAAATAGGACTTTATTTAACAAGACTTTGAGCCCAAAAGGTTTTTGAAAAAAAGTTCTCTGCAGTAATTAAGTGAAGATCCCCAATTTTTATCCTTGAAAGGCTGGGGAAACTTGTTACCATTTTGATCTGCTTGGTCACATGAAACAAATGAAGAACTGGATTCTTCAGGTTCACCAGCCAGTTTCCTCCCCATAGCAAAGGTGCTGCAGTCAGGTATATCCTGTTTCTGTGCTGCCTTGCCCAAGAGCACAGGGGCACATGTTCACCTCCCAGGGTGTGTGCCCAGCTCATATCAGTGACGACAAAACCATGCAGGCGTGGAGTGAGAGAATGAAACACAGAGACCATCGGAGTCACAAAGAAAAAGAATGTGCTCAGAGTCGCTCTGAAAGCTGAATTGCCAGCTAGGATTGAATAAGGATATTGGGTCTTTCAAACCACTTCTGCCCTACAGCAGCATGTTCGAGTACAGGAGCTGGAGTAGGGGTAATTATTCTTCATTGTGATAAAAGCCAGTATCTCAAGATAAACCTAACTTTCCTGTGAAGAAACCAGTCATTATGAAATTCAATTGAATTTGAAACTTGTTTGATCTTTTCCCCATGAAAGTATTTTTTGATCTTTTCTCCTCAAGTATTTTTCCTCAAATGCAGTAAGGGAATTTCCAAAGGAATACCTCCACATGAGGTATTTTTGGGGTTTTTTTGTCTGGCAGTAGTTGATTCTATCTCAGATGATGACTTTTCACTGATTTAAGCTAGCTGCTGGATGAGCTATTATTTTAACCTCACTGTACTTGTCCTTGTCAAAATTACTTAGTGACTTAAATGAACATTTGTTAAATATTCTGTGCAAGTCTAATTGAACAAAGGAGCTTTAAAAAACCAAATCCATTGTATGATAAAGTCCTGTCTGGAGCTATTACAGGTACTTTGTGTCATGGAGCCTATTGCATAAATTGAACAAACTCCACCTTGATACTTGTCAGTCTTCCCCTGCAGATGGGTGTTAGTCCTTTCAGGAGGGCATTGTACAATGTTTCAGCTCTGATGCTTTGCTCCTCTTACTTTGCCCCCCAAAATGCATCTGTGGTATCTTCTTACATATCTTTTTTTCTTGTGCTTTGTGATCTAGGGCAAACATTTCTTCACCATCCCTGATATGTATTATATAAATTATGGGAAGCAACTCACTTCCTTTCTGTGGAGGTAGTTCAGAAAATTCATACCAGGATGTCACTAAGGCAGCCAATTTGAGATTCCAGAAAATGATACGTCCTTTAGACAATAGGAAACAATTCTACTGTAGTGCAATTGTCAAAACTGACATTCAGTGCTAATGTAGGAGAAGAAGAATCCATCAAGTTCCAGCTTTCAGCTAGGTAGTCTTCTTGCACCCTAAACCACAACTGGTCATAGAAGTCTGTGTAAATCCAGGAATGAACAGTTTGCTGCTCCCTGGTTCTACTTTGACCTCTCTTCTCACTTACCTTGAGTAAGAGAGATACACATGGCAGCAGTCTTACTTAGTGCTGTTTGTGTTGAGTACTGTAATAATTGGTTTAATGAGTGTATTGAGACAGTCAATGGCTTTTTTTGTTTGTTCACTTTATTACCAGGGTCTTTTCACCTTATTCACTTGATGTTCGATGACTACGTATTGTACCTGCTAGAATCACTCCATTGTCAGGAGAAAGCTAATGAGTTAATGAGGGCAATGAAGGGAGAAGGGAGCACAGGTGAGTCTGTTCTTTTATTCATTATTTGTTGTTTTATTCCATTGACTTCTCTATTTTTTATGTTAGGACATATCTTTATCCTTATCTAACCCGCTGAGGCTTATCCAGGAGCAAAGTGGTTTTCACTTCTATCATGGTGTGAAATAAATCATTTGGGAGGCATGCCTGGTTAATACATTCTGAAAGAGAACTGCCTGCTTCACGACGTCATTCGGGATGTCTGAAACCCCATTCCTAAGCACTCATTTGGTGTTTCAGTGAGAAATTTTTGTACTGAACCTTTTAACTTAGTTAATCTTTCTAAGCCACCATTGAATTTCAGTGGACTCAGTGTTAATAAGTTCACTGCTATCAGTAGATTTGTACCAGTCTAAGTAAGAGGAAGAGATAGCAGGAGAAAAGACAAATGGCAAAGCTGTTTTTTCTGGCACACTTATGTCCTGAGTGCCTGTACAGAAGAAGATTCTGGTCCTGCTCCACTCCACGCTGCCTGGGAGAACAGAAGCAAGTGGGCATTGCCTTAAGTTTTTCTACTCCAGGCAACGCCTTGTAATAGGGGGTCCTCAGTGATCTTCCTTCCTTGCATCTCCCACTAATTTTGGCAAATTAAACATCTCCGTCACATTTGGAAAGTTTCATTCTCCATTTTAGCTGTGGCTTAATTTGTCACATAAATTTGTGATTTATGGGAAGAAAAGCAATTCAGTGATTAGGGTACTATCTTCTGTGTGGTGAAAGACTTGAATTTAATTCATTGCCCTGCCATAGCCTCTTGGGTTTTTGACAAATAAGTTGCTTATTCTTGCATATTTTCCACATACCTTTGGCAGCTAAAACTATCCAGAATATCCTCCTTTTTCAGTCAACAAAGAAAGAAAGAAGATCATGGCCAGAAGCCACAGGAATGTCCCGGAGACTCCTGTTTCTTTCCAATGTCTCTAGAAGGTGTAGGAATGCCTAACTCAGACTGGACTCCTAATTTTAGATATATAATACTACATTATAGGAGTATAACCCTTAAGCTGTCCATGCACCGGTTTTCTGCCTATGCAACAGGAAAAATAGCACTTTCCTTTAAGAGGTCTTCTGCAGGTATGCTGAAGGTTGTAATGGTGAATGTTACAGAAGTACTTCTTTCAAAGATTTGTGGTTCCTTCTACGTATTTCTCGAAACACACTCTACAGAGCTTAACTGCTTGCATTTCTTTTTTTTTTTTTTTTTTTAGTTTCTCGGTGTTCCTTGACTCTACCTTTAGCTAAGTTTGATGGGTTTTCTCTCATTCTGCAGCAGAATTACGAGAAGAAATTATTCTGAGTGAACCAGCAGCTCCAACTCCCTCCCCAGCGCCATTCTCCCCAGCTAAATCTGCCACCTCCGTGGAAGTGCCCTCTGCCCCGTCACCCATCAGCAACCAGTCCCCAGAGTATGGTGGCATAACAGCTACTACAGGTAGGTTGGCTTCTGAGAGATAAATCTGCTTGGAGGTGGCTTTTGCACTTGGTCTCCTAAAACTGAGCCTGAGAACACGATGTGCTGGCTTGCAAGATATGAGAAGTCTTCCCAAGCCAAAATCTGTTCTCACTGTATCCAAACGTGATGTGCAGTCTACCAGGAAAAAGATCTGATGTTTGGATGTTTTATACCCCTGAAGGAAGTGTGCCAAGTATTTTAGGTTTAGTGGGGTTTGCAAAATCTCAAATCACTGGTGGTTCAGGAATTCTTAGCTGGTAAAGTGGGAGATGGGTATCTTTTGACATATTTAACACCCAAATATGTTTAAATAGCTGTGCAAGTTTCTCTTGGGAATGTTTTACACATTGCTGATGACTTTCATCTATCAATGTTAGAGATAGGAATTACATGTTTGAAGCCTATTTTCAGTATTATATTCTATTATGGCAACTGATACTGTTGTATTCTGCTGGGCCCACAAATTAAAAAAAATCTGCACTTCAGGGACAGCTTAAACTTGCGTGTAGGATTGATAGAAAACAATAAGCATAAAACCAGCTTCTCGTTTGGGCTGCATAAATGGCCAACATCTTCTGTGCTCTAGAGTAAAACTCATTACCTTTTGGATGTGGGCAGGACAGTCTGTCTGTATGATCAAAAGACAGTGTTCCCTTAGCTCATGGAAAGAAAGGCAGAAATGTGAGTGACTTTCAGAAGGCATTTCAGGCAGTGAAATTCCAGCTTTGCTGCTCCTCACTGAATAGGATGTACAGTCCGAATGTGGAAACTATCGCTTTTGTGATGTACTAGAAAAGTTACAAAATCTTCTTGAAAGAATGCCATAAAGTGGTGATTTACCACACTAGAGAATTTGGCAGTGACCAAAGAACTAATAAATCTTTCTGAAAAATGTTTTTCATGTTTTCAAAGGCACCACAGGGAAGCACAATGCATGTTGTGTTGGAAAGAGATTTTAAAATATTTGTCCCTACATCACAACTTAAGCTTTTTCACTGTTGGAGGCAATAGAATACTTAGGAGGGAAATAGGAAGTTATTACCACCAGGACAGGTAGACAAGAGACAGATGATTCCTAGACAGGGCAGGTGACCATGCAGCTTCATTTCAGGTGACAGTGGAGGTGGTGAGGATCTTTGACTCTTGTTGAAACATTGATGCTGCTTGGAACTTGACCTGTAGGCATTGTGGGATGGTTGTAATGCCAGAACTAGAACTAAGTATGATGCAGGGCTGTACCCAGAAGTAAAAGACTGAAAAGAAGGGAACTGTGTGTTCTCCAGGACCATTGACAGGAATGGAGATTTGAGGGACTTGTGTTTAGGCTGCAGATACTGTAACTCTAAATGTCATAAAACAGTTAACCAAAAGCCATTCGCCCTTGTCCTGTCACTGCATGTCTTTGTAAGAAGTCCCTTTCCATCTTTCCCTTCAGGTACTGAAAGACCACAATTGTTCCCATACTAGAACTTTTTCGGCAAGAAAGCTATTTCTGATTATTTTAGTTCTTTCTTCTCAGCTTTTCATTTTTAAGTTGTTTTAAAAGCTTTTGTTCGGTTGAATTGGATTTTACTCTTATGGTTTGGTGCAGTCTCGCTTTTGAGAGTGTGAAAACCATTTTTGTCTTGCACAAGCCAAATTTGTCAATGCAAGTAATGCTCTGGTTAAAATTAAATATGAATATGTGGCTATTTCTTTTTTCTTAATTTGAGCAATTAGAAATGCTTCTGTTTCCCATGTTCATCATGTAGATGGACTGGTTTTAGTTTGCTTTTTTAGTTTGCGAACCATTACACCATGGAATGCAGTGTTTATTCACATAAAGCAACATGAAATAACAACTGTCTCAGCTAAAGGAAATTGCTACACTTTAAAATAGGAGTGCTGAAGGTGTATTACATATACTCATACTAGTTTACATACAGATCTGTGGCATTACATAGAATATTTTGAAACAGGAACCTCTGTTCTGGAAAGATGTATTTGAAGTACACCATTGATTTTCTTATGTGTCTTTTTATGAGGTAAATGTAAAATTCTACAAATGCTTTGCAGATCTTGAGAACTAGTTCCATTGGTCACTGTTAGCTCTCAGTTCCCCAATTTAAGGCATCATTAACTCTTTCTTGCTTGTGACATTAGCAATAAAAGTTAACTATTAAACTTGCATTTTAACCTTTTTAGCTTCAGTCAGGAGTCAGTACAAAACCAGCAAATTAAACTGTTGCAATTACATGATACTGAGCAAAAGAAAGGTAAATCCTATGTATCACACTCTGTAGTAGAACATCTGTCATGGCACCACTAACATTTTATTTAAAACTTTTTGTTAGGTTACTAGACAGTTAAAAGGCTAATTAGTTTCCATCCTTTCTAAATCACAAAGGCCAGATTAATGATTGTTCAAGCTGCGACAATATTGTAATAAAAGTGATAGCTATATGGCTGACTATGCTGTTCTCTCTTAAAGCCCCTCTTAAAGCTCTGATTACTCGTTGCCAATGCAATCGTTTTTGGACAACACAAAATGAACTCTAAATTGCTAGTTCCTAGTATGTTAGTAAACTGTGGAGTTTGCTCTTCAGTTTTAAGAAATATATGCATGAAATAAGTCTTCAGGTCAGCCATGGTCATTAAAAGTCATTGTTCTTCCAAGTCTGGGCTTGGTATTAAAGTTCTGGGAGTACTGGTACAGATCTAGCCCTCCCACATTTGTGTGTAGAAATAGAACAAATTTTGGTTCTTTTCCTAAAGCTTCAGCTCCTGGACCCATACGAGTATTTGAGAACATCAGCTCTTGTTCAACAGCCAGAGTTTAATTCTCATAGCTGCAGAGTGCAAAACTCACAGGTTTCAATTTTAAAAGGCAATCCTTGCCTTCAAATGGAAGGGCTTGTGTTTGTCTAAAGCTTTATAGGTGAAGTGATCTGTCTGTTTTGTGGGGACAGAATGGAGGTCTGACTCTGGATTTCTGACTGCTTGAGGGTGACAGTACTGCTCGCTGTCAAACATAATGCACAGCGCTGGGAGTGTCCCACTGTGTCTTGGTGGTCATTTGCTCCAGCCTAAAGCAGATATAAAATGTAGCATCTTGAAGCAACTTCTGGGGTTTTTCTCCACTGGTGTACGTGATGGCATCAATGACAACAGGGCTGTTGTTGGACTAATAGCAGTTCCATTTATATTTGGCTTCCCTACAGGTCAGATGGCCTCTTGGTTAGTATCCTCAAAATCACTTTTTTTTTAAAGAGAAAAGAAAAACAAGTGATAATAAATGAACTTCCCTATTTTAATCAAACCCTGCATGTTCAGAACACAAAGCAGAGCAAATTGTTGCTCAATCACTATTGTTTTTGCTTATTTCAAAAAAAGCAGTTCAGTTGGGTTCAGTCATATCTAAAAGAGACTTCATCTCTTGAAGTTCAATTCTGCAACCAGCTGAGGAAATTAATCATATAGGACTGGGACCTAGGCAGGTATTAAGAGGTGGCTATGAAAACCTTTCAGACTTAACTCATTCCTCCTTTTCCACCCACCCCAATATTGACAGTATCCTGGTTGACCTGGTATGTACTTAAACACAGTCTGAAAATCTGTTGTCATCTCCCACCCTTCCTCTCTGTCTTTGTAATTAGGTCACTGAAAATAATGGCATTCCTGCTACAAAGGTAAAAAGAGATGAGGCAACTGTAGGTTCCCCAGAACATTCTGAAAAAAAACATTTGCATGGCTTTCTGTCATTCTGTAAATCCAGAGTAAAGCCCAACATACTTTTGTTTCTAAACCATAACTGGCAAAAGAAGGGGGGGTGTTCCCTTGAGCAGCTGTGTGAGGTACTATCCTGTAGTACTCAGACATTTCTTGGTTAGGAGAATTAAACAAAGATACTCACAGCTCTTGAGTGCAAGATCTACTTTCTACATTTGTTTCTGTGACATCTGCACAAGCACAAAGTTTGTTACTCTCCAACCATTTATTTTAAAGTTGAACTGAGGTGGCTTCCAGTTAGGTTTGAATGCCAGGATTGGCATCTCTCATCCAAGAACTTTGACTTCCCACAGGGAGCACATGAAACAACTTGCTCTCCTGGACTCACTAATTTTCCTCAGACTATGATAAGATCCCGACTATTTTCCAAAAACAGAAAAAGAGATTGTCACAATGTCTGAGGCCAGTCAAATCACTATCTTTGTTAAAAGGCAAAGGATCTTTTAGCTCTGTTATTACTGCTTCTCCTTGGAGCTGGGAAGGTCATGAGTTTTTTGGCTCAAGGGCCAATTATTTTGTTGGGGAAAAAAAAATCAGATCAAAGTAAAACTTTTGTTTTATGGTGAACAGAAAAAGTGGGAAGAAAACACCAAACAATAATATTACCTAAAAATAAGTATTTTGGGTTTTTCACCCTCTTTGTTGTTCTTCTTTCTTTTCTCTTTGTTTTTGCCTTTTGCATTTGGGCCTGCTTTGAAAGAAAGTTGCAAATTTTCTTTTGGAAGATAACACTGGGAAAATATGTTGACCTTTTGAAATTGAAATGTTTCATTAAAATATTCTGTAGACAAGTTGTTGATATTTTCAAAACTCTCTTGTTTTCAAATGAAGCTATTTGGTAACTGCATAAGTACTTTTGGTCCCTTCCACCTAGACTGTATCTTTTAGTAAAGGCAGGCTTCCTTAAACATTTTCCTCAATTCAAGGAACCATGAATGCTTACTTGTCCATGGCAACATGGGGTAGCTTTTCTTCTTGGGGTCTTGAGAACCTCAGTGGTCCTTTGCATTGGGAGGAGATGAAGACAGAAAATTCAAGAGTCAGTGGCAGAAAACGCAGGCATGTGAAAACAGACCTATCACAAATACTCTTGGCCATAACACATCCAAGGATTTCTATTGTAAGAGCACCAAATCACACCCTGCTGAAGTATTTCAAGTTGCACTTACCTTGTGAAGCTCAGAATACCTTCATCCAGTCCCAGAATTTCCCATTAAAAAAAAAAAAAAGCCTGATTTTGCCAGATAAAATCACACACACCTGAAGAAAACTATGCACATCTGAAATAGGCTTTTCATTTCCCAAAGCCATGGAGCGGACACAGACCTGGGAGTACAATCGTTTCCCCTCTGAATTAGGCCCTTTCATGCTACAGGAAGTCCTAGAATCCATACTGAAAAAAACTGAGTCACCTCCTGCAATTCCTTTTAGCTAAAGAAAAAGAGTCAAGAGTGCCCAGAGCCCCCCAAACCAGTGTTCTCATTGGGTTAAATTCAGTGTTCTGGTCCTCATTTGCAGGGTAATCTCAGCCAGTATGGTCATGACCTCCAGCAAGAGCTATGTTATACTGGAACAATGGATCTGTCAGCCTCCTGAGTGAAAGGGGTGTGTGCAAAGGACAAAGGTTTCTCAGCAGCTGGCTCATGAAACTGGAGTTCCTGCCTGGAAGGGATCAGGATGATTAAAAAACTCAGCACCTTCTAAGCAAAATGGAAAACCCACTTCTTTGCTTTGCTGTTCCCACAAACGCTCTACATGACAAAAATAAATTAAGTCCAGTCTCTGCTGCCACTAAAAAAAAAAACAGAAAGAAACATTATTTGCAGGAAGGAAATGACCTGGCTATTTCTATCTATCTACTTGTTATAATTTGGGGATCTTTGTAGTGCTGCCACTACAAGGGCTGGTACCTAGTTGGGTGGAACAGGTACAAACTGCAAAAGGATTCAAGAGATTTATTTGCATAACACCCATCTTTTTCTAATCCTTCATTGTTCTGATCTTACCTCCTGCCTCAGTCCAGGCCTCAGAGCTGAGCAGACCAGCAGCCCTCTCCATGTGAGAGAGTCCTCAGGGTTTGGTGCATCATGCCTGAGAAATCTTAGCACTGGTGTTCTTCCATTTCTAAGTCCTATTCCAGGGTTTTGTTTTATTCTGCAAAATTATTTCAACACCACACTGGAAGTCCACAGTGTGAGCCATTCCAGATATGTTTCATTCTTCTGGATCCTCGTGCGCTCCAAATGATCTACGTATGTTTATATTTATGCCTCAGATATGACCGGTTTGTTCACTTTTGTCAGTGCACTTTCCATGGCCATTGCCTGTTTGGTTGTTTTCCTGTAATTGTCTCAAGGCATGGCACCTCTGTGGATGGCAGCCCGTGTTAATTGTGTTCCTTTGGCTCCTCTCTGCCTGCAGGGGCTATGCAATCCTACACCTGGTCACTCACCTACACCGTGACAACAGCTGCTGGGTCGCCTGCAGAGAATTCCCAACAGCTGCCCTGCATGAGGAGTCCACACGTGCCTTCCTCATCTGTCACACACCGCATACCTGTTTATCCCCACAGAGAAGAACACGGGTAAGGCGCTTCTCAGTGGCTTGGGGGAAGTGGGGGTTATGTATTTTTGGTGGGTTTTGGATGAACTTCTGCTTAGATGGTTTTTTGAAATACATTAAAAGCTGTTTCTTGATACAGTTAAGTCTGTATTGCAAAGATGCTGGTATCATAATTCTTTGGCTGTTGTTGCTATTGTATAATTATATTAAGTCTTAGTTTTATAATCTCATTTAATTCTATTCAAAACCACAGTAGGCCTGGAGGATATTTTCTAAAAGAGAAGGCTTCAGTAGATTTCTTCTCTGATTCCTGTTTTCCTGTGCCATGTTTTAAAAAGCTAAATGTGCCTAGAGAACAACCCTACTATACCATGTCTCAGGAGAAGGGATCCTTCTCTTTTGCTCAGCACTGCTGAGACCACATCTGGATCCAATCCTGTGCTCCCCAGCACCAGACAGACCCAGGGATACTGGAGTAAGACCAGAAAAGGGCCACTTTGATGATGACTGTGGGACTGGACTATCTGTCATACCAAGAGAGGCTGAGAGAGCTGAGGTTATTGGGCATTGGGCAGAGAGGGTTCAGGGGTGATAAGAAGACAGAGACAGGTTCTTTTCAGTGGTATTTAATGACAGGACAAGCACAAATAGAAGTACAAGAAATTCTGCTTAAGCATAAATAAACACAAAACTTGTTTTATTGTAAATGTGATCAAACACTGGAGCAGGTTGCCCAGAAAGGCTGTGGAATCTCCATCCTTGCTAATGTACAGACTCCATCTGGACACGATCCTGGGCAGGCTGCTCTAGTAGACCCTGCTTTGAACAGGGGGGTTAGACTAGATAAACTCCACAGGTCCCTTCCAGCCTCAGTGATTCAATGACTACTGTTAACCTGCAGATTAAAAAATGTCCACAGTTTGAAGATACAGACACATTATCACCATAACATCCTAATATTTTCCATCACCAAAATCTGCCCAAGGCTCTCAATTTAAATAATTACAGGTATAAATTTATGTAACATTATTTGATCTGGAAAATCTTCAGACACTGAAGCTCTCAGTGCTGTTTTCATTAAGCAGCACTTCTTCTGTGCCATCCTCATTTGATTCAGTGCATAACTCATAGATATCCATAATGAAAAAAAAAATCATAAACTAATCAATGGAGAACGAACAGATAATACAGTAAGATTAGCAAATGCCCGTTTGCTGCCATGATGCAAGAGTTTCAAAAGGTTTTACTGTGTCCCTCAGTCTTGTTGCAAACTCATTAACTTTGCAGGAGTGCTTTTCCAGTGTGAAAGACTCTCAGCTGTTTGGAAGGGTATCAGTAGATTATTTTGAACCCTGCATCTTCTTCCATCTTGGATGTGATTAGGTTTAGATACCTGTTTGAATGTCACTGCTAAGCCCTTACTGGGAAAACCTGGATAAGGAGAAAGGGAACATTTCTCTTATCCAGAAATATGACTGTTTGGTGGAGGCAGAAATAGAGCAGCACAGAGGTTTGGGAGCTAAGAGTATTCAAGACTTGGAACAGACCACAGTAAGTCAGTGTCTGTGTTAGATATGTGTGTGTATATATGTGAGAATTTATTGTTCCTGCAGAAATCCCTTGCCTCTGGTGTTAGATGGATTATGGTGATTTGAGGAAACATTTGATTCTAGGTGAATCAACTTTTCTGAAAGACAACAAAGATCAGATGTTCACATGTTCACAAAGATGGGGAGATTGCAGAAAGTGTCCATGCATCTTCTGCTAGCGAATGGTCCAAACAATGGTGGCCAACAAACACTGACTCAATAGCTAAGGAAACTGCTCCCTCCTTTGCCCCTGGATGTCCCTAGACAGGGGGCTGGGAATCAAAAAGAAAGTGGACAGGTTCTCCAATCTCACATCCCACTCTCTTACTGAGTTGACTGTGCTAAAGCTGAACATTGTATGCTTCAGATTCAAACTAATTCACTTCTCTCCCTCCCAAAAAAGGAACATCTGACTGCAGTACAAGGAGATAGCTGAACTCATCGTAGTTCTTCAAGTCAGGGCTTACTATACTTCCTCAGCTTGGATAGCAGTTTACTGGGAACATGGCATTAGATAACAATAGAAGGGAAAGACACTTTCTCCTCAGAAAGTGTGGAGCTGAGTCTGCAGTTCAAATTAGTCACAGAAACAGGCTGGGTCTCTCTATTTGCTGTTGTGCTGGACACACACTTTCACTAGTGGCATCTGCTTCCCATCTGAGCTGAAAAATACCTTTTTGAAAAAGATTTAAAGTATCATCCTCCTATTAGAAAAACCCCTCCAAAACAATGGTATGTTTCATAGAAGTCACGGAATGATTAGTGGGAATAAATCATTGTTCATACTAAAAGTGGTTTTTGATGTATTTTAGATACACAGGAAGTTACAACTATGGTAGCTATAGCAACCAGCATCCCCATCCAATGCAGAGTCAGTATCCATCCTTACCACATGATACTGCTATTTCTGGACCACTTCACTACTCAGCTTACCACAGAAGCTCTTCACAGGTAATTTGCTTTTATTACTTGATGATGGTTGTTATAACATTTAAAATAAATTTACTTTGTAAATTTATCAGCATATTAGCTGTCTGAATCAATAATCTGTCTAGATATTGATGGCTCCTAATTTTTTTCACCTTCTAATATTACCTAGGTATCTTTTCATTTTGCTGGAGATCAGATGTAGCTTTAGATTGTGAATACAAAATATTAACTCTAAAATCCAGCAGTCTGGATCATGGAAAGTGTTTCTGTTTTAAGGAGTAGCTAAAGCAAAAACGAATATAACTAGTTGTATGATTCTTAGGTGTTGGGAGCAGGAAGAGATCCCCAAGAAGAAACAAAAGTGTTTTCATACAGCTGAATATGCAGAGGCCATAGTGAATTCTTCTGGGGTCTCTGCTTTTGAGGATACCCCTGTTTAGGAAATTGCCAAAACAGTCAGTTCTGCATATAGTTTGAATAATTTCAGGACAACATTGCAGAGGCTGTTTAATCTGTATCCTATACTCTCCTACTACAGTGCTGTGAAATTATATCAGTAACTCTTCCACCTCACGAAACTGAGCCAGTAGGAGCCAGCCCAGATTGAATGTGAAGATCAGATCTGGCAAGAGTTCCAGAGCAGTGCCACTGTCGGAGGGCTTTAGTGCCTCATGCAGCTGGTGCTTCCTCAGTGTAGGCAGCTGCTCTCTGGGCTCTCTCCTGGAAGATTAGCAAAGGGCAGATACAGGGAGGAGGTGATGGCATTGGGATATTCCACCCATGTGGCACCACTTACACTTTATTTATAAAAATAAATAAATTATTTCTTTATTAAAACAAATAATTTATATAAATTATTTATTTTAATAAATACATTTATAATTTTTTTATTTTATAAATTTATAAAATTTATTAAAATATTTATACAATTTATAAAAGTATATCAGGGACTGCCATGCTTAACTATCATCGCTGGACTGCAACAGTTCCATACTGGATGCAAAGATGTGAATTTGGTAGTGCTTTGAAACAGAGCACACAAAAGCTGCTTCTCATTCTGGTCTTTGGCATCAGTCTGACACATGATCTTAAAGGAGTCATTTCTCCTTTTTATGCTTCATTTTCCCTAGCTGTAAGATAAGAATAATGGTATTGATCTCCTTGAAGCTTTTTGAGATCTGTACAAACCCAATATGCTCATTTGGAGCAGCTCAACAATGGCTCCCTATCTTATGGAAAGGACAAGCTACAACTTCTCACCCATTTGTGTAGCACCTGGTCTGTCAGACTACATGAGGTATCCAGGTTTGTCAGAGGGCTTTTGCAGCTGCTGTATCTTCAGTAGGAAAGTGAGTGAACATTTAAGTGCAGTGTCCTTGGACAAGTTTGTTTTCCTCCATTTTTCAGTATGGGTCTTACCCTGTTATCTCAAGAAACAAGTAAAGCAAATCAAGATCAACACATTTTTAGTTTACTCATGTCCTGATTAACATGTCATATACAAACAGTAGCAAACATCGAACTCAGGCAAGTATTTTTCATACTGTAGTAGGCTGTCTCTACAGGTGCAGATGTCAGATCATTTTTTCCTCTCTTGCTAGTCTTTGAACTGTCCTGAACACATATGAAGAACAGCTACGCTTTAATGATCACACTTTGAAGGAAAATTATTTCAATTTCTATGTAGAATGTTCTTTCTCATGCTGCTTATAAACTGAGATGAAACTGCACAGCAGGACACAGCCAACAAAACCCTATCAATGTGCTTGTTCTGTACTGAGAGGAGCTACAAACTGGAACCTTACTTTTGAAGAATTATCTAAAAGCCTTTGACAGTTTGATACAGAATTTGCTGACAGTCTTTTTAAAGCTAAGTTAGCATCGGTAAAATTCCTGCCCTGATAATAAGTCCTTTCTTAGCTACTTTTAACAAAAAAAAAAAGTTCATAAGATGTCCCTGAGATGTTAGGAACTGATCTTTTTCTAGTGGTCTTTGTGAAGGGAACACATTGGAAGGAATTGCAGTAGGACTCATGATGTCGCAAAACAAAACACAGGAAGCCAAGTTTACAATGAATATATCAACAGCTGCCACTATACTGAAACAAAAGGAGCTGCAATGTGCAGAGCTGTGGGAGTATAATCAGCTGAGAAGAGGAGGCATTGACCATAATGTTCAAAAGAACTCTTTGTTATAATCTACATTCTGGCCAAATATAGAACTTTGGCTCAACTTTAGCAACTATTCCACCATGCTCTTTAGGATAGTGTCTAGGGATTAACTCCTAAGAAAAAAATGCTCTGTGTGTGTGGTAAATTCTCCTCTACAAAAATGGATTCAGGGAGAGCCCTTGTCCTAGACAAGGGTCTGAGCCAAAACAGGTGACATGTAGTTGAGGTGAGGTTTAAGCTGCAGCTATAAATAACTATTTTGGTCTTGAAGAACTTCATGTCCAACCTCTTTCTGTGGAAGAGAGTGACACACTCCAGGTTTAAGAGTTTTGATTTTGTCATTGGAATTTTAGAGTGAGACTGTGCTGAGGAAGAAGTCACACAGACATAGATGTTATACTATCTACTATTTTACTATTTACTATTAAGTATTTTGTAACAGCTCTCGAAAAGTGCAGGTGGGGGTCTTGGCAGTATAGGCTAATTCCCACTGATGGCTACAACTCTTTTGGATGACAGGAACAGTCTGTTCAAACCTTAATCTTAACCCTAATTTTTCCTTCTTCCCTCACCATCTGTGAATAATCCTCAGAACAGGTCCTTACTTGTAATTCCAGGCCTGATTGCTCATTTCTTGTCTTGGCTTACTGGCCAGGAGCCTGGCAGACAAATGAAAAATGATCTACTGGTTGATCTGTTACTACCTAATCCTCTAAGCCATAGGGCAGGAGTGCACACAATACTCTGATGCTACTCCACCATCATATAGAAGAGGACTGTTTAGTGTGTGTGTATATAAACACGTCTGTACTTTCACTTTATTTCATCAGTTCTCTGCTTCTGCAGTTTTAGGTTCCAGATGCCAGGGTAGGAAATAGACAACGCTGTCTAAAAGCCTCTGAGAGGTCTCATCATCCTGTGTTGAGTTTAGCAGAGAGTTACCTCCTTCAAAGGTAACCCCTTCACTAAGTCACACCTAATTCACCTCCACAGGGGAGGCTTGACTGGCTTCTGAGCACAGCTTTTTATCTGTGCAACAGATCTTATCTTACAGCAACGTTCACCCTGGCTGGACAGGTCTTAATCCTCTTTCAGGCTATCCAAAAGTATTTCAATTCATGTAGTTCTACCTTTTCCTTAAACACAAACTAATTCATGCTGCAGTAATTTTTCTTTGTAAATTTCAAGGCTGACACTTTTAGTAGGAAGAATAATTAGAGAAATGCGCAGCAGTACACATTTTAACATATCTGGTAACATATGAAGATGCACATCATTAAGGGTAAGCACCCTAATGTGTAGCTGTAGTGAGTCACACTGTAGGTTCAGTTATCCAGGTCTTATCTCTAGCAGTGACCAGAAACAGATGTGTGGAGGAAAAGTCTTAGAAGTAGGGTAAGTAGAAGGTGGTCCTTTCACCAGCATAACTATCATGCCTCTGGCAAGAGCTAACCTAGAGATATCCTGAGTAGGAAGCAGCAGCTGGAATGATGTCTTTTGTAGCAAACCACTCTCTGTCTTTGAGCTTTTTTGTACATACAGACTTTGCCAGGGGTTGCATGAAACACTCATTCTCTTGCTGATTTTAAGTCTGTTATCTCATAATTGCACTGGGTGCCCTAGGGTTTTTTGAATGATGAGAATAGGGAATATTCATGAATTCCCATTTATCTACTCTGACCATTTAAGACATCATAGATCTGCATCATTCCATCCTCACCTCCTCCCTGTCATCTCTCCTCTGGAGCTGAGTGTTAGCATCTCTTTAGTTTCTGTTGTGACAGCTGCTTTGTGCACAGGAGTTATTCAAGGACTGCAGGGCAGGCATAGTCTGGGGAGGCTGTGAATGTCCTGTTCTCTCAGTTGTCCTGAGCAGGGAACCTGATGGAGCTGGAGCTCCCCTCCAGCCTTTCTGTGCAAACCTGATCTCAGAGCAGATAGGAGGGACTCAGTCAAGAACCTGCCAGATCAGTCACCTTGATGTGGGAATCACTTCTAGATGCCACACTAAACACAGCCTCATTTTACCTTTTCTCCTTTGCCACTTCCAAAATGGAACAACCATCTCCAAACAGTCAATCTCAGGTGACAGCCATAGAAGCAGCACAGCAATGTTTCTCCTTTTGTACCACGCAGCTCCTACCTTAAAGACAAGAATGAACCTATCCATTTATTTATTTTTTGCTGCCTTTAAGCTGCATTTATGAAGATCGTAGTTTACTTCCATGGCCTGGACAGAAGAAATCAGTCTGGAAAATGCTGCAGTAGTACAGTCTGCTGTTAAGCAGTAGATCAGGTCTGCACCTCTCAGAGGCCCACAGCACTGCATTTGGGCCATAGTTAAAGGAACTTCAAACAATGTTTGTACCCTGACTTTCATAAACTGCTCTGGGGACTGCACTGGTCTCACATAATTTCTCAGGGGTGCAGCACGCAGCACTACTCAGTTTTTCTGTAAAATATTGCATGCCATGCTTCTACTAAACTGTGTCTTCCCTTCATGTGCCTCAGCAGCAGGATTTACTGAAGACAGTAGTAACTGTTTTTGTGAAATCCTCTCTCAGACAGAGCCCATGCTTTAGTGTCCATTCATGTTATTCTGGCCCATCTACTTTGGAAAAAAAAGAGAAGGGGAAAAGTTCTTAGTCTTCCAGCACATACACATTATAAACTCATGACTGTACCAATGCAGTAAGAGTAATGCACCCTCCCCAATAACCACTCTGTCATCAAACAGCTGGTAATGACAGAAAGACAAAAATACTGCCCAAATCCCACCCATGCAGCAAGAGTCATTGTTCCCAACTGTATGGCTTCACAACGGCCTTGAGACTGTTAGCATGTAATTGGAGTAATTATGTATTGAATGCAACAGGAAACAGATGTCTTAACTTCTTTTGAAATAATTACAAATAGCATTTTCCAGAGGCTCCAAATGCCACTCCCAAAAGTACCAAAATCGCTTAGATGGACTTCAAAGTTTCACTCAGCCTAATTAACAGATTCAATAAGGTTCAATTTGTGGAGAAAAGGGTCAGATTAAGGGTTATACAGATGCAATTAATCAGTAGTTTCAATTCTGTCATTTTATAAGATTTAAGCATATTTTTGTGAAATTAGTTTATAGCCAGCTCTCCACAATTCAGTAGTTACTGGTATGTGTTATTTGCAAGTCCTGAAGTAGTGGCTAACATGCAAAAATAATTTACAGCATTCAGCAAAAGTGGGAGCTAATACAATGTAAAGTCAGAGCCACGTTCATAAGGAAAACATTTTGCTGTTTGGACACTGAAACCTTTCACTTCCATGTATAATTGGTTGGTGAGTTGAGAATAAGGATAAAGAGATAACTCTCCATCCTTGCACTGCAGAAGCTCAGCCTTTGCTTCATGGGAAGACATATTTAATGTTGTATTTTGTAAAATAATACTAAAAGAAATTGAATTGATTTTACTTTTTTGGGCAAGGCCTTAAAAATAATCTGCTCAAAGTCTCACAGGCTTAAAGGGCTTCTTGTTTAGGTCTAATGGCAGCAGTAGTAACAAGTGTGAGTCAACCCAGAAAATGGTAATTTCCTGTCAAGAGTCCTCCAACAAATGTCGCTTTTATATCTGGCAAAGATCACTAGGCCCCAGTGTTTTGAGTTCAGCTTAAGCACTCTTCATTAAACCGGATGTAGAGTGTGAAAGGTGATTCAGGCAGCATGGGCAGGCATCCGCCCAGATGGCTCTGCTTTGGACACTCCAACAAGGCTGAATAGATGCTTCATTGGGTGAGTTAATAGTCAGGCAGGGGCCAATGAGTACTTTAAAAATATTGTCTTTCAATAGTCTCTTCACTGTAGGGAAAAAGAAGCCACTGAGTCATTTGCGATTAGCTGACCTACCATTACAAAACTTTCCATCTTGCATTCAGTCATAACAGAATTTATTGTAAAATACTGGATATTTAGAGTCCATGTTATTTTCAAGCAATTATTCTTTTTACATTCATGACACATTCAAAAACACAGCTGCATTGGGTGTGCTTGATGAAAAGGAAAAGCAGCACACTGTATCCTGTCCCCTCATGCACAGCCATTCCCCTGCCTTCTTAGTAAGCCTAAGCATGGCCTCTGGGCTGCACATTGGAGGAGGAGTATCTTTCTTTTTCAGTGCATCCCAAAGTTCAATCTGGGAGCCAAGATTTTGTTTGCTCAGTGGCACAGGGTTTGTGGTTCCAAACAACCAAAAGTCATAATGTAGCTTTCCCACATAATGCTGTGTACAACAAGGAGACCCACCACAATATTCCCAGAGTTCATTTTCTTCTTCTTGATCATAGGTGAACTTTTTTGCAGTCTACAGATTTTCAGATGGCAAATTATCCTGGCAGAAGACAGGGATTTCTCTTGGCATTTGTAAGGGATAGGAAAGCAAATAATTCTCCTGTTGCAAGTCACAACCTTTGCTTCAGAACCTCAAAGGAAAATTGCACTGAGTCAGGATGGCAAAGGCTTCTGTTATGGTCAACAACAGAATAGATCAATTCTCTCACTGGGAAGAAGACAGGAGAGAATCACTGGTGTATTATGGCAGAAATCTAGGTTAACCCTGTTGTAAGTACACTCTTTAATACACAAATCTACAGTGACTTCAAGTATAGACCAATGGGTAACAAAGGCAAAGACTACAGTAATTTGTATCAAGTAAAATGCTGCTGAAGACAAAGAAGAAACTTCTTAGCTTGGGCCACACACTGTTTCAAAGCTTGAGTTTTATTGTTGCTGGTCACTGGAAGTTCTCATCTTCAATGAAAGCTTTTGGAGAGCCAACAAGTCTGAAAACTTGCTTCTCCTTCAAAGGAATATAGGGCTTTTTACACTCATTAGGTAAGCTCTGCTGAACTTTCCTACTAAGAAACCTTTCTCGGAGGTGAAGATGGAAATTTAGATGGTGTTGTATAGACCTGCTGTCAGTGTTGCCAGGACAGCTTATTCTGGCAGCTGGATTAGCAGTACCAGTGTTGAAGTGTTGATGTTCCAGGGTGGTGCTGCAGTTTAACACCCTGTTTCAGGTGTTAAACATCAGCAGCTGCGATGGCCCAGGTAGATCCAGCCTCTGTGGTGATGGGAAGTATACAGGCTAGGTAACACCTTTGATGTTTTCCCTTTCATCTACCTACTGGCCTGCCTCCCCAGGACATGCAGGAATACACTAAATCACTAACTACAGTATGTTGGTCAAAAAGAGTCTTCTTTTTCTCCTCTCTAATTGGGAGTGGCCAGTGTGTGGCCCTGAGCTGCCTGAGGCTTGTGAATTGTTCAAATACATTTGCCAAGGCTGAGCTGCCTTCCTGGCTGTGGTAGGAAGAGAGACAGCACAGACTCCTCATGGAGACACTGCTGTAATTGCCTTGGGCTTATGTAAGAGTCGCTTATGCAACTGATTAACCCCGGGCCCATCCACAGTGGAGTAATGTAATGAGACCCCTTGGGAGTCTCTGCTCCCTCCCTCCTAGGAACACCTACTCCAGCTTTTCTCTCCATAACCCTCCAAAATAGAGGGAAGGGGTTTTACGGCCATAGAAAGCTTTGGCATGCAACTTGCAAGGTTTGTAAGTGTCAGAAGTGGTGATAGTCTTGCTTTGGTGACAGCTTTCTAGTTAAAGAAATACCACAGTGTCAACCTAAGATATCGAAATTTTAAATGTGACACTTTTTGCAGAAAAGGTATAAAGATGTAAAACGTTGAAGCTCTGAAGATACAAGGCTGGCCAAGGGGAACAGGGATCCTAACCCTCTTTGTGATGCAGATAGATAACAGGGGGACAACACAGGGAGAGCCGTTCCTCAGACACAGCACACAGATGATCTGCTCCTGCAGGACAGGCAATACATAAATAAATTCATGCTAAGCAAGCACTTGTAAGCACAATTTTCTTTCTGTTGCTGGGCAGTCTGTGGCTATAGAGGGCAAAAGCTGTTCTGTTTTCCTTCCTGTCCTGTCCTTCCTTAGTGGAAGCCATTTGTCAAACTTTTTATTTCTGCTTCCAAGTGTCACTGTGAACAGCTGGGGAATACAGAGATTCTTCTCCTGCTGCCTCTTTCCATAAATCGTCCAATTATCTGCTGGCTCTGGAGCCAGACCATACTGTTTTCCTGCAGAAACTGTAAGGATGTCTTGTGAACACTTTAAAGGGAAGGCACCATCCCAGAAATAAAGATTCTTTTGCTCTCCTCCCTCAAAACTCCCTTGAGTGAGGACAAGTGGGGGGCATTTTATATTCTGATTTTCAGTAAATAGCAAGTTTTTGAGTGAAAGTGGGAGAAAAAAAATTAAATTAATTCAATCTATTTTTCTGCTCCCAGGTACATCTTGATAAATTAATTCAGTATTTAAAATCAGTGACTGTTTTGTGAGACTCACTGAAACTTTGGTTTACAGCAGACACTGGTTATCTGGTATTCTACCTTCAGTGTGATACCTTGTTGTTGGATAGCTGCTAACACTCATGATTTTGGCTTTGTTAAACACAGAATTGTGACACCACCAGCCTTATTTTAAAATGCAGTATGTGGCAAATGATTCTTTTTTTTTTTTAATTTTAGTACCCTTTCAATGGCCCAACATCAAGAATGGAGCCCTGTTTGATGAGCAGCACTCCCAGGCTGCATCCCACACCAGTGACTCCACGCTGGCCAGAGGTCCCAGCTGCCAACTCCTGCTACACGAGCTCATCCATGCACTCCACGAGATATGGGAATTCCAGTGACATGTACACGCCCTTGACAACACGCAGGAATTCTGAGTACGAGCACATGCAACACTTTCCTGGCTTTGCCTACATCAATGGGGAAGCCACCACAGGCTGGGCTAAATGAGGATGACTGGTATCAGCTAAGCCCACACACGTACAAGAGTTAGAAAAACTTCATGCTGTGTGGGACTTTTCATGAACATTCTTCAAGGGAGGTGAAAATGGAAGAGATCCTGGGCAGTAATGTAGTTCCTAACGTGGGCAGATTGCAGACCAGCATGACTGAATGTTCCTGTAGCCGAAAAATACTTTTGTGCTGTTCTAGACCACTTTTGGGCCTATCTGTGCCTTTTTTAATTCTGGGTTAACCCTGTGTGCTCTCAATTTAAGTGAGCCATTTTTGCCCCCTTTCTTATTGACAAATGTTAATGAGTCTTACAAAAAAAAGTACTGGAACAGGACCTATTTATAATTTGATTTAAAGACAGGAAATTCACCCTCAGCAAAACCCCATCATCTGTTCTTTTAAGCTCTTAATGCATTCCTTAGAAACCATTCTGCCAAGTCATCACTTATTCATATCAACTCCTCTATCTGGTTCCTTAAAAAGACACGTGTTGTAGGTTTCAGTTTACATCTAACTTTGTATATTGATGCACCTTTCTGTCGATCCACTAAGTTTGATCTTTACAAAAGAGAAGAAAAGACATGTAGCATTGAATTATACACTGCCTTAAGTTGACTATTGTTCTTATTATATATGTATTTGTGTTGAGTTTGCACAATCTGGAAAAATCTAACTTCTCTGGTCAGTAATGACAAGGTAAGAAGGGACTTGGGGACTGGGAAGATTTTGGATTCAGAGCCACATATGTTAAATATGATGATGATATGAAGCAATTATATAAAGAAAATGACAATGCAAACATGATTATTCACTTAATTATCTATTGACAGGTATGAAACTGTTCTCTCAATTCCTTCACATGGTGATAATTCTCCATACGTCTGCAAAAGCAAAATTCAAAGCTGTGCCTTTGAAGTTATTCTGTACTGTGTATGTGTGGAAAAATGTATTGTATTTTGGGGAGAATTTTTCTTAGACATTTTCTGTCAGATTTGTAGCTATTTGTGAGTTTTTGTTAGTTTTTATTAACATAGCTTTTCCTTCTGTATTATAAAACACACCAAACAATTATGGTGGACCTATTACCCTATGGGTAAGAAATAAATAAATGGAAATATGACAACAGGCATTTTAGTAATTGTTTTGTAAATAAAATCTTTGATAGCACCCAGTGTGACAATAACCGTGTTTATGCCTAAAATGGACATAAGTGTTATTTGTACAGTTGTGCAAGATATATGAGGGATTTTCACACCCAAATAAAGTTCTTGAAATTAAATAGGTGCTGTTTAAATTTACTTAAATACAAGAACTTCTACAAGCTGCAGACCTTAAAAAAATCTTAGATGTCATCATGTATGTTTTTATCCAAGGAAGGACTTGAGAACAGGTACAATTCGTGGCAAATGAGTGATGCACCTCCACCTAGCTGATGGGCTGGTGATCGTGACCTGCCACGGTCCCCCCTAGGACCAGATGCATTGGTGACATGTCTGTGGGTAGAACTGACCAGCAACTCAAGGCTGGGTCTTTGGAAGGATCAGGGTGGAGGGGAATCCAAACACCACTCAAGGGAAGCCAGCAGCACTTTGTCTGCTTTTTTTAGCAAATTGTTAAACTGAAAGAAGCCTAATCCCCATTGACTGAAAGAGAGGAGAAAATGAGACTATTTTTGCATACAAGTGTTCCATATCCTTCAACACCTTTGGGGACAAGTCCGTTACCCTGATTTCAAGAGCTCAGGCAGACTGTTTGGAAAAGAGGAGGGATATTGGACACAGTGTGAGACCCAGAAATATTAAAACCTTTCTGGGTGGAGAACCGCAACATCCTGGGAGAGAGAAGTCTGACCAACAGCAGCACCACAAAGCTGCTCATAAAAAAGAGCCAGGAACATCATCAGTCAGACAGGGCTTGGAAAGTCTTTTTCAAAAAAAACCTTCCACAGTTGCTCTTTTCCTTTTTTTTTTATAATTAATTTAGAAACTTGTGTTGATGCCTCAGGAGTCTGAATGTGCACTGCCAACTACTTTTGAACTGCTTCCTGACGAGGGCTTTGAAATTTAAAGTAGACGTTCATGGGAAGCAGTATATAGATTGGTGAAACATAGGCCACCATCACCAGCTGCATGAGAAGTGCTGCGAGGGAAGGCAGGACTCATCCTGGGCCACTGCAGCTCAGAACCCACCACAGCAGCACAAAGCATGGGAGCTTTCAGGTCACAGGGTGTGCACCAGGCCAGGGAGTGCAGCAGCTCAGGAGAGCATCATAACCTCTGGGCAGAATGTCTGGTGAGGGGCAAGAATGTCTTAAATCATCCCAATACAAAATGCCAAACCTCCTGAGTCGAAGTCTGCATCCTGTTAATTAATCCTTTCCCTTAACCATGGAAACTAAAAGTTGGGGTTTCTTGTCTAGCCATGCATTTATGTGCATATAAAGTAAATATGTGACTATGCAAACATTGCTGAAGAAGATTTTATACCATATTCTGAAATATTCAATCTCAATTTCAGTTTCTCTTCTATTTTCCTATTTTCTTCTTTCTCTTTCCTCTCTTTACTCTCTTTTTTCTTTTTTTTCTCTTTTCCTTTTCCTTTTTTTAAAATTTCTGTTTACATTGTTTTTTTCTAATAACAAATACACATTTTTATAAAAATGTCATCTTTTTCATAGGCTAAAATGTATAACAAATTATGTATAATATATGGAGTAGAATAGAAACTAGTTTTATATATTACAGCATAACTGACATAACACATTTAATATTTTTAAATAGATCTACACACACACAAATATATCTGTATGTATGCGTACAAAAATCCATTACAATCCTTCAAGATTTTTCATTACCAGGTAGAAAAAAGGCTCAGCGGGGGAAGAGCAGTGAGAACTCCATTCAGTAGCATGAATCCTCTTTTTGTCAGGCTACCTCTTGCTGCTAAGGTCACTACCCTTTGACAAAAATGGCCTCTGACCTCCCCATCCCCACAATTCTGTTGTGACTGACCCTGAAACCCATGAAATTCGGGGGCAGACATTGCTTTGGAAGGTTTAGATAAAGCTGACTAACATGGGAAGGGCTCATGGTATGCACCCATCTGAAAAGGTCTGGCAGTTCTTTGGTAGAGGATGCAATTTATTCTGTCCCTCTCTTTCACTGAAATCCTAATCCTTCATATGCTACATAAAGTGGAAACTAAAATGCACTGATGATGAATAACAATGTGCCTTTAAAGGGCAATAACAGTTTCCTAATCTTTATTTTTCAGGTTTTGTAACTTAAAAAAATTAATTAATTGGCTATGTGCAAGTAAAATGAGTGTTTTGCTGTGCTGTGAAGTAAACCTAAGCAGGCTTATATGTTATTATAGAGTTGTAAATCTAACAAGCAAAAGACTCTTTTCATTGGGTTTTTCTCCAAAGCTGCATTAGTTTACACATGGATCTGATTCAGAAGAAATGGCTGCACACTGGATGGCTGGACTTTGTTATTCCTTGCAGTCCAGTGACTGTACTGTTCTGCTTTTATATTTCAGTTCTTGTGGCAAGAAACGCCTAGGGAGGAAACTCAGGTTCTTGTTTGGGTCTGCATATTAAACACTGCAGGCAGGCACCGTCACATCTGAGCACCTCAGCGCCCCGTCCCTCTGCAGGTGCAACCTCCCTGGCGTTGCCCGCTATGGAGCCGGTCATTTGTGAGATTAAAGGTTCCTCTTTCTCGCGGAGTACCTCCTGAATTGTAGGAATAAATATTCCAAGGAGAGACCGGCCACAGCTCCGTATGAACATGGTTTTTTTATTAACTTCAATATATCATTTTCTGCTATCTGGGCAATGAATTTCGATTATAGGGCGCCTTGAGTATGAAAATAACTGTGTATCTGCTCTTGTGTAGTTTAAACCCACGGTCTTGCAAAACCTTTATAGAGACATGGTTCACCTATGCCCGGCTCTGCCGATGCAGCCCACCTTCCCCTCCTGCCACTTCCTGAACAAAACACAGACTTTTCGTGTACCACCATTGTTTGGTGGGTTATACCTGGGAAAAAGGCGGTCGGTTTTGCCGCCACACGCTGTAGCGAAGCCCCGCTTCAGGGAACACACACAGGCTTCGCCCGCCGCGGGAGCCTAATGACCTAAAAGCTCCAGAAAAAGCGGCCAGCCCTGGTTTTGGCAGCCTTTCGCCTAGCGACAGACACGGGGTGGACAGGGCAGGTCGCAGAGAGCACACGATCGGACAAGCCCAAGGAGGCGGGAGGGATGCCCCGGGCAGTGCCCTGTGCCGCTGAGCGTCCCGAGAACGCGCTGCCGCCGCTCCTCTCGGCGGGAGCCCTGGGGGCTGTGGGCGCGGACTGCAGCACCCATCGTGCCCCAGGGCAACAGAGCCCCGCTCGCCCCGCCGCGCGCCGCGCCGTTCGGCATGCTGGGAGATGTAGTCCTCTCTCCGCAACGGCCGGCCGGCGGGACGGCAGCCAATAGGAGGGCTCGGGGGTGGGCGCCGCCGGCCCCTCCAGCCAATGGCGCGCGGAGGGTGCCTGCCAGTTCGGGCGGCTTCCGCGGGGAGCGTCGGGCGCGTCAGGGGGCGCGGGGCGCGCGGTCGGGGCGGAGCGGGGCGGTCGGGCATGGAGCCGGGCGCGGAGCCGGGCCCCGAGTTGGGCGCGGTGCTGGAGGCTGTGGAGGGGCGCGGCGGCGGCGCCGAGGCGGTGGAGCGCGTCCTGGCGCGGTACAACGAGGAGGTAACGGGTCCCATCCCCCTCCCCTCTGCGCCGCTCCCCCGGCGGTGTCGCCGCCCCGCCCCGCCCGACATCGGCAGCGCCGCCGGCAGAGTCCCGCTGCTCCCTGGGCTCGGCTCTGCGGCGGGTCCCCCGCGCTCACCGCTTCACCGCTGTGCCCCTGCCCGCCACGGCCCCTGCCCGGCGCAGCCTCCCGGCCCTTCCCGTGCACTCCCCGCCCGCAGGCCGTGCAGGGCACCGCGGCACTGCCGGGGCGGAGAGCCAGGGCAGTGCCTAGAGGAAAGCAGGCTCCCAAGGGAGCACAAAGCCCATTGCTAGGCTCGGCCCCCGGCACCTTCGGTCTTGCGTTCTACGCGTCCAGTGGGCAGTGTGGGTTATCGGCGATCGGGCTGTAAAAGGAGCTATTTGATAGCGTTCATTTGCCTCATAAATCCTTTAACCTACATGTACCACTGGGCAGGGGCTGGACAGAATAACACTGAAGTCTCTTGGGTACCTGCCCACCTGCCCGAGGTGCTGCCCTTTGTGGGCAGCCCTTTGTCACCGGCAATAGAGAGGCCTTGCCATCGCCTGTGTGGCCGTGTCAGCGTGCAGGGACAGGGGGGGTGTGTGAAATGGGCTGACAAACCTCACTTCATTTTTCCGTGTTTCTGGCCAAGCAAAACGAAAAGGGAAGATAGCTTAGAGCAGGTTTAGCTTTTAATGCTGGCAGGTATGAAAAAGTAGTAAGGGTCTACTGCTGCTGCAGCCTGATATGTGTATGCTCAGTCAAGAAGTGAGAGGGTTTCCTGCTAATGCAGGAAAGTGAAAATCAGAGTGAGAATAGATATTGGGTGGATTTTTGTATTTTTTATCCTCCTAGATTTTAGTAGAGCAGTATAGTCCATTTTCAAAGATTATGTCTCAACCCATCAGGTGTCTGCCCTTTGTGTAGATGCTTATGTGACTGATACACAGGTCTGTAAAGCTGGTACTGACTCAGAGTTTGGCTTTGCATGTATTTAAGTGCAGTCATATTGAACTAATTGTTGACTGAAATTTAGGAATCTCTTATGGGAAGGAGCATTCAGATTTTTAATCAAAGTTTCATAGCTTTGTTATTAGGGGTGAAGCCAAATGAATGTGGATGTGATGTGGGTATTCTTCAGCCTCCAAGAGGTGTCCTGAAATCTGCTGTCTTAAGTGCACTATGTTTTACATCTAACAATGGCAGGAGTTGATTTCTTCACTCAAACTGGAGCTTGTAGAAGCTTGGGCAACAGCCTTGACATAGGCTGCCTTTGTGCATGTGGAATTCAAAGGTAGAGACTGATGGAGCTGCAGGGCACTTTCTCTGAAGGATTGGTAGATCAGGAGTTCGTGAGACACATCTGTTTTAACTTGCTGACCTGTGAGGTACAGAGGAAGGATTCTGATTGAAGGAACCTTTTATCTCTGTCCTTACTCTTCAAAATGACCCTGTGTTAAATGTGTTCTGTCAAAAAGCCATGCACAAGCATAATTTCTTAATTTTGCTGTACTGGATTTTATGCCTGCTCAGCAGCTTTCCCAGATGAATTATTTAGGCTTGAGTTGAATTCTCAAGGACACAGTGAGAGCTTGTGCAGCTTCTATTCTGACATTTCAAGTATTTGAGTGACGTATTAGAGTTAAATGTGTAGCTAAATACCTCTTTTGGAGTGGGATGGGGAGCTCTCAGTACTGTCTCAATATGCCATTGCTTTACTGTGTTTCTTCCTAGAACTTTTTAATCATATTTCCTGCATCTCTTTTCTGTACACTTTGTTACTGACGCTTTGTGGGCCAGCAGAGACTGAGCAGAGTACTCCAGGTTCCAGGGCTTTAGCTTTTTTCCAAATAACAAATTAAATATGCTTTAATTGAAAAAAAAAAAAAAAAAAAAAGGATGGATCAAGTGTAGTTCCAAGGTGCAGGTGGCTGTAGAATAACTATAATGAGAGAAATGAATAGATCTGTTGGTGCTTCTCTGTGCTGTCCAATTTGCAGTGATTATTCCAGATCTCCTCTAGTGCTTAGGCTTCTTGCTCTCACTACAGCGCTTCTGTAAATTTGCAAAAATGTTCATGTGCAAACGTAAAGCTTGCATTCTCTTGGTTAATTGCTCATCATTTAATGCTCACCTGCTCTTGATTGGCATGTTGCTGATCTCCTGTGGTCCAGTTGGGAACCCTGTAAGACAGAGGATGGGAATTATTTGCCCACCATTGAGAGAGGAAGGGAATGACTTTCCTACCATCCTAAAAGCTCTAACTGATGTTGGTAACCTTTGGTGGTTGGGTAGATGTCCAAGGCCTTTCTGTGTAATCGTGAGTTTGGGTTATGAAAGGTAAGAGGCCCATGAATGTGCTCTGGAAAGTCACTTTCGTTTTCCAGTCGCTTCCATGATGTAGTAAGTTGCATATTAGAAGTAGAAATTGAGAGAGAATTGAGTAGAAATTGAGTAGAATAGAATTTTTTTTTTTTTTTGGAAGCTGTTCGTCATTCTTGATCATTTATTTAGACTGGAAGTATTAAAATGTTAAGAGAACTGTCTGGTATTAGTGCTGTTTTCTTTGACTGTCATAATAACTTTTGCCATATAAGTAATATTCCACTAATAGCATTCTTCAGGATACTAACATAGAACTAGACCCAACTGCTATTTGAAGTGTTTAATAAAAAATAAGGACTTGTTGTTAGACCATGTCTATCTTCTACCAGAGAAACTAATACCTTGGTAAGGTGTTTTGGAAATTGCCAGATCACAGAAACTGGTAGTTCTTGTAGCAAGGCTTATTTGATTTGTACTGCTTGTTTTCTGGGCAAGGTGATGCTGTGGTGGTTCTGGTTTGGGACAGTCAGAGCAGTCAAAAGCTGATCAGCAAGATCTGCTCGGGGAAGAACCTGAGCAATGAGATATGTGTAAAACACAAGGCAATCTCTCTCATTTTTCACCCTGTCAAGTGCTATATGTGAGGTGGTTGACTCACATCCCACAGATAAAAGCTTGCTCTGCACCAGTAGTAGATGTGGAACTCTTCATTGGAGTCACTTATTGAAGCTTTTGCTGTTGGGGAGGATGGGAAAAGGGTGATGTGGTTGTAGCCTCATTATCTGAGGCTTGGTTTAACAAGGCTCCTGAAGTTTTTAATAGTTTTGCAGGTATTGCCTCTTCATCAGCTGCTGTGCATGTAACAAACACAAACTCTTGTTTTTACTTACAGAATCGGGCTACTTTCAGGTTCGATCCTGCAGATGAAGACAAAAGAAAGGTGAGTAAAATAGGCTGTTGAGCTGCATATCTCAATGTAGAAGTATAAAAGAGTAAAGGCAGTCTCTTAACTTAGCTGCCATTGTGAAATGGTGCAAGCAATGAGTATAAAGTTATATTTTAATTTTTGCTTCTTCAGTCCAAGAGATGCGACAACTACAAATTCCCTTTTTTTTCTGAAAGAAATTCCCCTAGCAAAGCTCCCACTCTTGAATGAAAGTAGTTACAGAAAAGCCCATAAATTATTTTGCTGGGTACAGATTTGAGATGAGGTGGAGGAATAAGGGTAAAGATACTCTTCAATACCTACGGAGATAAAATTTTGCAATAGATTTTTCAATTTTCTCTCTTCTCAGCAGGTAGCAGTAGGACAGATGTATTTCTCGTCTATGTGAGATGCTTAAAGAATACTAGAGATTAAGATGAAGGGATAAGTACAGAAGAAAGCTATTAAGATGTAAGGAAGACAGGGTTGCAGAAGCCTATTATTCCAAAGGTGGCTGTAATCAGTGAGATGTGGTACGTGTATGTCAGCTGTCAAAGACGGGAAATGTGTATTGAGCTGTACAGGTGTGTCAGGGCTTAACACATCCCTTGGGATCTATCCACAGCCTTGCATTTAAAGCTAGGACATGGATTGGTTTTATTTTTTCCTATTATTTTTAGGGTGTAATATGTAATAACAAGCCCCTTCCTTTCCGTTGTGTAATTAGCTTTGGGGCTGATTTGCATATTTATTCAGGAAATGTTCATTAGTGAATGAGGCTGTATGTTCCTGCTATTTCTGAAATAAACTCAGAGCTTGAAATCAGAATTGCAAAGTTCCTACCAAGGATAGCTTGTCTAAAATAGGGTGCACATCGTTTCATTTCATGATTTTATGCAAAATCTAAATATTTTAAGGGGCTTTTTGTGGTAGAAATGTGTGGGATGATAAGTCTGGCAGTCTTTTGCATTTGCAAACCCATCAGTTGTTTGTACTGTAATCTTCAGTTGCAATTCCTTATAACACAGAGGACCCAGAGACCTCTTAGCTTTGCTTTATCTGTGGCTTTACTCGAAACTGGCACTCAGTGATCTCAGCGATGTGGTGATGGGCTGTGTGTGTCCCTTCTGATCTGCAGAAGAGCTCAGCTGGGATCCCAATTTGGTGCTCTTGCCTCTGTTCCCTCACTGTCCCTACCCTTTTTACACTGCAAATGAGCAAATGTCTAGTCTGAGATATTGATTGCCGACTACAGAACATAGGAAAGGAGAAGAGAGCAGAAGCCAGACTGGCAAAAGCCAAATAAAGACAATGAGTTTGGAGGGGTGTTTGTAAGGTATGCAGTATAAGGATTTTTTTTTTCCCTGTGGATGGTTGGGTTTGGTTTTTTAGGGTGTTTTTTTTTTTTTTTTTTTAACAACCCATACACACCAGGGACATGCTGAAAATACAAAAGGTAGAAAGGGCAAAACTATGGCTTGACTAGAAGCTGGGTAAACTGAAGAGAGTACATTGTTCTGCAGTGATCTATGGCTATCAAAGCATGATGCTTTAGGCTATGGCCTAACTAAATCAGCAGTGGGTTTGTGGTACTGAATTCCAGGAGGAAAGTAGATTGTGTCCTCTAGAAGGCAGGAAGAGAGGTAATGCTTGTTTGTCTGGACATAGCCACAGGACTGTAATACATCACAGGGTGATAAAAACACAAGATTGTAATGTGAGCTGTCCTTGTACTTGTCCTGGTTGTTTGTTTAATGATGTATGTGTCTGCATTGTCCTATCTGTCATGAGTGTTATGGATATAAATCAGATGGAAATCTGTGTCGTACTGTAAGATCCCTTCAGATACCAGGCACATCAAGTCAGTGCCAATCCTTCTTAACTTGTTACCTTCTTACCAATAAAAAATATGAATTTCTGGAAGCCTGTTTTCAGTTTCTGGGTGTAAACAGTATAGAAATTGCCAACCAGAAGTAAATGTGTTCTGAAAAAGCAGCTGAAATTGCGGCAGCGGGGTTGTGTCTGAGGAGCATAATGATCTCTTAGAAATCTAAAATATTTGTCTCAAGCAATCAAGAAGTTGTTGATGGTGTTTTGCTGGAAAAAGTTGAGTCTTCAGAACTGCAACACTTCACAGCGCCGTGGCATGGTTGAGACAAACAGTTGGTTCTTTAGGTCTGTTCTGGAATCCACTCCAGAGAATTAGTATCTGTTAACTTGACCAGGCAGTCACCTTGGAGAGAGTTGTCAGGCATAGTGTCTCCCTCTCTGTGGCACAGCAGGTGCTTCAGCTCAAGCTCACATGTCCTAATACAAAAAGGAAAGGGTTTTTTGGACCACTTGATCCTTATTTAATAGCTTTGCTCTCCATTATTTATACTATGTCAGGGCCAAATACTGCTTCTGAAATAGCAACACATTTGTGCTGTTTACAGACTTCAAATGGTAAGAAAATTACAGTACTGTCTGTGCCCTGGAAATGTCTGTCAGCACTGACTGCCTGCTTGGCCACAGCATTCCACAGCTGGAAGTTGCTACAGTGCTGTTTGCTGTGATATAACAGACAAAGTAAATCTGTCCAAGATGGCAAGTAAGGCTTTTTAAATTGGATGGAGGCACTGAGTTTGTGAGAGGAAGGGGAAAAAGGGGAAGCAGCAGCCAAATGTAAGAATATGACTTACAAGCCATATTCTTACCTGAAATGATTGAGCTGTTTCCTCTTCAGCTCCATACCTTTTTGTCTGCTTCACCATTTGTAGTACTTGCAACATCTGATTTCTCCTGTATCAGGTCCAGCTTACTGTGCTGGATCTCTGATAGAAATCTTCAGAATTTGAGACCAGTGTCCTTGAGTTATTGTCCAGGTTCAATTTGAACATGATGGATCTAAAATTCAGTGGGAAGAAAATCACCAAAACAGTCTTTTCCCCTTGCATTGCAGAGTGTTTTCAAGGTGTTGAAATAGCTGCTGGTAAATCATATCAAATGTATCATGGGGCTTTCTCTACAAATTAAATTCATGATGTGGGGAGATTCTCTAAGTCTGTGGACAGTACCATACCTTAACTCTGGAAGGATGGGAGGAATGAAGTATGTTGATGGAGCAAGATGCTGTCATGCTCTAAATCTTAGAACCTCATTCTTAGATAGTGCTGTTGACGCTGTGATGCTTCAGGGAGGTCTGAAGGTTCCTGCAGCCACCAAGGCACAGTTTTTCTCCTCCCAGTAAATTTGTGGCAAGCTTTTAAAGTCTGTTAGTGAGTGTCCTGTAAAAATAATAGGCTCTGGTTCTCCTGTGGGCACACTGTGTGGTAGCTTAGTATTAGTTGCTGTTGTTATTGTTCTGACTTCACCAAAACCCCTTAAGGGAGTACCAGTCTGTAAGAGGAAAAAAGTGCTAAGTATCCTTCATTAGTACTGAGCGTTTGTTCTAATTCCCTCTGGTCCTGCCCATTCCCATCCAGCATTTTTCAGCTTTTACTGAAACCTCTTAAGGTTCATGACAAGCCAGTGAAACCAATCTCTCCTTTTAACACCCTTCTTTCACCACAGGATTACAGAGGGTAAAAGGGTTCTCCCTCTCCCTGTCCAGTAAGGTGAGCAAGGAGGGCTGCTGTGAGTGCAGCTGCCCAGGACTTCACCTTTCTGTGACTGTGAAGCAGGTGTTTAATCCACCAGTTCTGACAACAGGGATTGCTCAGTGTGCTCCTCACCTCACCTGCAGAACTGTCGTGCTCTCACATGTTCAAACCTTTGACTTGGAGCTGTGCCATGTCAGAGCTGGCAGGCTCCTGCCAAACAGCCAACCTCCTGCTGTCAGTGTGGGCTCAACAAATCAGTGCTCGAGTGAAGCGGGCTGGATCCTCAAGGAATACAAGTATCCACCTTCCCTCCCCACCCACATCTGTCCACAAAGACTAGGCAAAAATTTGTCGTGGCCTTCTCAGGGGAGATTATCTAATTGTCTGTTATTCAGCACATTTGATGATACATGTTCTATAAATGTTGTCTTGGCTTCCAGGGAGAGCTTTAACTAATGTTTCGAATATCCTTGGGCTTCCTTCCTCAATGTCTTGGATGCTTAGCTCTGAAACCTAATAGAAACTTAAGCACAGAAACTAAAGAGTTGTACTCCCCTTTCCTTTCCTTCCTGTCCTTTCCCCTCCCCCCAGTCTAATCAGCCTGTGAACAAAGATGGTGGAAGATAATGGAAGTAAAGAAATTATATTGGCCCAAAGCCACACAGCAGGTCTGTGGATGAGCAAGGGAGAAAACACAGGTCTCTTGTATGTCAGGAGAGGTCTTTTTCTACTGGGCTGTGTTGCTTCTTAGCATCAAGACTTTATGCTGTCAGGATAAAGAACCAAAATAGGTTAATAGCTTATTTGTCAAAACAGGATGACAAATGGGTTTTTGTGGCATTCCTGTTTTAACACAAGATTTAACACTACGGCATAGACAAAAGGAATGGTGTGTATTGTTCTGTGTTAATCTTACTATTAGCACAGAAGCTGAAAAATCTTGAATTTCAGAGAAATGAATGGATTTTACAATAAAAAAAGTTAAAACTAGAAACTGCCTTGTCTGTGAACAAGTATATAAAAAACAATTCTTGCTGTAGCATGGTTGATGAAAGTCAAAATGTTATCTGGATGTCAGAAGGACAGAACCCCAAACAAAGAAATGTGAAAATCTTGCAGTAACTTAAAGGGTAGCAACAAAGCAACTGAAACTAGAACAAATACCATCCATGTTGTGGAAGGGGGAGGTACCTTCCTGTCTGAATTTTCACTTCCTTTCATTTCCAACCATATAAATGAAATCTGTGCCCCTTAGTTTATGCCATGCTAATGGCCTACAGGGTGGTAGAAAGAGCACCACCTAAAGAAAATTAAAAGCATAATAATGCTTTTGTGGTCACATCTCTTCCTGTTTCTCTTCACTCCGTGTATTGTTTCCCTTGTACCATCAAGGCCAAAACAGAAAATGTGCTGTATGGCATTTGGTTTTAGTTGTCTCCAAGGCAATTTCCTAGTAGGGTGCATCTTCAAAATTTTCCATGGATAGCTCTGCAAGTATAATCAGATACTGTAGCTTTTCCTGAGCTGCTGATGGCTCTTGGGATCAGCCAGCAGTGGTTCACTGTCGCAGATATCCTAACTGATTGCCGATTCCTCTAAAATCACTCTGAATGGCTCACTGGCTCTAACTCCAGAGAACTTTGTCAGAAGTTAAGCTGTAAGCAGGTTGCTAAATCTCAAAAAAAAAAAAAAAAAGTTCTATTTAATATCTCTCTCTAGTACAACTGTTCAGAGTTAAAACTCTCTGGGTGCTGCGTTTCACTAAGATTTGAAGCCAAGAGATGATTTTGTATTTTTTAATTAAATTACTTGTCTTTTACTGTATGGAGGGAAGGTTAGACTTCCACCTCTCATAGCAAGTCAGCAGGAGGTTGGTGCCCTTTGGGATCCCTCCTGCAGTGCTTTTGACATTTTGCAGTGACACTTCCATAGCAGCAGGTGGGTAACTTATAGAAAAAAGAATTAAAAAATCATTCGGAATTTGAGAGGCTTGGTATATTTGTAATCAAACGGGTGTTCAGAATTTGGATTAATTGTTACAGGCCATCTTGTAGCAGCTGATACCAACAAGGAAGACAGTAACTTCTAGCTGGAAATGCTTAAACACAAACTGGCATTTTTCTGAAGTGCTGTGAACTGTCCATTCACTTCTGTGTTATTCCTCAAAACCAAACAGACTCCACACTTCAGCTTGCAAAGCAGAGTTAATTGTATGGAAGGCTCTCAGCAATAGGAAGTGAACTCTTGTAAGAAGTCGAGTTGTGACTTGGTAATTTGACTGTGGATCTAAACTGGTCATTTTTTGTTTCCTAGGCATTTTTAGGAACACTTCAAGGATGCCACCTTCAGAAATATTTAGTGCAGGTCTAGCATACCATGCTTAAGTCAGGGAGTTGTGCAGATCTGTGTGAGCGGCATTAGGTTAATGGTGAGGAACTCTGAGAACTCTGTACTTGAGTATGTTTTTCCAGCCACAGTAAGGACCTATATGCCTGTACAGGTGGTCACATGTGGGGTCTGTAGTGTTGTGGTGTCTCTGATATTCTGATAAAAATTTCTTATGTTGCCTGTGTGATTGTAAGAGGAGGAGCTCATTCCTTGTTTTCAAACTCTTACTGAATTAGTCTAGTCAGGGGTGTGGAGATGCAGCCAAGATCTTGGTTGTCTGGATGGTGCTTTTGGGTGGGCTTAACCCCAGGACAAGCATACTAGAAATCATATTGTGAGTTCCTGCTGTTTGACTTTGTTTACAGATTTTCTTTTAACATTGTTGAAGTTAAAAGAAAACGAGTTGAAATCTTGTGGTGTTTTCTCCCTTATTCTTCTGGAGTGTCTGTTCTAGATGTGCTTTAGACTTAATGTTTGTTGTTGGTTTTGGGGTTTTTTTTAAATTTTGGCTTTAATTCTAAGTCATCACAGTAATAATGTTGGCTTAGATGTCCCAAGTGGAACCTTTGTTTTGAGCTTTGTGCCAGGGTCATGGGCTTCTATGCTCCCCACCTTTTCATTGTGGTAGTGATGGTGAAAAGTGGAATTCCAGAGTCCATTCCTCAAGAACTACTTTATACTTTACTAGTATTCCTATGCTTTTTGTAATCACTTTCTTGACACAGACTGCCTGAGATCACAATATGAATTTCGGGTCCTAAGCAGACTTCTGCACTAGTGCTATTCAACCCAGTTGCTGCTCTGGCTCCTTTGGTAATTTATTAATGTTGATGGTCAAGACACCAAGCTGGGGAGGTGGAAGCATGGAGGAACTGTCCTGGGAGGTACAGTCCAGTTTATGTTGTATTGGGAACTTCTTTGTGACTATACTTCTGATGCTAGTACCCACGAGGAGTAGTGTTGTCTTGAGCTTAAGGCATAAAAACCCATTGGAGTCCTCTTACATCAAGCAGTCCCTTCTGGCCTTTTTCCCCTTTTGATTGATTGTGCATTTCTGTCTTATAAAAGGCAATACTTCTATAATTCAGATGTTACAGTTCTGATCTGCAGATTACTGGAGTGTTGTATTTTCTCATGCTGCATTTATATGATTGTTTACTCTTGCAGTCCTGTTGGTATAAAGAATCCGTGAACTATTTTGACATCAGGAGCAATCTGTGTTGATAAAGCAGCAGTTTTGCTGGCTTGGTAAAACTGCTATAGTCTGTCTTCAAGTAAAACTGCATTATGTATCTGTCAGAGGTGATATTTCTAAGAGTCTTACTTGAAATGGCAGAAGTGTGTCAATTAGGTTGAAGTGGCCACACAAACATGGAGTACTAATCCTTGTATGTTAAGTAGCACTTATTTTGGTTTCTTTTTCCCCCAGCCTCCTGACTGAAACAACCTGAACTTAAAATTCTGCAGGTGTTGTAGGTGGGACTGTTGTACTTTTATGTATTTTTAAAACCTTTCACTTCTCTCTAGCTCTGTTACTCTTCTGGAGTTTTTAGTCCTGATACTGTAACTGGCAGTGGTGGGTAACAGCTGCCATTTTGGCTTAATGCTTTTGCAAATGTTGATGTATTTGGATTGTATCCATGAGGAAAACCGCTTTTGGTGCTCTCTGGAGGCCTTTTGTAACAGTTCATATTTTGAAGAGCTAATATGGAATACCTAGTTTCTCAAGTCAGATAAAACCTCAAAAGTTATATGGAAGTTTAGCGAAGTAGTTTCTTATTGCTACCAATATTTTGACACTAAAACTGTTCCCTTTTTCTTTGTTGTGTTTGCCTAGAAACTGTGTGAGGGAATTCTGAACATCCTTGAAAAAGACACAAAAACTTCATGTCAAGTTGCCTGCCTGGAGGCCCTCCGGATTCTCTCCAGAGACAAGAAAGTTTTAGTGCCTGTAACCACAAAGAGGAACATGCAGATCCTTATGAAGCTAGCAAAGCTGGACACTGTGGAAGATCCTTTGGAGAGAGTATCTGAATTTCCTGTGATAGTAGAAGCCTTAAAATGCCTCTGTAACATAATTTTTAATAGTTCAGTTGCACAGAAGCTCAGTTTGGAACTGAATCTTGCAGCGATGCTCTGCAATCTTCTGCAGAAATGTAAGGACCAGCAGCTGGTTGATGACATTAAATGCTTTGATTTGCGTCTGCTCTTCCTCTTGTCACTTCTGCACACAGATATTAGGGCACAGTTGCGTCAGGAACTACAAGGGGTGCAAGTTTTGACTCAGGCTTTGGAGAGTTCCCTGAGTGTAAGATGGACAGAAGAATATAAAGCAGCAGAAGATCGTGACAGGCCTCCTCTATCTTTGCAAGAGACAGATTGTGCCATTGAGGCACTAAAGGCTCTATTTAATGTAACACTTGACAGTTGGAATGTCCACAGTAAGGTAAGGCTTAGCTGAAGTGCTTTTTTCAATTGATTTTGTTTAGCCTGAAAGAACCAGCAGGTAGATAGACAAGAGGCACTTATTGTTCCTGTTACTACTTGGGCAAAAAATTTTATCCATGCATTTTCTGTGTAGTGGGAGAATAGCTTGGCTTGCCTAATGCAAGTTAAAACTGTATGTTTTTGAATACAAAAATGCAAAAAATACTATTTCATAAAAGTCTTAGATTTCCAAAAGAAAATAAATGTTGTTCACTAATAATTAGCTAGCTAGGAAAACCTTCTTAATCTAAGTGTACCAGAGGGCTGCATCTCTGGAGGTTGTGGACCATGGCAATAGAGTATTAGATAGAGCTGACAGGACTCCCTAGGTTTTGTCTGTTTCATGATAAGTACATCAACTCTCATTTTTAACGAATAACTGATGAAAGAGTGGTACTGTTTTTAATATCTTTGGCCCATTCTCCCAACACCAGCTTTGGACTTAAACATTATCTTTTAAGATGAGATCAAGTACAAGAACCAAATACAGTTTCATTGTTATGTCTTATGAATAAGGTTTATCTTGGTTTGTTTTCATTATTACATCAGATCTTTTTTTTCCTTAGATAACTGTGCTTCCTATGTGTTGCATCCTTTAATTTATAAACAGAAATTACCAGGATAACTTTGCTGAATAAACGGAGTCTTTGCTACAGCAGGAGAATTACGTAGGGAACCTTTCTTTTTGGTCCTCATCATAGTCTCTAGAACAATGTTGTTTACTTGTCACTGGGCATTGTAAATATGCGGCATATAAAGCTGATCAAAATTCTACAGTAGTTAAAACTCGCAAATAATTGTTCTCTTTAGTGCATTGGACTAAACAGCAAATAAGACATTAATTATAACTTTAAGGAATGTAAAACTTGAGAAAAGTCTGAAGTTTATTCTTTGCTTTAATGTCTCAAGGATATGGTGAATAAGAAATCCTGAAATTTAAGATTAAGTGACGGAGGGATCAGAGAAGCTAATATTTGAGTTAAGGAAATACAAAGAAAGTGAGCTTTCTTTCTTCTGTGTGTAGTCCCAACTTAGACCCTTATTAAAAGTATCTTTAACTTTGTCAAAGTTCTTTGTATAGACAAGTGATTGTTTTGGAGGTAAAAAAGCATGTAACACAGTTATATGGAAAGTTGGAAAAAGAAACTGTATTACATGTTCACCTCTCGAGAGGTAAGCTCTTGACGGCTGGAAGTTGGTTTGCTCTTACAAAATACTGAAACTGGAGAGATGTAAAGCCCAGCGCACTGCAGGAAGGCAGGCAGGAGATGGCACATGGTTGTGCCTTTATCTGCTGGGGTTTTGTGTGGCTACTGTCTGTGGAATGAGGGAGGTTTTGTCCTTGAAATCTTTTCCTCCTTAATATCCCAAGCGTGCCTGCAGCTTGCCTTTTGTTTTTGTTTTTTTTTTTAATGAGAGTTTAAGACATCTCAGGGCAGGAGAAGCTTATTTTGTGTTTTGAGATAGAGTTTAGATAGTAATTCTTTGCTAGAAATTCCTAAAAGCAGAAAACCTTTAAGTTAAAGAACTTTTCAGTGGCTGTTAGCCAGATATGTTAGGTGACATTCTATTTAGTGAATATTTCAGTGGCAATTTTAATGGTCTGGAAGAAGAGTGAAAGGCGTGTTAATGAAGTGGGCTGAACATGCAGAATTTGAAGAGATTCCAAACAGAACACATGGAAAATAAAAGGAGAGCACAGAAGTTGGGAATGTGGGTAGAAAGCTAAACAAGACCCACCCTAATGTGGAGAGAACCATTTGAAACACCAATATTTAATGCCTGGAGATGGTTTCAAGGTAGCAAAGCCAGACAAGAGCTGCAGGTGGTTCAGCTGGCAGATTTGGATGCTGATGCTACAAAAGATGCATTGGGTGCTTTGTGCCAGGTCAAGCACTCCAGAACATATAGATGGATGCCAAGAGGAGCTGTTGAAAAAGGGTGAGGACAATGGTACACAGTTAAATGGTTGCAGTTACTGCTGTAGTTTTGTGTAGCTGCTGTCTGGGGGGAGACTGGCATTGCTTGGAGAGAGGACAAAGCAGGACAGATAAGGTTGCTGAGAAGTTACTGGGAATGCAGGAAAGGTCTCAAGGGAACAGAAGCAAGGGAGTTAGAAAAAGAGACAGACTGGGTGGAGGGAATGAAACTTGGCAGGAAAAGGCCTAAATGAGGAGAAGACAAATTAAATGAAGAACATACATAATTTAAATGGATGAAGAGGTCACCTGGTGTGAATATAAGAAGGAAGAGAGCAGTATGTTAGGAACAGTGGTATGGAATTGAGCGAACACTTGTAACTGGGTTTTCTAGTAATGAAGGCTGATTTAACTGGAAAAACCTCCTCAGTGAGTTTTACAAGGCCTAGTTCAAAGTCAGCTTATGAGAGTTATGTAGCATTAAGCATTCAGTGAACACTAAGGTACAGTCCTTTTATTGATAGGGATGGATGTTATGATCTAATAGGTATTTTCCATCTTTAATTTTTATTATTCTAGTGACCTGAAACCCTCACTTGCAATCTTCAAAATGAAAAAATATCTTCATAATTTATATTTATATAGAATGAATCTCATCAATTTCGTTACATGGCTGCCATCCTTCGACACTGCTTATTAACCACGGGCCCTACTGAAGAAAAAACTGAAGAGTTGCACAGGTTGGTAGAACTGCAGAACCAATCTATGTTAAAAGGTTTTTGTTTGGTTGGTTTTCCTGAAATTACTTTGCCTAAAGTCTAAAGTGGAAATATGAGAAACAATGAAAACTACTAACTTGGAGTTAACATTGGTAATCTTTTTTTGATGAAAGCTGTTTTCCTCAAATATTGTTTAAACATGTCCAGTTTTCCAGAGAGAAGGTGGCTGGCAGGATTGTTATTTTCTATCACTGATAATGAAGCTCACCTTTTTAAAATTTTCTTTTTATGTTCATGCGTGTGTATCTGAGGATGAAAATACATATGGAAATGCTAAGTGTAGTTCAAATTGAAGTGGAATACAACTTCTGTTGTATTGCACAGAAGCTGATGGGAACACTGCATTTTGAGATTTCTATATGTAAGTTTTGCAATTCTGATGGATTGGGGTGGAAGTAACAAGTTGATATTTTATCCCAGTAGTTCTAGGCTGCTTTATTGGAAGTACAAATACTTTTTCCTTGGTAATAGTATTTTTTTCAAAGATGAGTGAATCACACAGTTTTAGGTGTGTGGTTGGTTTGTTTTCCTCAGTCCTGCACCCAACTGTTAGTATTGGCAGCCAGTAATTCAGTCAAAATTCAAATTATTTGTGGTGAGGTGGTGGTTCTTTGTTTAGTGTTATTGTTCTTTCTCCATGACACCCTTCTTTTACCAAGTAGGTCAGCTGTTCACTGGGCCTGGCAGTACAGTAGCTTCTGTCAGCAATGAAATGTTGCCATTTTCTTCTTCAGAAGTATCTGTATATCTAACTGTAGGGTCTTTTGAAGGTCTTCAAAAGGAACCAGTCTCTAGGAAGAAAGATACATCTTTTCCCACCCAGCAATCTTGAAAGTGTTAAATGACCTTGACTAAAATCTTGGAAAGCTCTTAGAGATCAATAGTCTTAGAAGGTGAACACTAAAATCCTACATCAGAGCCCTTCTCAGCTGGTGCAGACTAGTTTGGAATAATTTAGGATACTGCTGCAGTAGTTGCCATGACTGAAGTTAGTGCTGAGTCGTAAAGGGCAGTTAGTGTTTTCTCTTTGCTGCTGCTTGTTGTGGGTGCTTTGTGCTCTCAGCTTCCTTTAAGGGAGGGACTGGCAGGAATAAAATCCCTACTGCTGGGAGAATTTAACAGTTTTGGATACAATCAACAATTACAAGAGAGAGTTACAAGAATTATTATACAGCTGATGCTCTTCCCAAGATCTGTTTCCTTGTCCAGAAATCTGACTAGTCTGATCACTCTGTTAAGTACACTGCCCTGTAAAATTTAATTATCTTGTGCGATTGCAAAGGGATGGAAATTATGCAGGTCCTTTTGGTTTTAGCTTTTGCAAACACTTGCAGATGAGATCCAGAAAGGGCTTTACATAAAGAAGTAGGCAGCTGTGAAGATGTAGTGTTGGTGTGATTTCTGTCCTTGCTTTTTCAGTCACAAGGGAGATTTTTTGTAGCAGTGCTGCCCATGTGGGCCTTATGGAGACACCAAGTCAAAGCAAAGGCTCTCCATAATTCTGAGAGGGGGAAGTAGGAAAGAAATGAGGACACACATCACTGCCTTGAGTCACTTCCATTGTTCCCCCTTCTCCAGCACACTCAGTGTAGCACTGCATCAGTCTTTCTGCTATGCTGAGAAAACAACTTTGTCCCTCAGCAAACTGTAGCTGGTTAAGTTAGCTGAAGAGTAAAGAATGCATCATTGCATGTGGTATTTGATCTTGATTTACGTGCTACAAGAGCACCGTGCAGGATTTGACTGCTGCAATTCAAATATTTCAGCCTTTTTGCTGAACCTGAGTTTTGTTTCTGAATGCTACAAGGATGCAATAGAAGCTGAATAATTGAATAGGCTTTTCCACCAAGATTGTTCATCATAAGACAACTCTGGAATAGAGAAGCTATACTTGGAAGTAATGCCCTGCAAATCCTCAAAGGATCTGGGGCTGCATCAGAGGACCCCACTCCAGTCTGCTGATGTATTTGGACAAGCAGAATTTAATTCCTGATAGGAGCTTCACTAACAGATGAGTGAACTGTTGTTAGCAGTGTGTAGCTAAGAAAGAGAGGCTGTGTCATCATTTGGGCTATGCTGGACTCTGACCACGCAATCTTTATTGCCAGAGATGAGGTGTGAGTCAGAGAGCAGAGCACAACTTCCAGCTCTGCTTTCCACCTGGAGCCTATCAGCAAGGCAATTATGAAAACTGTGTTAAAAATAAAATAAAATACCAACAGTGGTGAATGCAGAATAAACTTTAAGAAGCATCAGGGAGATATATTTATATTTCTTAGGATTGCTGATCACTTGCACTTCCCTAAGTCTGTAAATCTGTGGAACCTAAGATGCTTCAGTGAGAGGTTTGGGCAGCCCGTTAAAGCACATCGTTCGTATGCCTGTGCTTGAATCTGTAAGTTGAGGATTTATTTTAAGGGAACACTGAATGTTGGATACATGCCCTGAGCCGTGATGTGCTGATTGTCAGTGTGACTATTTCTAATAAAAAAGCAGAAGTTAGCCATAAAAATATCTTAACTACTTTAGTACCCTGTAATGTCATTGTGATTCTGTTGCGTCATTACTTAATGTTTGAATATGAACAGCTTAAAGTACCACGTATTAGAGTGAGTGCCATTTTTGCCCACTAACAAGGTTTTAATCAAGGCATTCACTGGCTCTAAATAGGCCTTTGCTTCTGAATTTGCATATCAGGAGGGGGCTGGGAGCATGAGTGGGTGGATGTCATGTCCCAGTGATTAATGATCTCTAGGAAGCCGAAAAGAGGAGAGTAATATACGCAGTATTTCTACCCCCTGGAGTAGGAATGCAAACACTATTGTGCATATCTGTGCATAGTCACTGACTTCCTGGTAGCTGGAGAATTTCATACACTCCTCTGCCACAAATAAAACTGTCAGTGGAGTGACAAAGATCAGAAAGCCGGCCTTAATTTATTGAAAAGAATAGCTCAGACACAGTGATCCAGAAAATTAATTTTGTAGGTGTTTGGGAACTTGGTTGTTTAATAAGAAACTGGTAAAAAGAGAACTTTTGATGAAAGGCCCGAAGCCACCAAATATTTGTTGAATTTCAGTCTGTTTTGTTTCTGACTATTCCTGAATTATTGGAGAGGAATAACTTCCGTGATATAAAAGACATATCTTGAACAGGAATTAGAAACAAAACAAAGAGAACAAGCGTTCCCAAAAGTAATAGTTGTCTGAATTTCAATTACTGAAAGACCAAAAGGGAGATGGCACAGTGTGGAACAGCCACCCAGTCTGATCAAACCAGAACCAGCACATTTGTTAGAAATCCTGTTATGGTCTGATGGCCATGATTTGCTTTCTCTTTTGCTAATTCTTTGTTAGAATTGTATTACTAACTTAGAAACAGAGGGCAGCTTCTAAGTAGATATTATTAAAAGTCGTAAATGAAGTTGTTTGAAAAGTTTTCTCCATTCTTGGAACACTTCACTAGTCCTTGAAACATCAGTGTTCATTGGTTCATTGATAGCTTTGAGGTCTGCATGGGTAAACCTGAATAGTTTTGTACTGTTTCTAAATACATCCATTTATAAGTTTAGTTGGACATCAGCAAGTAAATAATGACAGCATTCTAATTTTTGCAGCATCTGCCTAATTTGTCCCAGTACTCAGGAACAGTACAAGCCCAAGTCTGTACAGTGAGAACAGGGTAGATAGCAAACTCAAGGGATGTGTACCCCACAAGAGACACCCTTGCAAAGTAAGTCCCACCTTACTCCATTAAAGAGGAGGGAGGGACCCTGTGGTCTAATTGAAATCACTTAATAGCTCTTTGGAAATGCTCCTCTTTGTGTGTTGTAGAATGAGAACACTGCCAGTTACTGAAGGGTGGTGCTTGGTAAATAAACCTGAGTCTTTTTTTAATGTGTCAAAAGCCTCCTGTATTTCATGTATGCTGCAAGCTAAATAAAAGTGAAGATATTTCAGGGCACCTAAAAAAAGGCTACCATGCCCCCCTGTTACAGCAGGAGGAAATGTTGTCTATATTGTATTTTGTCACATTAATGTTGGTAATGTGGATGAGTGGTAAAATGTTTTGAGTTTCAAGGAGGAAAAAACTCTGACCGCTGCAAATCAATGTGAGAGTTCCCCCTGCTGTCCTGCAGGACCAGCTGCCGTAGCTTGCTGCTGGAAGCTGTGCCTTATCCGTGGGATGGGACACTGTGGGGGCTGGAAGTAATACTGCACTCCTGCTTTTGGAGCTTTTTGTCTTTCTTTTTCCTTGTTTGTTCCAAGAGCCAGCACTCAGGCGATAATGCAGGCCACCTTCTTTAAAACCCAGAGAGGAAAAAATAAAGCATTGTTTGAGTTGTAGGGTCTCTCTTTGATTGCAGTTGTACAAGCAGTTTATGGTGAGCTGTACTCTGGTTTTAATTCTTTCTTCCAAATGAATAATGAATTTTTAAAATCTGTTTCAGCAATGCAATCAACCTCTTAAGCAATGTGCCTGTTTCTTGCTTGGATGTTCTTATTAATCCGTCGTCCCAAGAGGAAACAGATATAAAATACAATGGTATGAATATGGGAGCTATTCAGATTTTACTGGATTTCATGGAGAAGAGAATAGACAAGGTATGGACTGCAGGGATTTTTCACAAAAGGGGCCTCTTTCACTAAAGCAAAAAGTTCACATATATCAAGCTTTGTATAAACCTTTCAGCCAGTACTTAGCACGAATATGGATGTCCTTCCTTCTAGATTGTGAAGCACCTCAAAATAAAAAAACTCCTGTGAATATCTGAAGCTATTTGCTTATGTGTGTCTGAGGGTGAACATTGGCTCTTTACTTATGTAAAGTCCATATTGTGGCTGTCATATAGAACTTCATTGAAGTGTTCATAGAATTTGTAAAGGAAAGGTTTAGTCTTAAAATGTTTTATTTGTATTTGGTTTTATTTTAGGGAAGCAGCTATAGAGAAGGCCTGACTCCAGTTCTCAGTTTATTAACTGAATGCTGCCGAACTCACAGGAATATCAGGAAGTTTATCAAAGCTCAGGTAAGTAAAATATTCATCAAAATTTGAATATGAAGCTAATGATGAACTTTGAGGTTTGTACATCAGTGCAGGACAGTGCTATAGAAATAATTTTTCAGTCATGTAAATCAGTAGATAGTATGGCCTGAGTTCCATGATATACTGTGTAGAGCTGTTAAATGATAACATCAGGGATATTGTAAAGCTGTGTTTATGTGAGTCACCATAATCGTATGAGACAGGTAAAAAACTCAGTAAGGTCTGTTCCCTGACACCCAGCATGTAAAAAACATTTCAGTGCAGTTAATTAAACTCTGCAGAGCTGTGTGGTGGCCGGTGAGAATGCAGGTGTTTTTACGGGTTCTGCTTGAGGTTTAGTTTTACCTCAGCAGGAAGGACTTGTTGGGATTAAAACTTGTGTACCAGTGTGGATCAGCTATCCTGTCAGAGTAAAACTGTCCCTGGACAGAGGCACACTTCATCATGTTGTCTCTTAAAAGAGCTCTTTATTACAGTATTGATAGTATGGCTTTTTACAGGGAAAAAGATTTTTGTGCCATGGTTAAAGACCCAAAGGATCTGTGTAGCTTGGTGGTTGAGTGTGGGCTTTTCTGTTTCGAGGTCAAGTGGAGAGAAGTTAAAAGATGAGCAAGAGAAAGAAATTGCTCCTCTAGTTTCTGCTGTCTTTCTCCTAAGCTGCAGTGACTTTTGAGTTGCATCCTAGATGCTGCTCCCAGATCAAAGCTGTGCTTGAATTCATAAATGGAGTTTAAAATGAAAAAGAGCATGTATTTTCTGCTTCTTTCATCTATATCAGAAAAGTGGTTTTGAGGAATTTAGGGAAGTCATTCTTGTTGGTTTTGTCTTCATTCACAGCAGTTCATTTTTAGGATACTTTGCTGATCTGTTAACTTAAAAAAAAAAAAAAGTTGCAGAGCCAAGTGTTCAGAAGCTAGAAAATGAAGTTGTCTGCATGTTTTTACGACATCTCGGCATCTCGATGTCAGGATACAATTGCATGCTGACTCCTGCCACAGGACCACTGCCTCATATAGTGCAGAGAATGGATGGATGTTGCTAACTGCATGACTGGATATTTGATATTTTGAATTACCCTCATTGTTAAGTGCTGGCCTTGGGCTTTATTTATTGTGTGCTATTCAAATTGTGATCTGAAGACAGGATGATTGATTTCCTCATGGACTGTCCTATGGCACTCATCACTGTATTAGTAATAGAGTACTCTAAAAACATTAATTCATTCTTACAACACACTGGGAAATGGCAGTCATGGTACTATCCCCATTGGGGGGAGTAAGCAGGGACAAAGTAAAATGTGTTTGCTAATTGTTTGAATATTTAGCTTGAAAAAGACAGGGTCTGTTTTATCCAAAGTAGTCAATACTGTAGCATTATATAAGGATCAGTTCCCAGTGAGTCCAATTTCAGTAGTAATTGTGCTGTAATTTTACACAGGACATGGCACTTCATGTTAGACACCTAGAAGAAAGACAAAGGACCTGCAATTTCTTATGACAATTAGTGACATGCTTTGTTTTATTCCCTAGTAAAATACTGAAGATCCATAATTCTTATTAGAGTCTTCAGATCATTAGGTATTTCATATTATGGCTCATATTTCTTTGCAGATCATACCATATATCCTGTGAATGCGAAAAAATTTACATAGATTTTGAGTCTGAAGGCATCCACACAAGGAGGCAGAAGTTAGTTTGCCAAAAAAGCCATCATTCATGCATCTCCTGCCTTTCTTGAAGGTTGAAGTTAACAATATTAATGACCTCTCATGAAAAATAGTGTGTTTGAGAAAATGTTAAATAGTGATTTCTCAAAAATATTTCTGAAATTTAGCTTGAGCTTTTGTGTTTTCTGGTTGAAGTATGCATTTCCTCTATATGTAGAGCCCATTTTTGAAATAGAGTAGTAGAAACTTGTAGTAGAACTTGCAATGTATTTTCCTGCTTTTCCATTATGAGCATATCATTGTTCTATATAAACTACACAGCATTTTAAGAGTGTAAGTTTTGTTAAGCTGGTATTTCTAATACTTTTACCAGATACATGAGTACAACAGAAGAAACAGAGAATATGAAGTTATGGCTGCCTGTTGACCAACACTTTTGGGACACCCATTTGTGCTCATAAACTCCTAATAATTGGATTTTTAAAGTCTGCATTTGAGACTGAGTACTTTTGTGCCCAAAATGACAGACCAGAAAACTTAAAATATATTAAGAAGCAAGAGACACTACTAATGGATGTAGGCATAATTGTCTAATTATTGCCTTTTTTTTTGAAAGACAGAGTGTTTTTTAATTCTGTTGACTACATTTGTTTTTGCAAGTATTGGGTAGATATTTCCATGCATTTTATGCTATTCTTCCCTCTCTTTTGTGCTGCCAGGTACTGCCTCCATTAAGAGATGTCTCAAACCGTCCTGAAGTTGGCACAACAGTGAGGAACAAACTCGTGCGCCTTATGACACACGTTGACCTTGGAGTAAAGCAAATTGCAGCAGAGTTTCTTTTTGTTCTTTGTAAAGAGAGAGGTAAAAATGACTTTTTCTTCTCCCTTTTGTATAAGGTCTTGCTGTTATTGGTATATTTGCCTCTTGCTATAACTCTCAATTCTTGTAGCACTCTGGTGGGTTTGTTTTGTAGGTGATTACAGCTGAATAATTTTCTTTATCCTCTTTGCAGTTGATAGCTTGTTGAAATACACAGGCTATGGTAACGCAGCAGGATTGCTGGCAGCCAGGGGCCTGCTAGCAGGAGGAAGAGGAGATCATTGGTACTCAGATGATGAAGATACAGACACAGAAGAATACAAATCTGCAAAGCCAAAGTATAGTATTGTTTTCAATTCCACATATGCTGTTGTGTTTTGGATTCTTTTGACATAATTGTTTTGGTTTTTTACCTTTTTCAGAGAGGCCAGTTTCAGAATGATACATGCTTTTATTAACTCTTCTGCTGATTTCATGGTCTAATTATTGAGAAACCAGCCTCTAATGGTGGCCATCACGTAGTCATATATGGTCGCAGCGGGGAAAAAAATTGCTGTGAGAATGATTTAACATCAGTCTGAATAACTACTTAAAATTCAAGAGTGGAAAGAGATTTTTAAGAATACGATAGAAAAAAAAATATAGTAACAAACTTAGCAAGGATGGGTTTTGTCCCAGATTTTTGAGGAACTCACATGAAGTTGCCAAGCTGCTAACTGTTGTTTTTGGGGTATATCTCTGTAATGGAGAAAGTAATGGTGTCAGATGTGGCTAAGGGTTTTCACCAGAACTTTGTTAAAAAGGAATGAGCCAGTAGGTCTAGTTTCAGTTTTGATCGAGTTTCAGATTGCCTGGTACTAAAATTTTTCTAAAGAATCAAGTAGGTTGCATGTGTAATATGGAAGGAGCAAAATAACATCTATAGAAGTCATGCATAAGGAATCCAATATACTTGTTAGAAGGATTCAGTGACCACATAGAAGCTCTGTTGATCTTTATTAATTGTTATTGATTGGGTGTTAGAGGTTTTAGTTTGTCATGTTACATCTAAGATTTTGTGCCGTTTTAAGGATGTTCTGAAATTGTTGATAGTGGAGATCTGAAGTGTTAACATTATTTTTCTGTTTTACTCTGTTTGCCTTGAATTACACAGATGTGGTTAGGTGTATAAGGGGGGCTTGTGGTTTATTGAAGAATTCTTATTAAGGTACATGAATGAAGGACAGGATTAAATGGATGAGAGTTAGAGGAATTACATGCTTTTATGCTAAGAAATTTACTCTAAGCCAGGAGATTTCTTTTTATTTCTGCACTTCAGGATTTTTTTCTTGCTGTTTTCTCTCTGCTCTTCTTTCAAAAGCCTGACATTCAGTTAATATGCATACAAGTAAAACTATAACATCTATTTAGCTAAAAGCTAACACTTAAATGAAAGATTCAAGACAACTGCCAGTTGATTTTCTGTATTGCTGTTAAATGTTTGTGATTAAAATATTTGAAAGGATAATGTGCCCTGACAGTTTTCTTTAAAACTACTTCTTTGCTTTTGTTACCTTTTCTGTATCACTGTTCACTTATATTAACAGTGAAAATAAAGCTGGCTTTGTAAATTCTCAAAGTAACTTAATCTGGTCTGAGCAAAAAATTATCATTGTGGAAGGCCTACAGTTAACTAATTTAATGGAAAATTAACTGGAATCTGTCTATATCTTTAAAATTGTGCCTGTACAGAATTAGTTTCAGACATGTATCTGTCCTTCAGTTCCTTATTTATGTCATTAGTACTAATGACATTGTCATTGTTACCATCATTATTCCCCTGGTTTCAAACTGCTCCTCTATGGATCCAACAACAAGAACTACCAGGCTGTGCATTTCTGAGTACTGACAAGACATTAATGCAGTGAATCAACAAGAAGATACAGTCACGATTCATGAGAAAATACAGTATAAATATAACCTTGGCTATTTATAACAGAACCTTTCATGTGCAGTTCAGACAGTTTTAGTCCTGATGGTTTCTGTGAGTTCTTCCTCTTTCCTGCTATTAAGAAGACAGAAAATGTACCTATTCCTGCAGTAAACTGTTGGTTTTTCACCTGCAGCATTAACCTTATCACTGGTCACTTAGAAGAACCAATGCCCAATCCTATGGATGAAATGACAGAAGAACAAAAAGAATATGAAGCTATGAAGCTTGTCAACATGTTTGATAAACTTTCCAGGTATTATGTTATAGTTGCTTTTGAGAGGCAGCTTGTGTCCTGGCTCTTTACTAAGGTGTAGTGCTTCAAAATAGTGCTAGAATCAACTTCTCTGCAGAATTAGGACCACTTTAATTACAGAGGAAAATGTTTAGCACTTCAAAGAAAAGAGTGGTATGTTGCAGGACTTCAGAGGAAACCTCTTTTGGAGAGGATTGGACAGAACTGGGAAGATCTGGTGGTGAGGGACTTGCCTTCTGACTAGATAGGCTGATGGTAATGAAGAGAATTTCTTCTTTTAAAGTATGGGACACAATCCAGGCCCAAGGCAAGCGGGCTTATTTTCCCCAGGTTAATGAGCAGCATCTCATTGTAACTACTTACGTCTGCTGCTTATACGAAGAACAAATATAGTGTGAAAATAGTTGTTTTCAGAAACAATAAATTGTATAATGGAGCAATTAAAAGGGAATTTACTGTTAAGACTTACTGTGGATTTATTAGGCTAAGTGTGAACTGGATTATAAATCAGCCTTTGTAATTTGTGTTATGTGATGAAGATAATGCCATGAAAGAAATGGGTACTTAGTCTGACACATACATTGTGTCATACATCTGTTACATACATTGCATAGTATTACAGTATTGATACAGAGAATTGATCTTCAGTTTATAACTTTCTATGTACAAAAGAACATAGACCTATGCTGTTATCGCTAGCTTTTTTTTTTTCTCTTTGGCTCAGTATGCCTAGAATTTGCTGTTTTTTCTTTCCTCATACTTCTATCCATACTGGAGTGATTGCTTGTAGGTTTTTTTAATTCATAAGCAAAGAAAGTTACATTCTTGAGAAACACTTATATAATACTACTTTGCTATTGAACTGAGCTGTAAGAGGTAAATATGTAACTGTATCCATTCTTCAAACATGGCAAAACTCAGCAGCTAGAAATGTGCTTGTTTTGGGAGAGTCTATAGATAGTCAATCAACAAGATCTATTGAGAGAAATTCAGCAAAACCAGTATTTTTTACATCTCTGTTAAAGATTGGGAATATAGCAAAAGATACAGGAGAATCTGGATTTTACATTAGCTGTCAAAAACTGAATTACAAGCAGGATCAAAAGCAGGGAAGGAACTTAGAGCAACTGATCTGAGACTGTTGATGAAGTAATTGGATATTTTTTCACATTATTTGCATGGAAAGCAAGTGTAGTATGTCATAGTCTTCTTAGGAAAGAGAAGAAAATGCAACGCACATGTAATCCTAATTGAACTGCTCTGTAAAATGGAATCATTGCTATGTTAAACTAGAGAATTAAGATGCTGAGCAGCATCAAGGACACCACAATAAAATGACTAAATGGTCTAAAATGTATTTTGAAAGAAAGATTGAGACTGGATAAGCTGAGACTGAGGACAAGTCAGTTGCTGTCACTGCAGCAGTTACACAAAAACTCCCAATGGTTACTGTGGCACAAGAGCCCTTTCAGTTTGGAGGGTCGGAGGCACCTGCTGCAGTGCCTGCCATGGGCTGACAATAACTGAGCAGCTGCTGCCCTGTGTCACCACTTATCCTCTTGGCCAGCAGCTCTGCTGTCACCTTGGGCTTTCTGTGCCCCTTACATCCACCTGCAGTTTCTTCTATAGCACTTACACTGCTTCAGGGCTGGCACTCTTTGCGGTAGGGTTTTTGTTTAATATTGTGGTTCTTGTGGGACAGTGTTGTTGATGTGACCCCTTTAGGTGCTGTTACACATGTTATTACACATGAATAAAGTCATATCACTGTTCTTCCCACACTTCTTGTTTTACTAAAATTTGGGGAGGAGGGAAATGCTGGCAGGAAGGAAAAAGAAAGTAAGACTTGGATTAGGGAGGCTGTGGGATGTTTTTCATGAATGTAATTGAGTGCAACTGTGGGCCTTGCAGATGTTAAACAATGTGGGAAATTGCCAGTCTTGTATACAAGAAGGAGTTAGTAACATGCTGATAGTAATGGGAGTCCCTCCATGGTTTTGGAATAGGACACTTGTGCTGCCTCCAGCTTCAGCCCTTCAGTGCTGTGAGTTTGCAGACTTAAATCTACATGGAATGCACTTCTTACCCTTGGTTTGCCCCCTACAGATGCAAAGCAGAGGTTGCTTGGTTGGAGTCTTCGGTTGTTTCTGGAGTTTGAATCTTGCTTTGAGGCAGAGTGCTTGTGGCGGGTTTCCTGCTTCTGCTGCTCTCTGTTGTCGTCATAGGGTGGGAAATGTGCCATGAACAGGTTCAGTTTGGTGCAGTGCTTTGCTTATAAAGGGGAGGAAGTTGAACAGGAACAGACAACTTCTTCTCATCTTGAACGAGTTTATTTAACTTTGTGTAACCTGAACAGGAGCTTAGAGTAAACTTGTGTGATGTACAGCAAAACAGGTTTGTTTAGTTCACTGGTATTGTCCCAGTAGTGAAAGATAAGCTTTAAAGAGTTGCCACACTTTTACTGGAGAAAAGTATGAAAAGAAATGTTGAAGGACTGACAAACTTGCTTCCCTCCCTGACTGATGAGGATAATCAGGCCAGTCTGTCACTGGGGTACTCCCGATTTGGCTTTGACTGGCTGAGTATCAGAACTCAGAAAACAAGTCTGCAAAGCAGTACTACTTGATTGGAAAATTACAGCTTTCATTAATGGCTGCTGAATGTTTACACTGTACCCTTTGTAAAGGTTTATTGAAGCTCTAAGTACAAAGGGACATCCTTTCCCTAGTTCCATAATATGCCAGTGGATTTTTGCTTTTCAGGTTTCTTTTTATTTTCAGCATTGGCACTGAAAAATTGAAACTTCTTGAGGTCATGTGAAACTGATTGATGTTTTTGGTCATTTCAGGTCATATTTCTAAAGCTTTTCTACTACTTTAGATTGTTGGTGTTTGGATTTGTTCATGGGGTAGTTAACCATCAACATGGCTAAATTAAAATTTATTACCCAGTTTTGACTCAAAGTCCTGTAGGAAAGCTGAATATTTTATTGTGAACCTATTTCCCCTGCTCCAGTATTTTAACATAGACTTGGATTCCACAAAAACTTTTGTAGAAATTAGTATTTTGCTCAAATTTGGCTGGGTGAGATTACTTTTTAAAATAATTAAATATATATAAATGATAAGTATAAATGAGCATGAAAAATCTTGATTACTGCATTTCTTGGGAGATGTACAGGTTACTTAGGCTGATCTGGGATGCCTGAACTTGGCCCTGATGTAACTCTGTTGGTTTTGTCTTCAGTAAGTGTCTTACTGGTTCTTTGAGAGTTGTTTGGTGACTGTAAATCAGCGTCCTCTGCACATGATGCACATCTCTGAGCTTTGAAAAACTCCCCACATCTGCAAGGATCAGCCTTCCATTTTTTTGTGCAAAACATCCAGTTAGCCACCTTAAGTCAGTGTTGTGTGATATTCTGTCTATATAATAGATTATTGGAGATACTCTGTGTTAATTAAAATCTCTGGAAAAAATGCTAACATTTTTTCTATTATAAATGGTAGGTAGAATTGTATATTAATTGACTAATTTAAAATGTCAGGATGCTTTTTCCAAGCCAACCTTGTATTAATAGCAAGAATCCTTTTGCTGATAAAATGGTCTCCAATTATCACAGCTCGGGTTTTGTTGTACATTGAACAGAAGTCAACAAAACGAGTAAGAGAACCTGTCTAAATAAGGTACCCTACTCATTAAAACCACAAAATTAATCATCGGATCAATGAAGAAGGCAGTGCTACATCGAGTTTGTTTTTTTTCTTCCCCTTTCTAATCATAGAACAAAATAATGTTCCCTGAAAGGATCGGAACTATTATGTGGCACTCAATTATAAGGAGGTGAATAGGTCCCCAAGAAGCTGTTTTATCAAAGGGGCAGGCTGGTGTTTACATGATGGCTGTTTGATTACAGACACCATCATTAATTCTGTGTGGCAGTGCTGCCCTGCAGCACAGACAGCGGGCAGGAGAGAGTCACCCTTCCAAACAAGGCAATGCTTTTTGAGTCGTTATCAAGCTAAATGGCAAGCAGGAAGGCAGAACTTGTATGGATGTATTTGAAGGGACTCTTGGGAGATCTGGAAGTGGAAGAAGAGAATGCATTTTACCAACTGTTTAATTATGGTGTATTTCTAAGTACACTTGAATAGAATGCTTTGTTTGCATTAGAAAAATGAGTTGTTGCGAGGTGCATCTGAGTATGTGGAAGGCCACATAAGGACATTCAAGCATGTATACGCACACACTGTATGCTCATATAGATCTTCATGGATACAGAATTCCCACTGCCATCTACTGGGCTGAGGCCAGTGATGTTCTGTGCTGTGGATGTGCTATAAACATCCAGTTTCTGGACAGTGAACTGTTCTCTGAGGCTCTGCCTGTCAGTTCCTGCCACTTCCCTTCCCACCTTGTCTCTCCCCATGGACAGTGGCCTCTGGTCGCCCAGGGTGTCAAAGCACAGCTAAGGTCTCTAAGCAGCCAGAGCTAAATGGGCAAATTGCTGAGGCTGGCAGGGCTGAGACCCTTCCTGCCAGGTAAGGAGCAGCTCTGGGGGGCTCTTGGTGGTGCTGAAGTTTAGCTGAGTGGTGCCTCTGGCAATCCTACCCAAAATGCTGTTTTTAGCAGAAAGTTGTTCTGATCTTAGGAAGCTGGCTTTGTGGGCAGCCCAGACCTTTTCATCTGTCTCCCTCCCTCTGTCTTTTCCCTCTCTGAAAACTAGGAGTGAGCTTGTGTGGTGTTCAGAGCTTGCAGCCAAGTCATCACTGACAAAAGGATGCCGTGCTCAACACTATATTAGGACTAGATTATGGTTAGAAACAAAACTTCCCTGCTTCTCCTCCTTCTTCCTTTGGTGGCTTAGCATGTTTCTGTCTTTGCACAGTTCAGTTTTACTGGGTAGCACTTGCCTGAGAAGGGATGTGAGGAATTCAGCCTCCTAATGCAGAGAGCAGCAAACCCCTACCAGCCCTCTTCCATCCTGCTCAGGGACTTGCAAAGCAGGAAGCTCAGGCAGGAGCAGAAAGGCACTTGATAAACATCCTTGTTATTCCATGCAACGTGAGCTCAGCCTGGCTCCCATCGTTAAAGCCTAAAGCTAAAGCGGGATGTGAAAGTGAGGCTGGAAAAGGGAAGCCTCAGAGAAAGAGCTTTGCCTTTATAATTGGGAAATGATGAGATAGGACATCTTGACAATATTTAAAGACATGAGAATTGTTGTGAGGAGAGGGAGGTCCCCACATAAAGGAACCTTGGGACCTTGTTTTCCTGTGTTTCTCTTTCCTTTTTCATGAACGAATTCTTTCTCCTTTATTAACCATTATAATTCATTTATTACCAATTATAAATGGTAAATGGCTAGAAAACTATGTGAGTCCCTGACTTCTTGCTGCAATGTTTAATATTGCAATTTAAGAGTATGCTTTGGGATTTTTAAAGCAAAAATCTAGGGTGCTTTCAGCTTAAAGGGCAAGCAATGGTGATTTTGTTCTTCGTGGCTATACTTTTGCATTTTAGAGGACACTTGTTTTGTATGATGTTTAAAGTTTGAAAGCCAAAAAGACCGTAGATGTATAGGGTGTTTTCTCTGTGGAAAGAAAAGTCTTTGCTATCAGACACAACTCCAAAGCACTCCAGGTTTGCCTTTGGGGGACCCCTACAGCAGGCAGGGTTCTGGTCCTCTTTGGACACCAGATTTGCAGTCTTCGTGTCCTGAGCCCTTTCAATTCTGATTTCAGGTATTCTTTTGATCTCTTTTCCACCCATCTTCAGCAGATTCTCTACGAGTGCTGTCACTTGGACAGAATCTGCACACTATAGGTTGCATTGCCAGAAGGGAGAGGACTCCCTGGCAGTCCTTAAGTAATGGGAAGCTCTCTCCAGGCTGTTTAAACATAGATCCTGCTCTTCCTCACACACTGAGGGAGAGCCTGGCCTGTGCTCTTTGATCTGGTCTTGCAAACCTTGTCCCCTGGCCTGCAGCTTCCCACCAGACCTGCTCAGCCAAACCACAGCAGTTGTTTCTAGTGTGGCATTTGTGAGTTTATCACCGCAGTATCTGATTGTCACATCAGCACAAACAGCTGCATTTATCCTCCTGGTCTCTCTTGGAGAATTGATTTAACTGCATCTGGACTGTACAGTGTCTGGCATATGCATGCCTTGTGACTCAGATATTGCCTTTCTTGCTGTTCCTGTGGGTGCTTCAAGGTTGGATTGATTGCCAGCTGTGTACAAGGAATTGTTGTCCCTTTTTTCAGCCAAGGTAGTAGTGCAGACCAGGCAGAGAGCTGGGAGGCGCCTTTGCTTCCCCACTGAGCGATGCAGTTTTATTGTCCATGGCTTGGGAAGGTGGTAGATGTATGTTAAATTGACAGTTTTACTGGGCTGCCTTTCAACCAAGGGGTAAATTAACATCCAACCTCTGCTCCTTTATTTAAGGTGACTCCTGAATATTTAGAGGTATTTTCTCTTTTTTTTTTTTTCAGCATAAAATCAAAATGTTATCTTTGCCCTTACAGCTTTTGCCATAATCCACATATAAATTAGGTGATAAAAAGTAAGGATTAAATAAATCTTTGCTAATACTTTTTGATTGGCTTAATCAATAATTAATCATCTCTTAGATGAGGCTGTAGCTTGTGGAGTAGATATAATTGGATTAACTGCTGAGCAGCCTTTGGAGCTTTGAAGAGATTAAAATGGCTGTAAATCCTGTAATTAAACTGCCACAAACAAAAGCAATAGTATTAGAATCAGTCAGCTTTTTTAAAATGAATCAGCAAGTCCTTAACACACCCCTAGTAGTGGTGTAGGCAGGGTCTGTTCTCTTAACTGATTTATTTCCTTCAACAAGATGAATATGTATCAAATCATTGTTTTAGTTGCTTGGGCATATATTAGCCAAAATGGCAGGTGAAATTTTAGGAAGAACTGACTGTCAGAGAACTCTTAGAAGAAAAGCTAGTTTGTGTGTCCAAAACAGTGAACCTGCTCCTTGTTTTGAGCCTATTAAGCACTGACTTTTCATGGTGTCTTTAATTGGCTAAGTAGGTTTGGCCTACATGAATGAAGTCTTTATCTGTCCTGCTCTTCCCCTCCCACCTATTTGGGATGGTTTTTTGTGCCTTTTTCTTCAAAACAGAGGGCTTTAGCAGAAATAACTTCCTTTTAGAGCCTCATTATGTACTGAGGCATATACTGTATGTGACTGTATTATAGACATGTGAATTGATATGTGTGCACATGCTAATATGGATTCTCTTTTTAAATCTCTCACAGAGATGAGCTCATAAAGCCAATGGGAGTGCGGCCGGATGGGACAATGGCTCCTTTGGAGGAAGCAGTCAGCCAGTACCATACCAGCAAGCAAGAGAGCTCAGATTCAGACTAAGGCATCACCTGCTTCACTCTCAATTCTCCTCTAATCCACACTTCTCCTTAGAGCCACATCTTTTATCCTCACATTAGCCAGCATCACTTTAACTGTTCTATTATTGGCATATTTAAATGATGGGTCCTGTGCTGTAATGTCTGAATTTTTATTATGTCTCTTTAGAGAACATATCAATTTATTAGTTCATGATCTTTATTAATTTAAAGTTAAACGTATTTCAAATGGATAAAAAGTGAAAGCCTACAGTGTAAAATAAAGTCCACTTTCATTTTCCAGAATCCTGTTTTCTGAACTCTGTAGGTTTTCCCATTCTTGATAATCTTTTGTATTGCCTTGCCAGTCTTCCTCTTTATATAATTGTATTAATGAAGCGTGTTTACTTAATGGCATTAGGAGCAGAAGGTGTTTAGACTTAGAAGGCTGATTGACCTTGTGAGGCTGCTGTAGCTGGCATTGAGCAGTGATTCCAAAACTCCCCTTTTTAAAGTGCCCTGGGGTTTCTTACTCTGCTTCAAACTTCTCCAGTTAAACTGCTGCTTAAGATTTTAACAATGTGTCAGTGACAGACTGCTTCTAAAACTGCCTTTAAATTGGGAACAAGATGATGTATGTTGTATGTCTTCCCTCCCTCCCTCCCTGGTTAAGACCACACGAATCTACCCCCTCCTCCCCTCTTTGGTTAAGTAAAAACATCCTTATTGAAAATGGTGTTCAAGTATTGCACTTAAATGTTGCTGTGAATGGGAGAGGACTGGAGTGCATGTGCTAGTGTTTCACTGAATTGGGGCCTACTTTTGGAGATTAACTGCTATGCCTCACTTCAAGGGAAGTCAAACTAATCAACAAAGAAATATTTCCTGTCAGAGAGAACTTAGAAAGCAATGGGATAGAGAATGAGAAGGTGAAAAGGAGAAGAAAGTGTCCCTTTCAATTCTGTACTCTTTAAAAACAAAGATTAAAGTTTTAGGCGTGCTGCACTGCTGTTGTTTCCTCTTTGCCTGCTTGGTTTCTTTCTGTGTGTTTCTCCCAGCATGAATTACATGCACAATAATCCATGCCCTCGTTTCTAATTCTTATTTTGTGCAGAAGCTTACACATGCCAGTCATTGGGAACGTTTCAGAGGTTGGTGATGGTTCTCCAGTTTGTTTCTTATGACTTGACACTGGTTCTCTGAACTAAGGAAGTTGTTCAAAGACCCTGTAAAGGGAGGATTTGGTATGAAATTGTGCTGTGGTTGGTCATGTGAGGACCTTCTACAGATTATATTAGTCTTCCAAAGAACTGAAAAGAAAAAAAATAATGCACTGCTGTCCTCTCAGAAGTTCAGTTAGTGTTTCCAAAGGACACTGCTCAGCCACAGCGATGTCCCTCCTGATACATATGTAATATGTCATAGCTATTCTGTATGACTCCAGAAGAGGAAAGGAGCAGTTGTCCAAGAGAAGAAATGTGCTTGGCTGCATCTAAGCTGGGTCTCAAAAATGTAATTCTGGGTTTAACATCATCCACTGACTACTCTGAGCCCAGCACAGGCAAGTATTGTGTGCTCTACAGGTGCAAAGAATCTGTGATCCCTTCCCGAGGAGCAAAACTTCCCCAGCTCTGTTAGTGAGGACCTGTCTTGGTGTCAGCTGGGACTGTTTTGTGGGGCTGGAGAAGGAGTTGTTTCAGTCATGAGCTTCTGTAGGGGCTTCTTGCTGTAGAGCACTATGTCCAGAGCCTGAAAAAGAGCAAAATCTCAATTGTTGTTTTACAAGCTGTAGAATATCTCCTACAATTAGCTGGCTAAAGAGATTAATAAAACAATAATGGCTCCAGGGACCTCGTTACAAGCAGTAGAGCACAAGGCTCTTGTGGTCTGCCTCTTGTCATTTGCCACAGGGCAGCAACATTTGCAATCAATAGTTCTGTTTAGTTTATCTTGGAAAACAGATGCTTGTAGAAGGTTCTACAGACATGAGATGCTGCTTCAATTAAGAAGAAAAAAGGGAAGATGGAGCATAGGAGGTTCTGCTTGAATCCTTCAGCTCAAGAGTGGCTGTCACAACTGGATTGCCTGTAGTGCAGGTGAATGTAGATGAATTAATAACTTGCACTAGTGCAGTGCCCCAGAGCATCTCTTGCTCCAAGGCTGCTGCAGGCTTTTTGGCTTTGCAATGTAACGTAGGTCCAACCTTAGCTGCACTGACTGGAGATCTGGGAATATCTTGGGACAAAGGTCCCTCAAATCAGCAGTGCCTCTGCTTCCTTTTGTGCTGGCTGGTGTTTTCAGAGTAACCGTGCACAGGGTAGGATTTCTCTTGGATGGGAGTCTGGAGAAAAGGGAGGTTTTGGTGGTTAAAAAAAGGAGCTCCCTGGAATTTTTTGTGTGAAATTAGGATTTGCTCCTGAATTTATTTTCAAAGTTGAACCTCCAAAACTGGAGGCTCGGGCAGCTGAGTCTTGCTTAAACGGCAAACTGGGCAGTGTGGGAAAGGGTCTCTTTGTTCCCCAGCAGAGCAGAGAGGGGCTGCCTCTGGCTCTGAGTGAGTGTGGGACATTCCTGGCTGGCTAACTGGCCATGGGAATCTGCTCCAACCTGCAATGTTGCAATACCTGGGAGTCCCAAGCCTGGACAACAATGAAAGGTCTGCTGCCTCTGCTACCAGGATTTCATCCCACAGGGTATGAGCTATTCTGTATTATATGAAATATCAATATTTAGTTATATAAATGCATACTTTTTCCTCCAAAACACTTGAGTAAGAAAATACTGTAATCAGGAGAAAGAACCCTTCTGAGTAAAATGTCAGTAGATTTTCTAGTGGTGACTGTAAAGGTGTTATCCTGTGGGTTTTGGGGACACATACCTTTCATTCCCATAAAGTCTTCCACAGTCAGTCCCAAATCCAAATCTTGTGTTTCGGTCTTTACTTTGTCATCAACAGTCCAAAGCAGCACAGTTCTCATTAAAGCTCATCAATGATTTGGAAACTTTGCTTCTCTTTGTTTCCCATTAGAGTTATGAAACAAAAGATGATGGGAAATTGCTGAAATTTGTCAGAATACTTTGTTCTTTTGCAAAATAATACAGACATATTTGTTTAAATGTTCATGAAAACTTCCTGGCAGGTATTCCCAAATGCTAATTGAAACTTCATGTGCCCCAAAAGTGGTTTTTAGGAAAAAGGGTCGTTTACAATCTGTTAAAAATGTTGTGAGAAAATTACCAGAACTTTAAAGAAGGTTGCCAAAGGGGAAAACCACATTAGCTTTGATGTTTTGAATGTACAACATTGCTGTATGTTTGTGTGGCCAAAGTAGAATTTTTACCCTATATCTTGAGTTTTTCAAAGTACCTGAAGATAGGCAAAGGCTTAAAAAAAAAAAAAAAAAAAAAAAGAACAACCAGGCAAGAGCACATTTCTCTTACAGTTCTTCAAACTGTAACTTTCCTGTACCTGGGTGAAAAATCAGTTGTCAAAGGTGGCTTTAAGGAAGAGAACATTACAATAAAGCTGTAGCATTAGTGGGTTGCCAAGCACCCTAGTCTGAAAGAGGAAAGTAAACCCCAAAGCACACAAGATCCCAAATCTCCTGAAGGAGCATTCCACAACATTGTACTTCACCTTATTACCACAAAACAGCTAATAAAATCCTGTGCTTTAATAAGGCTGGCTGTAAAAAGGCTCTTCCACTGTTCAAACAGTAGAGAGCCAGACTTTGCTGGTCTTTGAACAGCAAGTTAAACAGCTGCCCAGGTCAGATTCTTTTCTGGTCAAGCATGGAAAAGCAGTGATTTAGTAGGAGTGCAAAGATGTGGCTCACTTTTAGACAAAAAAAAAGCAATTTAATCCTACAAATTAAAATCCTTCTTGCATTAACATCTTAGTTACTTGCATGAGTAACTAAGTAACTCTGGCCCTTCTGGAAAGTGTCAGGGAACATTTCTTGTCCTCCATGCAAAAGCTTTTGCTCATCCTGAAGCTGGTTCTCTCCAAAATACTCTGGTCATGCAATATTTATAGACCAGGAATTTTGGGGGAAATTGATGTACTTTTGGCTTTTCCATGTATCCTCTAGCAGTGCCTGGGAAGGAGCTCCCTCAGCACTGCAGGAAGAACAGGCAGAGGAGCCTGAGAGGGTGTGCTGGAACTCCTTCCTGAGCTGCGGTGCCAGCCTGGGTGAGCTGGGCCAGGGAGCAGAGCTGGCCTGGGAGCCCATCCGCCTTCCCCTGCTGCCTGAGGGAAGCAGGGCAGGCACGAGGCTGCAGGGGGCCCAGGTGGATATGAGGTGTGGAAAAAGGTGGTGGTTGACTACTTGCAGCAAAGCTGAGTGTTTTTCAGGTCTCCTCCTCTCACCACAGCAAGGCAGGTGAGTCCTGTTAATCCTCTGCTTTTCCCTGCGGCTCGGCCCCGTGGAAGGCTGTGCCAGCCTCAGGTTATTGCCCTCGGCTCGGAGGGTCGGTCACGCTGTGGCTGCTGCAGGTCAGTCCCTCACGTGGGAGCTGCACTGTCCTGCTGTGCCCTGCTGTCCTCCTTGAGAGCGAGCCCCTCTTCCTTGCTCTGGATGAGTGAGGAGGAGAAGGGAGTCCCACAAGAAGAGACCAAACTAATTTCTTGGGAAGGAGGTAGGAGCACCCCTGTCTCCTCTCTATGCAGCACTGGAGTCACTTTCAATTCCACCATGAGACAGCTCCGAGGGCCAGGCTGACCTGCAGCTACTCCCACTTCAGCGGTCTCTAGCCAGGCTCAAGGACAGCAGATGCGGTCTGTGAGGCAGGGAAAAACCCCAAACCCCAAATCTGCTCATTGCCACAAGCCATCCTACAGCATCATCTCACAGCATGTGGGTCAGCTCAGTTCTCTGTCCTGGCTGGGAGCTACAGGGTCCACCAGGACCAGGTAAGTTCCTCGAGCTTTCTTTCTCCAGAGCAGGCGGGAGCACAGATCACTGAGCTGCTGGCGTGCCTGGGAATCGATCCCTCCGACAGCATGCCAATCTCGGTGGGGTACCTAGGCATGCTTTCAGAGGCTGGTGGGGAGGGAATTATTCAGACCACCCATCTTAGCTGGCTAAATTACCCTGGTAGTCTCTTCTAACTCCTTTTCCAGTCACGGATGAAAGAGAGGACAATTCAGAGTAAGGCTAATTTGGGTGCACTGAATGACCCTCTGCAGGAGCTTTGCTTTCCCTCCCTCGACTACACAGGGAACCTGGGGAGGCCAGCTGGTTACATTTAACTGCTAAATTGGTTGCCAAAAGATGGGTGGTGAGAATTCCTTGCAGTTTTCCCCTTTGCTGTGGACCACACTCTTCCCACAGCAGGATGCTCACTTGCTCTCTCCTGCAGATTTGGAGACGGCTCAGTGCACTGGGATACAGGCCCCCAGGAGCCACCCCAAGACAAAAGCTGCATCACACCCCTTGGCAGGTACTGTATAATGCTGTGTGCAGGATTTCGTGGACTTCCTCCTTAAACAGGTTCTTTAAAGCAGCTTTGCTTATGGGAGCCTGTTTAACATCTTGCCTTGGTATAAGCCAAGTTTTACATATGTTCTGAAATTTGAAAAGCAAAGTGAAATCTCCAGCAAAAATTGTAACTAGAGAGGGACAGATAAGAGAGAAAGAGACTTTTAAGTTCGCTCTGAATGTTACAAATGGAGAGGAAGGTAAGGCCATTCAAAATAAACCCTGCTGAGATTGCCCCTTCCTCTTTGCCTGATAAACCCATTAAAAATTAAAAGAAAAGCAGCCAAGATCATCAGGCTTCAGGATATCCATTAGCCCTCTTTTACATTTTAGAGCTTGTAACAGATGCAGACTGTGGGCTTTAGTCCCTTGTCTAATCAAAAAGCCCAGTTCTTATTCTAGAAGCTTAAAATACAAGTTTCTGCTGTATAAAAGCCAACAAGTGTAAGAATTCAAACCTGAAGCTAAGCTACCAGGATTCTCAGGCTTCAGGATTATTTTATGCTCAAGAAGTGATCTTGCCTGGTAAATCACAGCGCTGTGGCACATCACACTTCCAAAAGCATTCGAAAAAACCAGTAGTTTATTAGTGGTTTTTCCCTTTTTGAGAAGACACTAGTGACTGTCTGGATTCCCTCCTGTTTTCTCAGTCCCCAAATGTTCATAACACCCTGTTGGGGAGGAATAATTCCCATCCAAGTTGTAACACACACTTATAAGTAGATGGGAAAAGCATGAACAGAGCTGTAAAGAAAACAAAACCACCAGGAACAAGATCTTATTTTGCATGCTTCTCACTGTTGTATTTTTGCCCCAATTAGCATATTTTAAAGACAAGCCTTTTTTAAAAAAAATTCTGCTATCTGCCTGAACTGTTCTCAAGCTTTGAACTTTTTCATCCTTTCTATTGATTATGGCCAAGTGACCCATATTTAAAAAGCATTTACAATAAAATTATAGCACTTTCTTTTGTGCTGCCGGCTTTCCCAGTGAAAAGCTAAAATGTTTTAAAATTGCCACTTTTTGACAGAGGTAATGGCTGTAATATATTTAGTCTCTTCCCCCTTGTTGTGCTTAAAATGGCTATGCTAATAAAGGGCACAGCTGTCGATACTTTATGGCCTGCTGGGGGAAAGAGGGGGAACGAAGGCAAAAAACAGATTGACTGTGTGTCAACAAATGCAGCTGGGAAAGAAAAAAAGAAGCCCCTTGAAGGCCCCTGCAACTTAAAGTCCAAGATAAATGATGTCCCTATGCTTAAAAAAAAAAAAAATGGAGGTTGGAATTCAATAAAGGGGAACTGAAAAGGAAACTGCTTAAAACTGAAAGCCTTTTCTCTGCCTCTAGACAGCTTACAAGAGAAATGAGCAAAACTGACCACAGAAAGAGGGTGAGCGGCCAAGAAAGAAAACAAAAGCCTATCCTGGAAAATATATTGCATCAAGGAATTATCTGAAGTGCACTGCGGCCGGCGGGCGGAGCGCGTACAGTTTAATGGAGATGCAGCAGCTTTTACTCGCCGCCGCCTTTGGGGAGCGGGCAGCTTTGTGCCCAGGGAGGGAACAGGGCAGCTGGAATTATTCATATCAAAGCAGTAAGAGTGGGACACAAGGGCAGTGGGGTGATGGTGGCTGTCCTTCCCTGGGGAGCCGGGCTGGGCTGTCCCCATGGCTCCTGCCCTGCCACTGAGACTGACGGCTTGGGGCTGCTCCCGAGGCACGGAGAGAGCAACAGCAGGGCTGGGAGGGGTGCAGGGATGGGCAGCTGGAATTAATGCAGTGAGGAAATGGCAATATTGGGTGCAAACCTGCAAGAATCAGGCAGTATTCATTCCCCAGGTCATAAGGCAGCTGGTTTGCATGGAGGCAAGCTCCTAACAAAATAACAAGTGGCAGGGAGCCATTTGTTCATTGTCATTTCTTGGACAATTATGGAAGATGAGGGCAGATTTTCCCAGCCTAAGGCAAAATGCCTCTGTAAGTGTGGCTTGTGTTTCCCAGAGGTATCCTGAGAGTATGAGCTGGCTGCACCAGTGCCACCAGAGCTGCTGTATCCACCTGCTGAGAACCAGGGTCCAGGCACTCCCACTGCCTGTTCTGGGCCTGGAAAGAGGCTTCCTGGAAAATAAACCCTTGGCAGCAGGCAGGGCCAGGAGAGCTGGTGAGCTTGCAAATAGCCTCTGCCTCTGCAGTGGGAGGGGATGCGGTCTGGGGTGGGATGTCCTGCTCTGAGGAGCTGTCTGCTCTTCTCTTTTACTTTCCCACTTCTGTCATTCTTTACTCCCACAACTTTTTTATTTATTTTTCATTCAAAGCCTTTTTTTCCTGGTATGTTGTTGCCATTCAAGAACATCTGGAAAAGGTAGTCAAATGGAAAAAAGAGTTATCTGTTTTTTCAGTTTCTCAGTTTTTGTGTGTGTGTATGTATTCCCTTTAACCTCTGCAAATTCTGTAAAAATGGGAGGAAGGAAATAATAAGTAACTGAAGACAAGGTAAAATCAAGAAATTGAAAAAAATCCTGAAATGAAATGAAACAGTGGTGTCAAATTTTTACTAAAGCAGCAGGACATTAAAATGGCATAGTGAGTTCTCATTTCCTTCTGTAATTGTTTGAAAGAGTTTTAAAAGGCCTAATTTTTACTATCCTTGCTAGATTTCACTTGGTAAAGCTCTTGCACCATTAGAGGTCAATACCTCCCAGTGATTTTGTGTTTGTGAGATGAACAGTTTGGCTTTGCTTTTCTCCAGAGAGGAGTGGAATTTGGTATGGCTGATGTGCAAGAGGAAAAACTGGAAGGTAGCTGTGCCCAAGGACAGAAGAGTTAAGAGATTCCCCTACCCACAACTGGGACTTAGGGAAGCAAACCTCCTTGCCTGTGACAGTGACTCACTCTGTGAGTCCCACTGCTGCTTTGCAGTTGACAGCTGGGAAAAAACTGAGAAAAAGAGAAGAAAAATACCTGAACTCTGAGTGTGTGATACAACTGATGTGTCCACTGGTGTGGTTTGGGGTGGTTCCACAGGCAAAGGTTCCCCTGCAGCTGGGCTGAAGGTGGGAACACATGAGCCCTGCTGGACAAAGAGGTCATGTTATGAGAAGAAGTAATGCTAAAGTTGGTGTAGCACATGTAGCATGGCTGTAAAGTAACTCAGCAGTACCTGACCTGGAGCTGCTGTTGAAGAACATTCTCCAAAGGAAAACTTCCAACAGGTTTCTGGAAGACCCGTGGCCCTGGGGGACTCGCTGTCCCACATAGCCATGATTGGGAAACAGCCTGAAGGGGCTGGAGATATCCCAGAGCTGGTGTGTGCTGGTCAAAGCCAACGAGTTACACAGAGGCTGCATAGTCCCTGCACAGGGAGTGTGTGAAAGTGCCACTGGCCACAGGGAGCTGATCCCTGTGTACAGTGCTGCAGAGGCCATGGCTGTGGCCAGCTCCCTGCTCACAACCCATGGACCTGCAGAGGCCTGGAAAACCCAGGGCGATGATTTACGATGGTGCTGCTCAGCACGCCCAGGGGAAGGCTGAGAGGAGGCTGTGTGGGAGCAGATGGTTTTGGCAACTTTTCCTTTGCAGACCAGCACGATTTTCCAGGGGAGATACAAGCCCGGGATAGTGGCTGTTGAGCTCACAGAGTTGCTTTGTTTAATTATCAATTTCAGACTGTTTGATAGGGGCCTGGAGACCCCAAGAGCCACCAAGAGCCAGAGGCTGACAATCACCAAATATCTCTGTAGGAACAAGGTATGTAAAACTTTCATTTATCTAATGGAGCTGAAAAATACTCGAAATAGTATTTCATTGCATAATTGGGCATTGAAGTGACAGACTCTGAGCTCTGGTGAGCTTTGCTGTCATCTGAAGCTCTTTGGTTGGTCAACTTGCTTTGGTTGGTCAACCTGTGCAGCCCTGCCTGCTGGTGCCATGGGTGTTCCATGTGCTGTGAGGGGTCTGGAGACCCTCAAAATGTCTGTGTTTTGGAGCAGTTACTTCTAATGCAGATTTTCATGTTAAAAGCTTTCAGGTATGGTGTCTCCCATAGTCTTTCTAAACAAAAAAATCTCAGCCAGCAGTAGGTGAAACTTTACCTTTTGCTTTTAATATATATTTATAAATTCAGGCACCTTTGGATGTTGTCCTCATTTCTGGGTCTGTCAGTTTTAGGGGTGAAGGTTGTCAATACATTGTGTCTCAGCCAGGGCCTGACCTTTGGGGCTGGTGCTCTCTTATTTCCAACCCACGTGGTGTGTGGGTGCCTCTGCTTCCCTCCAGGCTCTGCTGCTCTCTGCTGGTCTCCTTCCACTGCACTTGGGTTTCTCAGAGGAGTCAAGTCACCTAAAATTTAAATAGAGGAGGCAGGGACAGGGGAGGAAAGGGTTCAAATATGCCCTTTGCCTTTATAAAATGGGAAAAAGTGTTTGGGGTCAAGCTGGTACCTTCTTATATCAGGACCTGGGCACGGATTTGTAGGAAATGGGTTTTGCTGGGTCTTGTGTGCAGGAACAGAGGGTCTTTTTCAACAGTTTCTTCAGTAATTGTTTCATCCTTCTAACAACACCAGCACTGTGTGGAGGCACTTGTGTGCTTCCATGCTTTCCCTGTGTGCCTTCTGGTGGTTTTAAACCTGCTGGCCCGCTTGAAATGCATCTGTCAGCACAGTGAGGGTGTCAGAGATACATCAATGCCACGTTTAATGGAAGTCTGTGCCCTAGAAGAAAAGAGAGGTGTAAAATAGGCCCCCTCCAAGGGAAGGGCTCCAGTGCATGCTTGCAGTTTGCTGCAGAATTTCCCATGCAAATACCCCAGCTCAGCCAGTCCCTGGGTCCCCATCAGACAAACATCTGCAGGAGGCCAGATGTTAACCCTTCCAACACACCACAGCAGTTTTTCTCTACTTCCTCCCTGCTCCTTCTCTTCTCCCTCTCCCTTCTCTCCCACAGAGACAGCCTCTGGCTTTACCTTGCCAGATGATGCTTAGAGGTGAGTTTAGGGATGCTCAGAGGACATCTGGGGGATGTGCTAGAGCTCAGGGCTGCACCTAAGGCAGGCATCTCCTGGCTTTTTTGCTCTAGAAAGCAGGTCAGCCCACCTGGGAGACCTGTCCTGGGAGGCATCACTCATCCTCCAGGGCTTCCCATCTCTACACTGACTCCAGAACAACCTGCAGCAGATCACAAACCTGTTTTTCAATCAAATCCTAGAGTTTAATTTTAATACTGCCTCTAACTCTGGTAGTTAGATCCCGAGACCTGCTCCCAGCAGATGTTTCCCAGGTGAACGAGGAGGGGCTGCTCTGCCCCGCTGCAACCCCTGAGCTGCCTGGTGAGGTGTGAGATGCTGCAGCCAAGGAGCCCAGAGTGACTGTGCCACCCTTGCCCACACTGTGACCATGGCCACCCCATGTTTCCAGCTGGGAAAGGAGCTCCCACACATGGCAACCTGAGAAACACACACACACATGTGGGTGCCCGGGTGTATTTTTAGCTTTCCTGCCAACCCTTCAGAGTGAGTTATGAGATGGCTGAGAGGGATTTGGTCCAGATTTGTGTCTCTGCCACCAAGCCAGGCTGTGGACCAGCATCAGGCAGGCTTTTCCATCCTCAGCTTGCCCTTAGATGGGGACAAAGCAGCTGCAGGAGCAATTTGTGGTGTGAGTAACTGCAGCATGCAGCTCTGAAATACCTTCTGCTTGCAGACTCTTGTACTGCCCCAAAGGAGTCTGAGCAGATTGTCAAGGGAGGATGTTACAGTGCAGGATCCCAGAACTGTGAAAGGATTTAATCCAAACATTTGAAGGAGTCAGCCAGTTGGATCCTGACAGGAGGGACATTGGTGCAAAGCCCTTGCTGGGTCTCTGACGCCCAGAAATCTTCCTAACAATCCGTGTCATGAATGCTTTGGTGAAGAACCATATAAAAATACCAAAAGTATGTTATGCAATAAGATGTTTGGGGTCACAGGGGAGACCTTGCAAATCTAGCCATGAGGCATTTGCATGCAAAAAATAACAACATTTTTTTAAAAAAATTGTAACTTCTTTCAGCTGCAACCTAAACTTTGCGCTAAGTTAAATCTCCCCAGCCCTGGTCTGATCCCTGTAGCCCCTCCAGGGTTTTCAATGCATCCAACAATGAAAGTGAAATCCAATCCCATCCAATTAGGGGAAAATGAATGGCTCATCTACAATAAATGGGCTCTGAATAACAATAAGCCAACAAGAGAGCAATGAACTGGAGACAGAGTACAATCTTCCTGAATGTTAATCGACAACTAACTCCACAAGCTTCTTAGAGGTGGAAAGAATTGGAGGAAAATAGATTAGGGAAGCTTTAGAGCACATTGCCTTTTAACTGCTTAGGCCTCACATTTTTACCTAAATACAAGAATGTTTCTAATGCTGCCTTTTGCAGGGTGAAGGGGGTGTGTGTGTGATGGGGGTGTTTGTTCTCAGAGTTAAATGTTTTCAATTTATTTATAATTTCACATGGTAAGTCCTACTGTATGGCCTCTAGTATTATTTCATTGTTTCATTTATCCAGAAGGCCGTTTTTAAAATTGCAAAGTAAAATGGCAAAAGCCTTGGAAAATGCTTTCTGTAGATCTGAGGAATGGGGCTGAATGAATCTAGGAGTTAGCCTGAGACTGAAGAGAAGCTGGAGAGGTGAAAGAGAAAGGATAAGGAAAACTCTGCAGTTCAGTGGTTGAAGTGCTGTCTGTACCCACAGCTCCTCCAGTGCTGCTCGTTGGTTCCCCCTAGACACCTTTTCACCCTGTCAAGGCCTGAAATTCCTGCAGGGCAGCTCAGCTGCTGCTTTCCACTGCCCTCAGCCCCACAGGTAATTCTTGTAAAAACAGGGAAGATGCAAGGTGTCCTGACCTATCACTAAGAAGCTCCCACAGCCATGCAGTCTCCATACCCAAGGCAACAAGGTCTCACCCAGCTGAGCTGGGCTGCCCATGCTTTCTATTCAGCCTATTAATTCCCTAATAACCTCCAGACAGGCAGAGAGCTTATTCAGCTGGCCCAGCACAGCCATCCCCTCCTGCCTGCCCTCATCCTCAGGAGCCAACTCAAAAGCCATGGAAGCCAGGTGAGAGCAGGCTCACCTCACTGCAGGCTGGGCTCCCACCTCGGCTGTGGGGGTGGAGGGTTGACCCTTTGGAAAGCAAAGTTCCCCAGTGCTGGTGCTGCCACAAAAGATGGCATGGAGAGGTCCAAGCAGAAAACAGAATGGAGTAACTTTTAAGGTAAACGATGCTTTAGGTTGTATCTTTATAATTGATTCCATTAGCAGGGTTTTCATGTGTTGCATTCTTTATCACAGAGGTCTTCCCAGAAGCAGCTCCTAATTTGCTGTCTCGTGGCCTAAAAAGCTGGCAAACAGGTCAGTAGAAAACCAAAGTCTGTCCTTTCTCTGCAAGATGGGAATGAAGAGAGGAGCCATATCTACCTTTCCCTCTCCTGATCTGCTGTACAAGAAAAGGGTCAGTTCTTGTATTCTTTCAGCGGAGCAAGAATTTGATAGGCATATAGATAAGCTATTAAGTAATATACATGCAGAGCTAAAGGGGATTTGGAAGGGAGAAATATTAATTTGTAAATTAAATAACAATTTTGTCTCAGCGGCATTAAAATACATTTCCAAAGACCATTGTTTGCTTAAACAAAGAAAGGAAAGGAACTGTTAGAAGCAGTTTACACAGCTCAGATATGAGGGGTTGTGTGTCTAAATAAGACCAGTGTTGGTGCTCAGCATGCAGCACAGAGAACACTTTTGCTGCAGTGCGCTGAGCATGCTCTGGCCAGCACTTGGGAATAGCATCACACCCTGCCAAAACTTAGCATGGAGAGCAAGAGATAGAGAGCCAAGGGGAATTTCAAATTTCACAAATGCATTTTCACTATAAACTGACTTTAACTGTGGGACAGGACAAGGCAGTGGCCAATAGAAACCTCTGGGTATGGCCTTTTGGGGACAAAATACTGTTCCTTTCCCTTTCAGCATCCTCAAATCACCGTCACCCTTCCCCCATCTTGCGTCACACCCTCAGCAGTAAACACAGAGCTTTTGCTGGAGTCTCCCATCTTGTTTTGTTTCTCAGCTTTGGCTGCCAGTAACTGCAAAAGTGATTCTTTGGGGATTTTCAATGCAAGAAGGTTCTTCTGCAAGTCCTGGGAAAAGTTAGGAGTGCTTTTCTCCCCAGATAAAAGGCAGTATAACATTTAGCCCAGGCCCAGGCACCTTAGGAAGCACTAAAAATCTTAGCACTCTAGCCTTATTGTGCAAAACTGCATGGCTTTATGCTCATTGTATGACAAAAAGGGAATGGCACCAACAGGTTAAATTGTTGGTCTATAAAACCAGGTTCTGGTAACTCAGTTTACCCCAAAGAGCAGCATCTGTTCCTCAAGGTTGTGCCTGTGGAGACAGGGGTACTGCTTATGTAACAAGTGCTTCTCATTGTGGGGAGTCATACTGAAGGTATGAGGTAGGGTAAGGACATATCTGATGACAAAAACAATATTCTGTGAGAGTTTCAGAGCAGTCATTACCATTTAGAAGAGCAATATCCTGTGTAAACAAATTCCCTTTTCATAGGTGCTCATCACATTTTCATTTTTTGGCAGAACCAGTTCCACTTGCTCCTGTGACTGTAATGCCTCCTATCATAATAGGAGGTATTATAATACCTATAAGCACTGTGGTCCAAGGGCTGATGTCCATTTTCTTTTGGCACTGGACCGCCTCTCCCATGAGGACCTGCACCAGGAGCTCCTAGGAGGCTCCTGCCCCTGCTTCACACAGTGGGCAGCTGAGATGCCAGAAGGATGGATACCTTCTCTCAGCCAGGAGTGCTTCCCCACTGTAGACTTCAACATCAGCCCTGGGGTAAGGTCGGCTGTGGTTTGGAGGCTTAGGGCTGTCCCCATATCCCCGTCTCCCTGTGACCTCTGAGTGGCAGCCTGGCCTGCAGCAAGCTGGCTGTGACATTGGCAAAGAAGCACTTTGAAGTCACTAGCAGCACAAAGGTTAGCCTTGCTGGGCAACAGAGAGGGCTCTCTGCTGAGATCTGTGCTCGTGGGATGGATGTTCCCTGTCATATTTTGTATTCCCAGTCTGCTGAAGCGGCTGATGCCCAGAGCAGAGAGCAAGGCCAGTGCTGCCCTGGCACTCTCACAGGGCTGCTCCCCCTGGAACAAAGCACTGTTTGAGACCAGCTTGGGCAGCCCATGGCTCCCTATGGGGATCTCTTCCATTGCAGAGAAGTATCTGGCAAATTTTTGTCTTTTCTATCCTGACATTTGTGACTGTTCCCACGTCAGGAGGGGTAAGTCAGGGACAGAACAAGTCGGCTCCTGCAGCTCCCAGCACAGTGCTAAGACCAGACACCTTTCCCTTGACAAGCTTTATGGATGTTGCATAATTTGTAGGTTGATAATTAATAGCTAACTCCACCTATGGGAATCTGCTTTTGCTTTCCTCTCTGTTGTAGACTGTCTGGGAAACCAAGATGGGTGAAACAGCATTTTAAAGAGGGTAAAAATTGTGCCCAGGTAGTTCTTGGAGGAAATGGATGTCCAGATGATTTTTCTATATACTGACGTGAACGTTTTACTGACCCCAGGAATATCAGTAGTCTGAAAGGGAGTGCTTACTGAGAAGCATATTGTTTATTAATACTTTGAAAGAAAAGGATCTGTTTTAGAAGAACACTGGTCTGGGTGAAGGCTTCCTGTGCTGAACTGCATTGTACACGTGGGAACAAAAGTGGCCTTATGAGGATGGGAGATACTGCTCTACCGTGGGAACAGTTGTACCTAGTCATGTACCTAGTCATGGCACCTATGCCCAGGAGAGGGCAGGGTTTAACACTGCTCACTTCAGTAATCCCTCTGAAAAAACAGAAGCAGATTTCTGATTTACAACTGGAGCCAAGGCTCAGGCCAGAGGTGGCCCTTAGGGCTGAGGTGTACAACAGTTATTGCAGTACCCATCTCCTTTTTTAAATTCAGGCACTCATCATCTCCCACATTTATCTTACAAACCCATGTTGTTTAGATTCAGATTTATTCCTGATATTGTCTTTCAAAGTCTGTTGGCAAACCTTTCTGCTCCCAGCTCGCTTTTATTTGAGTGACTGACTCTATCGACAGTGGCAGACGCTTTGTTCCCTTGGATCTTGTAGGGGAGCTCAGCATCTATATCCAGTGTGTCCATCCCCCTCCCAAAATTCAGGAACTACCATAACACTGTAACACTCCTGCAGCACCACCATCAGCAGGAAGCTCAAACTCAGACCCTGCTTTCCTAACATGCAGCTCTCTGCTGCATCTTTATTAGCTGTAGCACTGCAGGAGGGAACATCTCAGATCTTCATGTGCACCTTTTTTCTGCTCAGCTCACCTGAAAAGAGATTTTAGAAATCTTTGTCCTGGGACAGCCAGGATTTAGTCTGCAAGCTCCTGCTGCCCCCTCCACTTTCTGAGGTGTTACAGGCCTGCCACATCCTTAGAGGCTGCCAGAGCATAGCACAGTTCATTTGAATTTGAATAAAGTACTGAACTTTATTTTGAGCCCTAAAATTCAAATCAGAATGCAATGAGTGCACGCCTGGAGGATGTGCATTTTAAAAAGAGCTGCTGAGGTCTTTTTTAGAGCTGTCCATGTTTCCCATCTCTCTGGTTTTATCATCTGGAGAGCAAACACTAAAAAAAAAGGAAAAGCCTCTGCATTAAAACATTTCCCAAAACACAGACCTCACTGAAAGGTTTTTTGCTGTCATTTTTCCATGACAGGGAAAAAGTGACCCCTTAGATAATATATCTTTGTTTCTTTTTCATCAGAATAAAATTTTGGCTAACTCAGAGAGGCTACCCTACATATCTTAAGGAAAAAAAAGAAAAACAAAAAAAGGGAAAAAAACCCTTAAACCAGTAAAGTTTAATCCCAACTAAGATTTTGACAATTTGGGCAGAGCTATGTTTTTTTGGAAACACAGTCAAAACTGAAAATTATCTCAAAGTTTGCTACAGGAAAATGGCCGTCACATTTAGTGGGTGCAGCAAAAAGCCCTCAATAGTTTATAAGAGAGAGAGAAAAATAACCACCCTGTCCCTGGAGTTATCCAGGGCTCAAATTGGCAAGACTCAGCAGGTAATCTTTTTTCAGCAGAGGTTTGCAGAGAAACTATCAAGCCAATCCAAGAATAATAAAAACATTAATTATAGGCTTTGTCTCCCTGCAGAACACATGGACTTTAATGCCTCTTGTAGGGATTTATGACACGTGAGAATGTGGTGTATTTTTTACTACTCCTTCTTGCTCTTTTACTCATGAAATTCTGGAGTTTTCCAAACATGATGCTCTCAAAGACTAAATCCTTAGCTGGTAGAAAATGGGATCATGCAGCTAATTCCCTCTGCAGCTATCCTGATTTGCACTGGCTGCAGATCAGTCCTGTTACATTACCTAGGCACAGACTGGAGCTGCTTTAATTCTTTATTCTTGCTTGATTTCAATTTCAAAAATAAAACTGTCTTGCAAAGTACACGTTTACAAGTGAGTCAAAACCCATTACATGGAAACTATTTAATTGTAAGCAGGTTAGATCAGCTTTCCTATGATAACATCTTCTGATATTGGTGACTCTTTCTTGTTCAGGCTTATAACTTTGCTTGCAAAATCTCCTTGTATTCCTTTGAACTCCCCTGGGAGATTAAAGAAAAAAAAACCCCAGTTACCACTCCCTCATTTCATTTTTAAAGGTCATGCTTAGAGCTGCCAGTTGTTATAGGAGCTGTCCTCTGTAAAGAAAAGTCTTAACTAGCCAGGCACAGACTTAACCTCAACATGGAAAAACTAACATTGTCACTAGGATATGGAGAAACCATGGTGAAGAACTAGCAACAGCCAGACCACGGCAGAATGAGCAGTCGGCATCTGCTCGGTGGGCCTTTATCATGCAGTGTTGTATGTACGATTCAAAACGCACAGGACGATTGTTGAAATGATGTAGACAAATTGACTCAAATTAGTTTAGCATGGGCCATGCAAAGTTTAAGCTTGTTGAGCCCAGACACATAGCAACAGCTCCGCAAGGCCCCGCGCTCGCGGCACAGGCACACAACGGGCACTGCAGCCCACGTCCGTGGCGTTTGCTTTTGTGCCTGCCTGCCTCTTTTCTTTCCATTTTGCCTGGCTCTAGACACTCTTGGCAGGAGCAAACCCTGCTGAAGACTACACTAGCACTGATAATTTTATAGAAGTACTTGTGAGCTTTAATGTCATTTTATACTTCCTTAATCTTTTGACTGTTACTTAATGACAAACAAATCCCCAAAGAACTGGGGAGGTGGGGGGAAGATTAAAAGGATTTTGAGATTGTATTCTCTGCTTTCAGTCAAACTGTCCCAAATCCTGCCAACACAATTCTCCAGTGCCCTATGACACTCCTCCCCAGACCACCAGGAGTGAGTTTCTTATTGTATTTACAGTAATCTAATTACAACAGTTCTTCAATTCACAGCCAGCTTTGGTATACAGACTTTAGCAAGAACTCTCCTCTAGTGCAGATTGCAAACTTTAATCTTTTAAACTAAGACAGAACACCCCCCTTCCCCCCAAAAAATTTCTGAAATGCCTGTGTAAGCTACAAAGATATATTCCCCCTCCCACACCCGCCAACACTTGCTCATCTTTTTGTTAAGTTTCCTTTGTGCCAATTTACTGCCTAAGGTAGTAAGAGAGTTCCTGAGAGGTAATATTCTGCAAGGTTATAAAATGATGGTAAAAACGAGTTGCCCTCCAGAAAATTTCTTCTAAAAAAGATATTTCTCTAAATATGTGTAGTTACCTTAGGTTTTTTTCAACCTCTCTCTGTTCTTTGTAGTCAAAGAAGTAGCTATGTAGAAAAAATATAGGCTGAACATTTTACTTAAAAATTAAATAGTTTCTACTTAAAGTTGTCATTACTCAAAGCCACTTGATGCAAATCTTAAAGCTGATTAACTTTATATAGATGGAACAGATGACAAAAGTAGATGGAGTTTGTACATAATAAAAATGTCAAGAAAACGAAGACAGAGAAGATTGTTTTACATGAAGCAAAATACAAAACAAAAGTACATCCACAATCAGTTAGCAAATCTGGACATTCTTAGTGTGCCATTGCAGCCATCTAGCTCTGGACACAAGTATTGCACTGTTCACTTTCCATCCCAGGTTTTCCACTCAGAGCTTTCACTGTAACGTCGGGTTTACAAAGACACATCTTCAGCAAGTTCTTCAGCTTTTCTCTTCTTCCAGTCTGGCATTTGACTTTGTGAGTTGTGCTCAGTCTAATCTAGAACTCGTTAAAGTTAATGAAATTTTCACTCCCAAAAAGATTAGGAATAATTTAGGTCTCCCTCATTACTGTGTTATTTTGAAGATACACAGAGGGCAGAAATAACATATACTCATATTACATTTGCGAGTGTTTCAAATACTCGGTTTGTCCTTTGGAATCTGTTTGGTTGGTTTCTGTGAGACCCATCAATCATTTTGCTTTCTAGTACGTTAGCAGCAGTCCTTGTCATGTCAAAACTGTTTTAATATTTAATTCCTCTTGTTGAGATTCATTGCTATGCAAGTGGAAATGAGCTGGCCAGTCAAACCTCAGCTATTTCCTACTGTTTTCTGTGAATCCTGAAAAACTAGGAACACAATAGTATCTTTTCTGGTCTCACATTCACTCTTGAAGAACTACTTCTAAAGCACCTTTGTGCTGTTTTCATCCCAAGAACAATGTCCATGGCAATGCTTGATAAATGATGCAATTATTTAGCTTGTAAAATCTCTGCATTTCTAGATGATCTCTATACTCTGCTTAATCCAAAGAACTCAGAATAATGAAATAGCTTCGAAAAGTTCATAAGAAAGAGCAGCTGCATGAAAACTTCCCAACTTCCATCAAAGTGTCTTGCAAATGACAGATTGTATGTAGTAGTTAATTTCTGTGAGATCTAACTTCAGTTTTAATCTCCAAGATAATAGATCTAATCTTCACAGTCCAGTAACTTATCAGGTTGGGCAATGTACAGGAAATACTCCGACCCTTATAAAAACAAAGTTCTTTACCAGTTTGGGAGATATTCTCATGTGAGGGACTCGGACTCCTCCAATGAAAGGAAAATGCTGCGTTGCTGCAATGGGAAGTGTGGAGCAGGGATCCCGAAGTGTATGGATGCCATCTGCTGGCACTAAAGAATATGACCCTCTATCCACCTCGAAGATGGATGTGGAGGGTCAGATCTCATTTTTCACATTGGCATGAGCCACTCACGTTATTCCATGTCTCAACTCGCGTCATTAGAAGAAGAATTAAATTGAGATTATACAAGCCCTCCTTTAATGGGTATCTCTGTGCTTCAGCATTAGGTTTGTTTAATGTTTCATGTCATCAGGGCTTAGTTACTGAGAAATAAAAGGTATCTCTGCTTGCAGTTTTGCTGAATATCATGTTTACATGTACTAATCCTCACATAAGTTTATATCCATTAGACCACTGTCTTACATGCAATGCTGCATGGAAAGGGTTCTGCCAGGAAAGCCAGGTTTAGCCCAAGGGATTTCATTGCTCTGGGTTTGTGCCCTTTATTGCAGCAGTGCAAGGCACAACCTTTCCAAATTTAACACAGACCTCCAAACTCACAAGACCTGAAAAATACCAAACATCAAATGGGTTTAGCTGGCCCTTGCATGCCCTCTGGCTCCTGAGCTGTTAAGATTTACAGGCAACTCATTCTCTCTCTCCACAGCATTACTCCAGACACTGTAAGATGTCAGCGTGGATGGAACAGTTGGCACGGGAACCTTCCCAAAGAGGAAGGTGTGTGAGCAGGGTGTGTAATTTAATCTGTATAGAAATGAGACTGATTTGGGTGGTTTTGCCTAGAAATGCTAGGGTGAATTTAGAGAGTGTGGTTGTAGTTTATAATCAGAATTATCATATTGTCATTTCATAATCAAAAAGTAGTCAGAATATTCCTTTCCACGTTTGATAATTGTCTTGGGACTATGCACGAAGAAAGGGCACCACCTCCATCATACTCCCCATTATGCACAGTGGATATGATACACTATATTTTTTCCAAGGATGATCCATTCTTGTGAGGCTTTCCCCATTTCACAGTTCTTCTTAGAAAGATGTTTTCTCTTTTTCTTTTTTACTCTAGGCACTTCATGTTGTTAGAAATGACCCAGAGTCAAGCAAGCTGAGAAGCCTGTCATTATTTAGTGCCTGAACTCTAAAACAGGGTCAGAGCCAACAGCGTAGCTAATGATGGGAAGAGGTTAATGAGGGATCAACGAAGGGATATGACTAACGAAGGGAAAAGGATTGCAGAACTGCAAAGTCACTGAGTGCACTGCATGGCAGATAAAAACTCTGTAAGTCCGTATAACCCCAAACCCACAGCCATGTTTTGTCCCTCCTACTCCTCGTCCTTGTAGCACGGCAAGAATTTCCAATTCACCCATGTCAGGACCTGGCAAAGCTGCAGCTCCCACTGCTGGAGATCAGGCTGACCACACACCACCTCTGCCACCTAGCCTCTCCCTGCTCCACAGGGAGCTCTACAGAGAGCTGTACTGGGAAGTCCCCTAAGCAAGGACGTCAATCCCATCAATTCTTTCCCCCCAAAAAAGGTGTTCTGTGTCCTCTACAGACTGTTAACTGCATTACAGGAGTGAGTCAGTGCTTTAAAATGTAAGTAAGTAATTATGCCGCCATCATCATCACTGTTATTATTTTTATCCTTTTCTTGAAGAGAGAAGAGAATTAAAGGAATTTTATAGGGTTTGATTTGAAAACTTGGGAGAAGGAAGAAAACTGTTCTCCACATAGAGAAGAAGGGTTTTAAACCACTGTGCAGAATTTAGATCTAGTTGTATATGGGGTTGTATTTGACAAAGTTCAGAGGCTTGAGTCCGGGGTCTATGAAATCCTTTTTTTCCTTTACTTTTCAATGTTCCTTTCATCCTCTCAATATGCCAACTGTCAGTATGGAGTGGTCAGGCAGAGATCAGGCACAGCATTAGAAAGCTCTGTCATCAAGTATTCACTCCTTAGCAGTGTCAATAGGATCTTACTTTTTATTTGACGTAGGTGACTTGTAGTTCAAAATAACCATGAAGGTACTTCTTGTGAGTGTTCCTATAACTATTTTACAATTCTCTGTTTCGTATTTGTCTTTTCATTTGTAGGAATAAACACAGCAACAGCAAAAAGAGTCTCTGGTACGTCACTATGGCAATATGCACAACTTGAGAGCCAGTGGCAAGCTGTTGGCTCTCCTGATTAGGAGCTGGCAGTGCTCAGACCAATTACTGGACCTTAAGACATCGGGGAATGGTTTACTGTTATGCTGCCACCTCTGAAAGGTACCAAGAGGACCTGAAAGCTTTTGCTCATCTATAACCCAATAATTAAATAGCTGTAACAAAGTCTGGAGGTCCCTCCTGAATTTCCAAATGCTTGTGTGTTTCATCAGTCCACTGGGAAGAACAAGGAAGCAGAGCAGGGAGCTGAATGTCTAATTAAACTGGTGGAAAGCATCCACTCAGCTCTGCAGAGACCTCTTGGGAGAGAAAAGCAAGGGAAGAGGTGCTCGGTGCCTTTACATGCCTGGGTTTTATCTTTGCTTTGTTTGTAACCTCAAAAACATGGAAGGACTTCTTGCTGCGTAGATCTGTAAATCCAATCATGTTAATGTTTTATTTCATAACAAAAATGGAGGCATGGTAGAGATAAACCTTAGGAGTGACTTCATGCTAAGCACAGCGTGTTATTTTAAATGTCAACCTCTTGGGGAAGGTTCCCATGCCAACAATTTTCTTTGGAGGTTATGCTGTGAAAGTGGGTGAACACACACCCAACTCATAACTCACTCAACCTTCCACCTGCGTAAAACAGAGCAAAAAGCTTATGAAATCACACCAGCAAGTAGAGCACACAGCTGGGAAACAGCAAGAAGGATATTTTACTTAAAATTGAGTAAAAAACCAAAATGTCACAAGAGTTGCTGCACTTCTATGCAGCACACCACACCTAGGAGATTAAACAGCAGTATTGTCATTTGTACCTATTTATTCAAGGCAGGGATCTGACCTTTCCAGGCTCATTTGTTTCAGCAAACTTTGCTCATGCTACTCATGGCTGCTCATATTCATAAGGCTTGCAAGATTAGAACATCAAATAATTGCTGATAATATGAAGACAGTGTGATAGAAGGAACAATAGTGTTTCTTATTATGTGATTATCTTTCTTTTTGTTTTAAGGCTCTGAGAAACCACTTCAATTATTTTGATCATTTTCCTGTCAAAGGTAAATTTTTTAATTGGCCACTGTGTTTCTACAGATAGGAAGCTTTGCTGTGATCTTTGCAAATCTCAGTGAATACATTAAATCAGATATGATAGTTCTACTAAATAATATTATTGTAATTGTTTTGTTCTGGGTTTGCCAATGTCCACCCAATCATTTTCTCAGTCGTATGGAAGAAATGCCACCCTGCAGGTTGAGCAACAGATCCAGCCTGCTTCAGGGGATGGGTGGCTTCAGTCTTGTCCCTTGACCCCAAAATGACACCGTGGCCTGACCTATAACATGAGGACAATTAAATCTATTCACTTTTGTAAACACTAGTGCAACCCATGGTTGAATAGCACTATGTAAATTTAAAATCTTAATTAAACTGAGGCAGAGCGCCAAGTAATCACAAAGCACACACTACTTGAAACCAGCTCATTAATAGCTCTGCTGCTGGAACCAGTTTCTTAATGGCTCAGTAATGAGCTGACTATAATCTGCAAAACCATGTTTCTTGATATTTTTTTTTAAGCATGTAATTATATTGTGATAATGTCTTGAACTTGTGTGCACAGGTAACAAAAAAGATACCTCCAAACACTTAACAGCCCAAGATCTAAAAAATCTGTTATTTTTTATTCATGATTTGTACAACTCTGTAACAAAAAGGAAGAAGGATACTCTGGCTTTTTTGTTGGCACTGCTGTGGTACTTCAGTAGAACATTTGATCTGTTACTGCCTGGCCCCTCAGCCAAAAATATTGTGCAAGCAAGTCACTTCTCCAAGTTTCTTCCCTTGCATGCTACAGGCACCCAGGACTAGCAGACAGTCAGTTTCCTTTTCTATGAGACGAGATGCATGTGCAGGTGAGGCATCACGCTTAACCAAGCATGTCCCTTCATATGCAATGCAGACATTATATATGTTTGAGTGGGGTATGCTGTTCTTTCATCCCTGCCTGGTTTTGTCAGTAGTAAATCAGCCAGCAGCCTCACTACCAACAAATGTTGGATATTAACCTCCCTGCCTCCCTCCCTCCTTCCTTCCAGCACACTATTAATCTAGGTTATCTACGCAGGGAACACATTTTAAGCCCCAAGGTAGATTTATATTTGGAATTTGCAAAAGTACAGTCCTTGCCTAATCCCTCTCCATTACACCACAGGCATGGATCTGTGATGGGGAGGTATTCATGGCATTACAAGTCAGGAGATGGCATCCTCTAAAGTCCATCTCTGGCCTTGGCTGCTCCACTTCAGAATCTTTAGAAATGGATCAAATGTAACAGCACATCTCAACAAGCTTTCCTGTTGCCTTCCCTGTTCAGGTCTGCTGTTGAGCACCCAGTTCAGCTGGAGTTTGTTGTCAGTCATATGCCTGTAGACTTCACCAGACACCTACCAGACACAAACCCCACAGCTCTGACTTTTCACAACAGCTACCTACAACAGGAAAATGGAACTGCAAGGCCTAGGAATTCAGGAGACAGTAGTCACATTTTAAATTAAGTTCTGCACTGAGAGAGAAGGACTTCTTTTAGGGCTCTTTCCTCGGTCTACATTGAACCCAACACAGTAAAACTCCAACTCTGGCTGTAGTTCCCCACAGCTACTGCAGCAGAAGCAACCACAATCCTCACAATAGAATACAAAATGTATATATTTTGACCTTACTTCAATTATTTTCTGCATCTATAATCATAGTGCATTCACAGATGAAATGTAAAAGCCTATAATCTAAATGAAGGAACCACTCCTCCACAGGGAAAGAGAGAATGTTGTCTTTTTTCCATTTTAAAATTGTTAAGAAGGTAATTACATGTTATTTCCAGTGAAAGCATGTTATTTATCTCTCAGAAAGATTCAGTAATACTTAAGAAGTCTTTTCTGAATATATCAACAGCAGACCATCTTTGAGCCTATTTATAAAGGAAACGTTCAATGAATGAAAAATTAAATGAGACTAAAAATAGTCATGATGACAACACCTCTGCAACCAAAACCTCTCCCTCAGCTTCAGCGTTAGTTTAGCAAAGTAACAGGGACACTGCTCATTTTTCTGTTGTCTGCAGAGATGTCAGCCTGAAGTTATTTCAGTCATTACACCTGTCAGTGAGACTCTTCTCCTGAGTAAAGCTGTGGCTTTACAAGGAAGTTGGCTCTTTCTGTTGGCTCAGCAAAACACTTAACCGACCGAGGTCCTGTGCTATCCTAAGTCTTTCAGTGTTTGAAAAGATGTTAATCTCTGTGAGGCCTTTCATTTTCAGTGACTAGGAGGCAAAACATTCTTCAATGCCTTGTGCTGTAAAGTTTATGAGTGATTACCTCTATTACAGCAAAAATACTCCAGCAGCAACTCTTTCTGCTGCCATGAGAAGCTTCAGGCCTTGCATTTGAAGCATATATAGAAAGCATGTATAGAAAGCACTGTGTACAGCTGGGCCTTAGAACAAGGGATGAATAGCAGCAGTAAGAAAATATCCTTATCTCAAAGACCAAAAAGATGTCAACAGTCGCAGGTGTCGTCTATTAGAACCAGGCAGGTAAACACTAAATAGTAAACACATTCTGCAAACACTGAGTGTCTGCAGAGTTGCAGCCTTCCAGATGGAAATCAAGATCCCAGAGTAGAACTCCCGTGTGTCTGTGCAGTATTACTTCCAAAGAACATGACTAATTCATGCACTCTATATGTCTCCCATATCCTGACAGAATCCATGGCGTGCTCCCTACCAGACACCACCCTCAGTGTTTCACTTGGATTCTCACACATTGATGCTTTCACTCATTCAGATCCAAACAAGAGAATATGGATGTTATTCGTTCAGCAGGTCAGGAACGCCAAGTCCCTGTTATCAGCAAGCTCCTCTGAGCCCATGCAGCATTGCTCTGATAGATTACATTGACACACAAATAAAGGAGGAAGCAGAGGTGGTATTCTGTCTACATAACTTTTCTAAACTTGTGAAGCATTCAATAAAGTATTTAGTATTCCTGTGCTTCTGAGAGCAGTTCTGTTTCTAAACTCAAAGTACCTGTGCCTTTCCTCTCTACCCCCGGCCGTCCAGCATTTCCTTATCTAACAAACTTGAAAGTCACTGTTCATCCCCAGGGATCCCTAGGGATGTACATGGAGAAGTCCCAAAGAAGGGGGTGAGCATCATAAAACCTGTCTTTCCCCAGCTATCCTCATTGGTGCAGTTACCTATCAAGCCATGCCCTTAAACCATGACTACCACGAATTTATTCTCTACAGGTGCCATGTGAGAAGCTCAGCTCACTCAAATAGCTGGGATAAAGGACGCAATGTAAATATTGCTTAACATAAACGCAGATCCTTGGGATTAGCGTCGTGGCTCCACAAGACGCCGCTGGCACTGGACTGGGTGCAGCTCCTTGTCGGAGTGTGCTGCAGGGAGTATCTGCAGCCTCCCCGTTGTGCCAACAGCACGGGCAGGGTGCCCCCAAGGAACCATGTCTTCTCCAGGACCTCTCGGCCGAGATGCTCCCCAGCCCAACCGAGCGCCACAAGCCCCTCTCCTGCACCCCGAAGCATCCCGGTCAGCTACGGCAACGCCGGCACCCCTTCCCTCCTCTCCTCAACCCTGCCACTACCCGGCATCTTCCTCCACCTCGGTGCCCGGCCCCGCAGGACCCGCGTCGTGCCTGGGAGACGAAGGTGGCCCCGGGCCCGCAGGGTCCACGGGAGTCGGGCCGGGCCTGCGCAAGCCCCCGGGGGCGCGGCCGCTGGCAGGGAGCGGGCACGGGCGGCGGCGGCGCAGGAGGCGGGGGCCGGCGGGTCCCGGCACCCCCGGGGCGGGGAGGGGGCGGGAGCGGCGGCGCCCCCCGGCCGCCGAGGGGCCGCGCCGGGCGCTGGGGCGGGGTCTGCGGGCGCCGGCAGGGCGGGCAGCGGCGGGCGCCACGTCGGCAGCGGGGACGGGCGGAGGAGTAAAGTCTGAGCGGAGCCCGGGCGGGCCGAGTGAGCTGCGAGCGCCGTGCGGTGAGTGAGGGAGCGAGGGAGGGATGAGCGGCCGCTGCTCCCCGGCCCCGCTGCCAGCCGGGCAGCCCCCCGAGCGTCCTCCCCGCCTCCCCTCCCTGCCTCCCCGCGGAGAAAGGGGAACTTCGAGGGGAGGAGGCGGGAGAGCGCCCGGCGCGCCCCGGTGGAGCCTGCGGAGCCGCCGCCACCTGCCCCCGGCGCGGGCACAGCCCGGCCGCCTTTGTGCTTCCTGCCGCGGCTCCGCGGGGAGGGAGGGCCGGGCCGGGTGTAGCGGCTCCGCCGCGGCCTTGGCTGCCACGTCAGTGCCGCCGCCCTGCGCAGAGATGCCGGCGGTGCCCGCGCCGGCCCGGCGGGGCACACGAGCGGGGGTCGCTGCCGGGCCGCCTCCGCAGCTCCGCCGGGCACGCAGGTAGTTGCGACGGGAGGACGGGGAGGGGACTGCGGGGCTTGGGCCGCCCTAGGGCGGTGTGGAGCGGCTCCTCGGGTGCGGGGCCGCGGGCGGGGTGGGCTGCTCTGCCCTGCCGCTACCACCCTCCCTGGGCCGGGCGCCCATGGAGGAGCGGACCCCGCCCACCTGGGAGGGAGGGAGGGCAGCGGAGGGAGCCGTGGTCGCCTCGGCCTGGCTCCTGGATGGTCTTGTTCTGCCTCGTGAATTTCTCTGACCTAGGAGAAGCTTTGTTTCGGGTTTTCTTCTTTTTAAACTTTGAAGTGTTCGGATGTTTGCTGTAGTAACATGCTCTTTGTTTCATCCATGTCTTTCGAGTCCAGCTTGACGGAGTAGCATACGAAGAGGGTTTTTTTGTGAACTGTTTGGGACCAGCTTCGCTTTCTACATTCACCTAGCCCAGGCGTTTATGTGGTGTGGCCTGGAAACAGAGGCAAATTATTTTAGCCGTATGGCTGGTTCTGGTCATTGTGTGAACCGCAGAGACAGCCTCTGTGGATGCAATTAAATGCTTTCTTCTGCTCATAATTGGGCTGAAAATGAGAGCTCCGAATCAGGATGTCACTCCATAAGGAAGATAAATACCAAGCACATGTAGCTTGTTTCAGTGTGTCCACTGTGTTGCTTCAGGCAGCATGCCCCTGTATAACTGGAAGGATACGTACAAGGTTGCTTAATATAGCATGTAAATACTGGTTTGTATGCACATCAGTTTTAAGACTGCATAGTAAATGTTATCCAGCATATCATGTAAAGCTCTCTTAAACTGTTAAACTATGGCTAAATATGCAGAAAAGTTAGTGTTGCCTCCTCTGCGTAGAAATGGACAGCACTGCAAAAGCACAAACTGAAAAGTGGTCCTTGTCCAGCAAGTGACCAGGTCTAAATGTCAGGTAGGAGCCAACAAACAGGTGGTGGATGCTAGGAAAAAGATTCTTTATTTCGTTAGCAGAGGTGTCAGGGAAGTTCAGAAGCTGCTTTATCGCTGGCTGTTAGGCACAGTCAGGTTTTGTCTTTGAGGGCCTTCTGGAAAAGGAGGTCTGAGACTGATCTGGAGCTCAGGCATTAGGAAAGTGTAAGAAGAAATGGGGAAGGCTCTTCTGAAAACTGAGCCAGCATGAAGCGGAGGATGACAGAACTGGTAAAATGGAGTTTTCATGGTCTTTCTGAAGCTGTGCTTTCTGAAGCTGTACTGGAATTTACCATGTGCTTCTTAGGAACCAGTTTTGGAGAACTAGAAAAGCGGAATTCTGTTTCATGCCACCTTTGATTTTGTATCTTGTAAATCATTGCATCAAAGAAAACTTGATTGCCAACATCAGGTGTTCCCTAGAGCCTCTTCTGAACCCTATCTATGTTTTAGTTGACAGTGATGGAAAAATAGTGGATTCTCCATCCATGGTAGATATGATATAGTAATGTCCTGGGCAGAGTTAAGGGCTTTTTTTGCAGGAGATATTATACCTCTCTTTTGCTTTTAATCATGGTGTGTGTGTTTGGTTTTTAATACTGATATGTTGCATTACCTTCCCAGCTGTGTTCAGTATCCTGCATGCTGTGAGCTTGTTATGTACATTACTTATGGCAACTTCTTTTGGAGGAAGTTGTCTGCCTGCTGTAGGCTTGGAAGTAAGTCATGGTTCACACCTGGAAGCTTCTGATCAGCTTCTTGGGGTCTTTACTTGAATGCAGTCTTTTTTTCATTTGAAGTGGGCATACTTGCTTCCAATCCACTCTTGCTTTGTATATAAATCAGAATTTTGAAACTTGGGTTTTAAACAGAAGGCTTATTGAAATACTCGCTCTGCTCTTGGTTTTTAGCTACATGCTTTCTACATGCCTGGATTTGTTTTTTTACTTTAGTGCTGTTAGCACTGACTCTTCTTGCAGAAGCTCAGTCAACTCTCTTCCCTGCAGTAACAAACTGAAGCACACATTTCCATGTTGGCTGCACTCTGAGGGTTGTGTCTGAGAGAACTAAGAGCACTGAGCATGCTTACCTGTGACATGTTACAAGCCCTAATCCAAGGAGTAAGGCAGTGAAGCTGATAGTGAGGGGTCGCTTGTACAGCTGAAGCAGTACCCTGAAGAGCAGCCATGGATGGGATTACCTTTTTTGGCTTCATGTGTATTTCCTTGTTTAATTTGGAGAGCAGAGCACTGTTGCTCTTCCAAAAATTATTTCTTTAACTATCATACCTACAAATATTTTTTTTCCGTGTATGTGAAATACATCAGGTTCATTCAGAAATCTGCTGTAGCTGCTGAAAGAGGGGAATGCATGTGGCAAGGGTTGTTTGTTTTCCATCAGCTCTGTAGCCAGGCTTTCTAACTGCATAGCTGGTAGCCAGAAGGAAGATAAATTCTTTTGTGGTGGAACAAGGCAGGGAGATGGGTTTGTTTGCAGCTCTATCAGGTGAGTAGTTCCAGCACTGGCAGCTGCTGTCTGGAGCAGCATTAAGCTGCCGGCTGAAATTGGCCCCATCCTTGGGTCATTTCATTGCTACCCACAAATATCTGAGTAGTGGCATTGAAACAAGCCAGTTTTCACTGGCTGCTGCTTGGGCCAGGTTTACTGTGCTGAGACAGAAGGGCTCTTTGTCTGTCAAGTCAGAAAGACACTGAGAACATCCGCTAAAACTCGGGAAGTTACACGTCTGCAATGGTTAGAACCCGCTTCTCAATGGAAGGCTAAAACTTTACACAAATTACTGTCCAAGAACTGCAGGCTCATTAAGAAGCATTTGTGTCTTAACATGGATTATTGTGCTTCATAGCAATCCTCATGGCAGCACACAGAGCAAGTAAAATTATCTCTGTTGCCAAGAAGGAATTGGTGCTTTGGTGACATAAATCTCTAAAAATGTGGTATCTTAAGGCCATACCAAGTGTGCTTCCTCCATACTGTGGGGATTTGTATTCCTGATTCCCACTGTACACCCGTGGCAGGTGTGTGACAGTTGCTGTTCCATAAAATGTCATTAACCTTCTGCCTTTCTCATAGGTGTATGCAGAATACTTTTGTGGAAACAACTAACTAGAAATCTTCACAAAGGAATATATTTGGTGAGTAAGTTTTATTTTAATCAGCTTTGATGTGAATGTATGTATAGCTCTGCCATTACTTCTAGAGCTTCTTGGTGCTTTCATTCAGGGTCTTATAACACTGTTAATGTTACAAATAGCTCTTGCATTTAAAACCCTCTTCTAAACAATTTCTTTTTTATTTTTTTACAACAGGGTAAAACATTTCAGCTTTCTATGTCTTTTGTATTCTGTCAATATGGAAGTGTGTTTTCTTTCAAATCAGTTGAGTGACTTCCATTTTTATTTTTTAAATCTTTTTCATGTGAAGGCTATAATTTATTTTAGTGTGTTGTTAAGAAAGATGAGAAGTTATCCCTTATCTCTTGAATGAATAGCATCTTCATGAGCATACAGGGGAAAAAACTCCAAGAGTTTATCCCTGTTTGAAATCTCTTTTAAGAGCTGGGTTTGCTTCCACTTCTTGACATGAGAAAACACAGATGAAGGAAACTGGAGTGTGCCAGTGATATGATAGGTTTCTGCTTCATGAATGTCCCTATGAGTTTTGCTGGGCCTCATGGAGATCCTGCCTCATTCCATGTCATCATTTAATGAAGATGTTAAATGAAGCTGGAGGCTTTTCTGCAGTGACACCAGTGTCAGTGAATTTGGCATCACAGGATGAAAATGCCGAAGAAAGATCTCTTTGCTTGCTTTATTCTTCCCTTTTTCTTTGGCCAGTCTGACTGTACTTTGAAGAAGATTCTGAAAAACATGTCAGAAGAGTTCCAAAGTTCAGGTTTCTGATAAATCTTTGCCTTGTTGCATACACCTGCAGTACTGGTAATCATTGTGACTAATGATTCAGTGCACAGTGGGGACTTTGAATCTGCAACTTCCAAGCTTCCAGAGTTCCTTAACCTATATCATGTCTGAATGACTTAACTCTGTGCAAAAGTCTTACACTTGCATCTCCATGTCACTGCCTTCGATTTTAGCTGAGTTGTAATCTCTGTTGGGTCTCATGAATTTTGCTTTCTTCTTCTTTGTGGGGATGCATCTTCAGGAGAAATCTTGAACAGGATCATCCCTTAGGATACACTGCAGTCTCATGACCAGAGGATTCTGATCCAAAGCAGGGCATACAGGCCTTGATCTTAATAGTCAAAGGAGGCATTGAGTGCTTTCACCTTCATGGTATTATGTAAAATGTAGTGAGTGGCTTCTGTTTTTCTGTCTCCAGTTTTTGAAGATAAAAGTTATATTCCTGCCCTCTTGCTCTGAAGACTGGATGAAGTAATCTGCCACCAAGCAATTATTCCAGGCCTTTGACCTCCAGTCAATAGAAATACTCATCTTAAATCTCTGGAGGGGAGCCAGCTTTAAAACATGCTCCTGTGCATATCCTGTTCACCAGATATGCTGCACCTTGTTTAGCACACAGAATTTTTGGATCACTTTTCAGAGTCTTTCAAGTCTCCTGATGTGTTAAATTGGATACAAGTATGCTTAATGCAGACTGGAACGTAGATATTTGAAAATTTTCTGTAGAAGTCCTTTGTTGTATCTTGGTCTTGATTCTGTGATTCCCTGGAGAGCTTCTACAGAAAAACAAAAGGACCTGAATTGTGCTTTGTGAGGTCTTATGTGCCAAGCTGTGTTTTGGGTCAGGCTGTGAGCCTTTTCTGACAGTGATGTGATTCGGTTTTCACTTGCACTGATAACATAGAACAGTGAGTAAAACCTAGCACAGGCTGGTTGGGCACATCTCTTGCAGCATCATAGAATCATCGAGGTTGGAAGAGATTTTCAAGATCATCCAGTCCAGCCACCCACCTAGCATCCCTGGAGTGCTTCTAGGATCTGTAGAACCACCCATCATACAGTAGTTTTCAACTTTCTGGTCTGCAAACCCCTGAAGGCTCCCTTCTGTGTAGAACAAATTCAGTCCTACCAACAGTGACTTACTTGCCGGTCTGGTAGCAGCTGGTTGCCAGTGCCTGGGCTGCACAAGATAAGATAGACCACTGGGTCTTTGTAGTTGTGAGTGAGTGAAATATTTCTGTTGCAATTGTGTTAAACCATTGCATGTGAGTTATATGTATTGTGTAGTATTCCCATCTGACTTTTAAGGAGAAGCTTGGGGTCAAGAATTTTGTAACTGTGAAGTTCTACGGAAGGTAATGGGAAAGAATGCCTAATCTGAACTACTCTTTGTATATAGTGCTGTGATTTGACATGTGCTGCTATTTTTATGCTAATATACTTTTTAACTAGACTAGAAACTCTGCTGTGAAATTCCCCTGCCAATACATTGCTTTGCTCATTTAGCTTTGCAGGAACTGAAACCAAATCTGACAGTCTAAGCTAGACTGTGGAGACTTATGAAAGCTTCCCTTACCTGTCTTGTCTGCCAGTCTTACTCTAACTCTTTCTATTGGACAAGTCTTATCTTAATTAACTACTGATATTATGTCATGTACAACAGATTCTAGGGGCTTCATCTGGGCTGTATCTGCTGTTAGGGTTGCTGTATCCGGTACCTTCTTAACAGCAGAAAATACTAAACCTTGTGTGAAGTCTTGTGACACTTTCTAGTGTTCTGCCTATGTCCAAAACTGGTAACTTATTCCAACTCCCCTCTAAACTTGTTGGTAATCCCTGACAGTGTTTTCTCTGTCCTCTTAAGATTAGATAACTTCTCTGAATCTCTTATATGGAATTGTTGACAGAAACATTTTGGAAGCTCAAACAAGCAATTTTATCTGGTGTTCTTTTAGGAGTTACATGCTGTCTAGATACAAATAAATTGGTGGAGGTAGTTCTTTATAAAAAAATAATTTACCTCTGTCTTTACTCATTTGTCTCCATTGAGTCTGCTTTAGAACTGTTTTGATCACTTTTTTATTCCTTTGTTTGAATTAAGACTTGCTAGGCTCTGACTTTTATTTTACTCTCTTTAGGACTTTCCCTAAGGAAGTGGTTGAACTCCTTCCACATTCCTAGTAATCATCTTCATGACTGAAATGGCCACATGTTAATTAGGAACATAGTTGCTTCATCTTGATACAGATGTTTTGATTGAATAATGTCAGGCCTGTCAGTTTCTTCTGTCTACTCTCTTACAGTGCTTTATATTATTTCAAGTTGGAAAAAAGCAACAAACCTACATGGGACTTCACGCAGTGAGGATGATAACCTTGTATTTCTTCCAGCTTGCATTAGATGAATGCAAAGAAGTCACGTAGTATCTGAATCAGGTCCTTTTCCAGAACCTGATTGCCTTCAGTTGCTTCCTGTGATTGGTCAGGTTCTTTTTTTAAATTTTTTTCCCCCTTATTTGTGATTAAATAAAATAACAAGGAGTTCTATAATTGATACTTTTAAAAATTGCCTTTTAGCCCTCATGTGTTTTAGTCTCCCAGTTTGCTGTGTTGCTACTCTACAATTTGCTCACAAGTGGAAGCAGGGGGGCGGACACTGATCTCTCTGGTGACCAGTGACAGGGAATGGCATAAAGCTGTATCAGGGGAAGTTTAGGGTGGATATTAGGAAAAGGCAGCCCCACAGGGTGGTTGGGCACTGGAAGAGGCTCCCCAGGGAAGTGGTCACAGCACCAGCCTGACAGACCTCAAAAAGTATTTGGACAACACTCACAGGTGCATGGTGTAATTCTTGGGGCTGTCCTGTGCAGGGCCAGGAGTTGGACTTCAATGATCCTTGTGGTTTCCTCTCAAGCTGGGATATATGATACTTTCCTGTTTCTTAGCTATCATGTTCACATGTCTGGCTTTTGAGTGGTACTTGTTCAGCATTTCCATCAAATTGGCCATCCTGGTAGTAGGTATTTTTGCTTGCTTTCCTGTTCAGCTTCTTGTGTAAAGGTACTGTGTTTTCTGAGCCTTAAACTGATACCCTTAGTGCTGATTGGGAGGACTCTTTAATGTTCAGTTTAGGCTTGCTTCTCATCCAAAGATCAATGATTTAGCATGTGGGTGCCAGTTTTTACTGTGATGTTTTAACTTCATAATAATACTGTGAGGGTTTTAGCTCTTGTTTTCCAGATGAGTCTTCCCACCTGCTTCTGCCTCCGCATTCCTTCTTCAGATCCCAACCACTGCTTTCTCACCCAGAGGAGGTACAGAGAGATCTGAGCACAGCAAGAGAAGTAGGAATTATTTTTGTGGTGCTTGTTGACTCCTGGAAGAAATTAAATTATTTAAAGACTTGTGCAGAGGGAAGAGAACTAAGAGGTCAATGGCAGAAAGAGAGAAGGATGCTGATTGGTGTAATGTGACTTGTTTTTCCTTTTTCTGACCTTGGTTCCTGCTTAGGAGGGAAAGCAAGATTAGCAGGAAGATTCAGGGGAGGAGGCAGGACTTAATATCAAAGCATGCTTTGGTGGGGGAGGAAAGCAGGAAGGAAACCTGGACTGGTTATTACTTTCTTCCCCTCCAGAGGAAAAATTCTGTAAGCAGAGCTGCTGATTTGAGCTTTCTCCTATGCTTCCCCTGTCAGGCATTGCTGCTCTAGTAAACTGCTTCTGGTGTAAAAAAAATCTTTTCTGAAACCTTTTCATTGGAAAGTTTGCGTAGAGTTAAAACAGCCTAGTTCTGCTGCTGTCACTGCACCATTTATGCAGTTCTGTGACAAGATAAAGTGTGTGTTTCTGTTGCTGTTCTTCCATCTTGTTTTCATGGCATTTGTTCAAATTACGCTACAAGGACTTTTAAACAGCTTTCCAGGTATCACCAGATCTCACAAGCATGCTGCTGTTGTTTCTCTAGTGGCCACCACCTCTAGGATCACTAGGCTTTACTTTTTCAGGACTTAAACATAAGCTGTTGTATAGCAGTTGCTGTTTTGTTTTCCTGATTGTTGTCTTCCTGATTGGTTTTTTTTTTTTTTGAGATGCACTTGGTGGTGTGGCAGCTCTCACCAAGACTGCTGATGTGGTGGAGAGCACCTTTTTCAAGTACTGAGTCTGGTTTAAGAATGCAAAAGCACAGTCTGATAATAAAAATAGGAGCAGTTTGACAGGACCTGCTAGCTTATCTAATAATGAAAAAGAAGTTCTCTTTGTGGAACTTAAGCTACTTGAATTTTGGATTAATGGATTACATTTATGCTTTGCCGGAAAATACGTATAGCACATGTGAATTTCTTTTTTTAGGCAATAATGAATCAAATGGACAAAAGTCAACAGGAAGTCCCATCATACCTTCATGATGAACCACCAGAAGGTATGTATTAGTTTTCATGATATGAAGTAAATTATTCAGAAGTTCAGTTCTCTCTTAAAGAAATGGATCTGCAAGCTGAACACTTTAACTTTCTTTTATGTAACAGTAAACAAACCATCCCTGGGATGAGATAGGCCTGGATTATTGTTCACTTCTGCATTATCCTGATTACAAAAAGGCCACTGAATATAACTGAGTAAACAACTGTACCTATAAATTATAGAGAAGATGGGCAGTTACTGAAGGACCTAATTTGCAGATTAGTTTCCAGAGATATGAATTGGTCTAATGGGTATTTATTTATTCTATTCATTATGTGAGATGGAAAGAGCCCAGCTTCATTTTTGGACACGTTGCTGTGTTCATAATGCATGTGACTTTTATACAAGATGTGTTTAAAAATATGTAGAACTTCATTACTGCTTCTGGAGACTGATTTCCATCATACAATTAACCGTGGTTCTAACTGTTCACAATCTCACAGTTTCATAAAAACAAGCACGCACTTGACTTCATTAACGAAGTGACGTCATGGTCCCCTGAACCGACTGAATATTAAGCTGGTTATTAGATCTGCAGAGGAAATGCAGTTGCAAATGAGCAGAGTTTCTTCCAAGCTGTGGACTGGCAGGATTGAGCAGAGTCCTGTTTGCATAATGTGACTGGAAGCATACTAGATCAAAAACCGTTCTTGGCACATAGGTTGTCTGTGTTCTGTCTGCTCTTGCTTTAAAACCAAATGTGTTGGATGTAGAGGTCGGTGAGTCATGATTCCTCTTGGTTCATTGCTCTTCAGTTTATAATGGCCCTTTAAAGTTCTGTTTGTTGGTCTGCCTTTTTTTCACCTTATCTTTTATATGTTGTATAACCAAACAATTGACTTCATTTGAACGACAGAATTATCCATTAACTGTAGCAGAAAGGGTTGAAGTGGAATAACTCACTCTATTCTTGACAACTATTAGGCAGGAAACACTAGCAGAAGAAGATGAGAGGAAAGGGAGAAGTAGATTTTCATGGCACAGTGCTTCTTCAGCTCTGTTATACTTGAACTTGTTATAGTAGCATGGTGTGAGGACAGAAACTCTTGCTCTTTTGGTGTTAAGATCCCAGATTCTAGCTAGATTCTGCTAGCAAATGCCAGACTGGAAACTATACCTTAATGTGTTACCTTCAAGTCTAATTTTTAAGGCTGTGTTTTGTTTGCTTAGTTCTTAGGGGTTTTTTTGCCTTAAAGATTTAATTGTGTTCTATACATGGTAAACATCATGTGTAGAAAGTCACCAGTGGTCTGAAAACTAGAACAATTTTTTTATTAAGGCAATGAAACAAGTGAGTATTTTTTATCTTCCTAGAATATTCACTAGGTTTTCCAGATTCAGAGCATTACAGCAGAATTTGATCATCACTGGTTATTCCAAAGTTTTATTTCAAATTTGTGAGCAGCTAAGACATATTTTCTTCTGCACAGTTTTCTTTCAGTATGACAATAACCAGTTTGAATATGAAGTCTAAATAGATGGAGAAAATTGGTGTAGTTAGAGGGAGTAGAATGAAGCACAGCTCATCTTAATGTAAACTCCATCCTTGAAGAGGCTTTTTCCTTTTGGTTCTGGTTCACATGTACTCCTCAAGCCTTATGAGTTTAGTTAAAATATTGGAATACCATTGAAAAACAACCCCCTTTTGAATGTTGGGCAAAGCCTTATATGTGATACACTTACACCATCATAGAAAGATGGCCAAAATGTGGATGGAAGGATACCAGTTCAATGCTGGCAAGATCATCTCTCAGAGTAGGCTGCCAAAATACTCCTTAGAGGAAAGGCTCAATTCCAAAACCAATTTGCAGTTTTTCCTAAAGATAGAAACAGTTGTAGTTTGTTCAAATCACACTCAACAAGCTTGGCGCCCAAAGGCTTTAAAGAATGTGTGGAAGAAGCTTTTGTGCTCCTGCTTTTTATGAGTAGTGCTATTCTAATGCTGTATTTTCTGCCTTGCAAGTGGCACCAACCTTTGCAACCTAATTTCATTCAAATTCTTGTTCGTTCTTGGATTCCTTTCAGCGGGAAGCTGGCTGCAAGATAGCCTGGTAGAGCCAACTCCTGGATAGGGAACTTGTGTCATTTTCTCAGTGCTCCATAAATCACAGAGTATTCTCAGAGTAAATATTCTGAGTTTCAAAGCACCCACAAGGATCATTGAGCCCAACTCTTTAGTGGAGGGCCCATGTGGGGATCAGCCCACAATGTTGGTGTTATCAGCACCATGTCTAAATGACTGAGACAATCTCCACAGATTTAGGCATGGTCTGGTACTCTCTGGAAACATACTCTTTAGAAAAAAGGAGACCAGGGATGTGTATCCTAGAACAGAAATCAACTGGCAATAAAACTTTGCAGCTCTGGGCATTTGCTAGACCTCATGGACAATGCAAACAGGACAGAAATGGAATGTGTCAGCCACTACCAGAAGTTAGTTACACGCTGTCACATTCTGTATTTACACTTGTGAAATAGAGTAGATGATGTCAAAGGACTGGCTACCTGAACTAATGTAAAGAAAAACACATAAAGATTACTTTTGTTTGTATCTCTTGCTGTTTTTAAAGTTAGTTATGATGGATCATTTCTTCCTTACATCAGTTCTGATTCATTGAAATCAGCTCTTAAAATTCTGTGGTGTGAAACTTTATGCCTATTTCACCCTGATTGTAGTGAACCAGTTAAGTGGAAGTGAAACAGTTTCTGACCAAATTTGTTACAAGTTCTATTAGTCTGGTCACAAGAATCCTCTAGTGAATAATCCGTAGACATTGGATTTTATAGCAGACTCTGCACACTTCCTTCCGAGTGTGATGCTTTAAAGACCTTCTGTATGTAAATAGAAATTCTGCTCTCTGTGTGCTTGTGTTGGCAATGCATGTTTGCTGGAGATTTCCATGTTGAAAGCTGCTGGCCTAGAATGAACCAGGAAGGGTATTACGTGGCTTAAAGTACAAGGCTGTCATTTATGTTTTCAGTTTCCATTACCCTTTCTATTATCTATATCAATTTCTTAAATAGGAGACTAGTGTAAGCTGGAAGGACTTTCGGTATTTTCTGCTCCTTTGGGCTTCACTATTCTGTATCCTTGTTTTCCTTTTTGTCAACTTTGTAGGAAATTCTCTCATCTAGGTGGCACCTTTTGTTTTCGAATTATTCCAGGCATGCCCATAGGAACTCTGACCTTTAGAGTTTTTTAATGAATTCTGAGTCCTGGGTCAGTCCTGGCATTATCACAAACACATTGGCAGTGCATGGGAAGTTGGTCACCCTGGTTTTCATCCAGTAGCAGACGAGTACTGGGATGTGACTCTTGGAATCTGTGCCCTGGATGCAAGTTGTCAGCAGTGAGAGTGCTGGGGACAGACCTGTTCTGCTGCTTCTCCTAAGGCGTGTTGCAGTGGAAAGTCAATGTGTTGGCAGGGCTGGACAGAGGTCTCTGGTATATCTAGAACTGATTTTTCTTTCCTACTGCCTCCTTGACTCATTGTCCTCCTCCAAGCATGTTACTTCTGCTCCTGACTCCCTCACCTCTTTATTTCATGTTTGTTTCTTCCCTAGCTCTGCCCACTATGGTTCTACTTGCTCTTTTCTTGGTTTCCTTGTTGTTTGTTATTTGGGACTAGGTGGTGTATGAGCATCCAAGAAAAGCAGCCTGCAAGGTAAGTATAGGCTGTGCAATAGCTGTTGGGCTAGAAAAGGAAATACTTATGAGTAACACTTTTTTTGAAAATGCTTAAATCCTAGTGCTGAAATTGATTTGCTTGTTGTTTGTTCCCTTAGGGTCACTCAAAGACCACCCGCAGCAGCAGGCTGGCATGCTTTCTCGTGTGACTGGTGGCCTCTTCAGTGTCACAAAGGGAGCTGTTGGTGCCACAATTGGGGGTGTTGCTTGGATTGGAGGGAAGAGCTTGGAAATTACCAAAACAGCGGTCACATCTGTGCCTTCTGTGGGAGTGGGTCTAGTCAAAGGAAGTGTTTCTGCTGTAGCTGGAGGCGTTACGGCTGTAGGATCTGCTGTTGCAAGTAAAGTGCCTTTAACAGGAAAGAAAAAGGACAAGTCTGACTAAAACCAAAACTGAGACATACTTGATTCTCCAGAATGTTGCGTCAGTGGCATTAAAATCTGCTAGGATTGGGACCATGAGAAGCCATGTGTCTTAGACACTATCTTCTAACAAGTTGTGCAAGTAACTTGATGTCATCTGAAAAGGACAGAAGAAGCTTGGCTAGCACAGCGTATGAGGATTTATTAGAGCCTAGATTGAAGCTTTGTATCTGGTGAAATGTTACATTTGATAACTATAGAAGTGAGTGTATCTGAAGGAGTAATACATATTTGAATATTCATTTACTGTAAGTCTTCTGCAGTTTTGGACTAAAATGTGAATGTAGAGGCTCAGTAGTCTCTGCGATGCCATCGATACAACGAGATGCTAGTTACTGTTCTCAGTGGTTTCCACATCCTCTTTTTAAGGATCCTTCAGCTGTGTAAAAGCATTGTTGGATGTACCCAGTCTTGGTTATGAACCTGTATTTGCAGGCAGCCTGTAAACTATCCCTGACTGCATTCTGCCAGTGAAGACTGGAGCAAAGAGCCTGGAGGTGTGCAGAAATTGGAAATGAGAATGGGAGATAGAAGTGAAAACGTTTAACAACATGGTAGAAAGGATCATAAAGAGTAAACTAACTTAATGCCTTATTAGAAAAAAAATCTTCTTTTACCAGGTGAAGCTGTGTCAAGAACTTCCTGTTGTTTCAGTGCAGTTTACAAAATGAGCTTTAGGCTCTTTATAAATCCTGCTATCTGAAACTTTGTCAATTTTTACTGAAAACATGATCGCTCCATCTCAGGTGTATTTAATAATATGCGTCTATCTCCTGCAAGTGAGAACTTGCTTCTAATAAACTTCTTATAGACACTAGAAAAAATGACAGCCTGTGGAAACTGGGCTGATGTTTGTGGTCGTCTAGCACAACTCTCTAACTTGCTAGAAATTCCTTTGTGTAGCTGGAAACCACTGAAGAACTAGCAAAGCTGTTCTCTCAACTCCATGATGCACCAGGTTAGCTTTTTGCTCTTTTAAGCAAATGCAAGGAATTTTTCACTACATCTCTTATACTTTTCATTTTGATTTTTGAGTAAAATGCAATACTTTTATTTAAAGCAAACCAAAAATGGTAGATGAGGCCTTAAAAAAAAAAAAAAAATTCAAGTAATTTGTATACTGACAGATTCCAAATGTTGACACCTCAAATGGGAGCACGTGTACATCCTCTGCAGTGTGTGAGGCAAAATGCACTTGAAATGGCACAGCGTGAGATTGCCTTAAAATAGAAATGATTTGTGATCTTTTATTTGTGTACTGACTTTGAAAATAAGTAACCTCTTTGGAAGCCCATGGAAGGCATCTGTTCATGTTGTATATGCAGTATTTTCTAAAATCTTGTGTTTCTGTGGAGAACTTGTACGCTTACTTTTTCAGTGGCTGTGGTTGTACTAGAAGAATATATGGGGGGACTTCTTAAAAAGGCAAAAAAATCGAAACATAGCACTTGTCAAACCTAGTCCTCTGTTCATGGGTGTTGAAAGTACACCATGTCTGAATTATGGTACTGTAGTCACCCAGTCTGTCTGAGCCATTGGTACTTCAACTGCACTCTGTAACAACTTTATTTTATATCAGTGATTGTATATGTTGGAAGCATGATACTTGTAAGCATGGAACTTGGGGTGGTGGGGAGAGAAAAAACCCAAGAAATGGTGTCTGCTCCTTCTATTAGATGCACCAGCTGCTTGGTTCTGATCTGCTGCAAGGGTGTGATGAGGTAAGTTTATGCAACAAATGGAAGCCTTTAACTTTTTTTATAGTCAAAAGCAAATTGCATAGAATATAGTATGGTTTAGAGGTACCAGTTAGCTCTAGAAATGAGCTAGCGTGGGTATCAGAGGCAATCTAGTTGCAGCATATAATTTAGTATGGTCTGCTCCACTGCAATTTCCAATGTAGCCATGTCCCCCAAGTGCTGCCACTGAACTCTTTAAGAGTCACCTGTTTAGAGCACAGTGATAATTTGTGACGCTCAACCAAACCCTTCCTAATAGTTTTTCTGAAAACCCATTTTTTATTATATTTTTTAATTTTTAAACTATGAAACTTGCAGCAAAACAAGCGTGGTCTGAGATAAGCAATGTTAGGTATGTAAAGAGTTGCCAACACTTCATTTTGTTTTGTTCTTAACATATCCTGTAGATATTATTTTGAGTCTTGTAACTGAAACTTTTACATGGCATATGGTTTTAGTTTTCAAAGAGCTTTGTCCTATATCCTGTGTGTTTTCCATTCACTTATAAAACTTGCTTCATCTTAAAAACTTGTTCCATTTCTGTCCTGGCACCTGTGAAACATTAAATTGTTGCTGTTTCAGACATTTGAAAGCTTCCTTAGCTTTGTGGAAAAAGGCATACTTAGTTACACATCTTCCCACAGTACCATGCTCCAGAGTGTCTTTTATTTGTATCTACTTAGCACCAACCAGCTCTTAACAAAAGGTGTAACTTCAGTGTGTAAGCTGTGCACAGACACAGCACAAAATCCTTTGCACTAATCTTCTTTTCCCCTGATCAATGATGCTTGGGAATACCCACTTTTAAGATCATAGTGAGCTGAATGGAATATGGAACTGAAATTTTCAGGGGGAGTAGTGAGGTTGTTCTTATGTCTTGGGATTGTTTTTGTGGTAGCTTTATGTCACTTTTCTTTTCCCAGTCCCTGTTTCAAAAGGGGAAATGTTTATGAAGGCAACTTGTATGCCTGACTGCTTGCTATGTAATGAAAGGCTTACTCACAGGCTGGTCCACAGTCACTGTAACAAGAGATGAGGATTTCAGCAATACAGTGTTTTGGTGACTGGGAGCTTTCCTGAGGTTTTATTGTAAATGAATCCTGTGAAGAAGACAGAAACAGGTCCCAGGCATAGAGTTATGAATGAAGGATTGACTGAATTTTTATCTGGTAGTAGAGAAAAAGCATTTCTGCTTAAGCTTTTATTTTGAAAGGGGAAGAGAAATTGAAACATTCAGAATGCAAAATGAGTTTGTGATAATTCAGGTTGTGACTCAGTTAAGGAAGTACATCCTTGTCCTGTTCTATTGCCACTGGAGATAATGTGATGGGAATAAGCTGTTCCAAGAACTTTGTAAAACAGGTAACTGTAGAAATGCTAGAACTAAATATTCAGGGAAAGCACTGTTCTATGTCTTGGTTTCCTTTTCCTCCTAAGCCACCAATCAGGTCTCTGGCTCAATTACACATTGTGTTATGAAGAGCTTTGGAGAGCTGAAATGCCCCCTTGTGTCTGAGGGGAAGGAGGCTTTTGAATTCAGACAATATTGTGGTCTGTTTAACAGCTGAGCAGGGAAGGACAGTCAGAAAGTGACAAAGGCAAGTTCCTATGAATTTTTAATACGGCTGTCTTACCAGTTTCCTCTTAAAACACAGTAACCTGTTTTGAAAGAGTCAGCATAGACACGGCCTAGTACCACAGCCTGATTTTCTTCATGCTGGTGATACGTCCCCTTCTTGAATTCCTGCCAGCGTCGCACACGCTCCTGCAGGAGTGGCATTTACCCCCAGGAGCTCCTGTCACGTCCACAGTCGCCTGCAGAGTGCTCAGTGTAAGGCCTTCAGCTGTTGAGATCTTGGCACTGCTCCTACCAGGTGTTTGCTGCCCTTCCCCAGTGCACAGCCTGGGGAAGGGCAGGTGGCAGATTACATAAAATCATCATCTTGAAGCCCACCCTCTGTACCAGTAATTCAATACCAGCTTTCTTCAGCAATTCAAAACCGCATTTTAAGAAATGGAGGCCTGGACTTGCTGCGAAAATGGGTGTTAAAAATGACCTTGAATAATGCCTGGAGTGAGGGTGGTGTATAGCTGGTTTTTATTCTGCTGTCAAGAGGGAATGTGTGTGGAATAGCTAGGTAGGAAAGTGAGAAATAAAATCACTGATGATCCTAATTCTATTGAGATGATTGTCAGTGATACTACTATTTTATATTATCATTCACAGCCCATAAATGAGAAGAAATCAAATCCCCTGAGAACTTAAATGCTGATAGTTACTATTTTGAAAGCCAGCACTTGTCGCCAATTGTCATATGGTGTTATCTGAGATGCAGTGCCACCCATATATTTAGAAACTGTTGTAGCTGTGTGCAAATCTGGTAGTCATTTTTAATCACCAGTGGTTTACAGACTAGAGTTTTGTTGCACCTAATATAAAGCATGACTTTCTCTTTTCTCCTACCGTCACTTGAGACTTGAGTCTCTCCCTAATTTTTCTTATCCCCAAACCTTGCTAGAAGAGATTAAGAATTGCTATACAATAGCAATAAATGCATTTCCTCGTGTCCCAAACCTTTTGAAAATTTTGAAGCCTCAGAAAAGTGAAGGTTGTCATCTTGTAGTTTCTTTGCATTATGGTTTGTACACAAACATACTAGGGCCTCAGCATAGCAGTCACTGAATTTAAAAAAAAAATGTCCCGCTCCCCTCTCAGGACAGGGCTTTCCTATCCAAGAAATCAAGTCAGTTGCAGGTCAGGATCCAGGAGCTAGAGCTACTTCAGCAATAAGGAATAGAACTCCAGGAGAGTTTCCTGAAGATACTGAACCAGCAGACTGATGAACGCTGCTGGAAAAATAATCCTCCTCCTATCTTCCTCAGATAAAAATTGTGCTAATCACTACCACAGGCTGGACTGTGCAGTGACAGAGCTGAAAACCTAAGGCAGTTAATGCCCCATCAGGTAAGAAAATGTTGCATCTGAGGTACCCTTAGAAAAAAGCAACCTTTATCATAATTATTACTTCTATGATATTATTTGAAAGCATTAGAGTACTACAACTGTATAATGAAGCTGTGCCTAAGACCCCTCCTGTACAAAGTACAGTATAAAACAACAGTCTGGTTAAGATTGCTTTTGTTCCATCTCAAAGAACCAACTTCCCTTTTAATTTGTTTTTGCATAACTTGAAGTACAGCATTCAAATTAATCTTCAATGTGTAGAGGAGCAACAGGATTAAAAATAGGTCTCTCCTTCTTTGATTGTATCTTACCATAAGTGACTTCAAAATCTTTTTTAGTACCATTCAAGCTTTCTAGATTTCCACTCTTTATATCATATCCTAATGCAGAGAGCTTTTTAATTCGGTACTGAACTATTTGTGTTGTCAACTCCAGCACCATTGGTGTCTCTCTAATCTGTGCTATAGAAATTCCTTCCTTCAGTAGTCCTTCAAGTCTTTCTTCCAAAACTGGAACAGAATAGTAGAGAAGGGCTGGGCATTTCAGCACTAGTTGTTTTAGTTCTTGATCACTGCACTTAAAGACGTTTTTGGAGAAAAGCATACTCTTCTGCATAGTGGTAGAATTAAGTTGAAACATGAAGCCTTTAAGTTTAGAGAGCAGCTGTAGAACTTCCTGGTCAGTGAAATCATTCTTCTGGAGAAATTCCAAGTTCTCCTGGATTGCAGTGGAGGTATTTAATAAAATAAATGGATTTTGGCTCAATAGCTTCAGTATCCAGATCTTCATATTTGCTTCAGACCCCCCTAAATTTAAATAATTTCTTTGTAATGTCTCTATCACGTTTTTGTTTTTCTCAACAGGATTATAGAAAATATTGGGTGCACTTGTCAAGAACCTGGTGATTATATTATTCTTAAGTCCCAGCTCTTGAAAAAACAGTATGTTTGCCTTCTGGTTCTGCTGACAGTCAGTAGTAAAAAAAGACTCTGGAAATTGCTCTATTAATTTAATCAGCTGTTTTTCATTCTGGCATACTAATTGCCATAAAGCTCTTTGAGAGTTTATCTCTGCTGGGGTGTGGAGAATTGCCTCGGGGCAGCGTTCTATAATGTTGGCTACAGTGGTCTCATCTGCTCCCATTTCCTGTAATATACCAGCAATTTCTTTAACATAGGCTACATCCTGGAGAAGGATCCATTCCTTCAGTCTGCGTATCTTCGTGACGTCAACTGACAAAGTGTAGAGACTCTCAAGGGTTTTTTTATTTTCCTCTCTTGACTTGGTATCAGTTGTGTAACTGGAATGTATTAGGAAGCTTCTGTTTGCTACGTCAGGCCATACTGAGGAAAACTTCAGTCCCGGGTTACAGCTCTGAGATCTTGTCAACAGAAGAGTGAATGTGTCTTTTGCACAGTGAGCGACTCCTCTCAACATCATGGAAGTCAGTCCTATGGAGACACAACAACTGTAAGAAAACACATTTAAGGAATGAGTTAATGGTCCGAATCATTGATGTTTAGACAGAGCTGGCATAAGAAATTACTCTCAAGAGTGGTTTTTGTTACTGGTGCAAAATCCAGGTTTCACATGAAAGCAGGGGGAAAAGACTATTTTTGAAAGGTTAATGTTCTGATGGATATGTCACTGGGACAGTAACATGGATGCAACAGACCTGACGTGGGGCAGTGCTCTGTTCATATAAATGCCTGCAGTCATACAAGCTCCAAACTGTCAGCCATTTCTTGCAGCTAACATTGTTATTGCATTACAGATCACTCATGCTGCATGAGAAAAATGATTCATGTGATTTCATTTGACAGCAATCCCACTAAATTAACAAAAATGGCAGCTTAAATCTCTTTCTTAGTTCTTATGAATGTATTTGCTTTCACTTCTCAAGCATTATTTGGAGTGTGAATTGTTCTTTCATGTGTCAGAGACCCATCATGCAGTGCTGCTTCAGCAGCAGTTTGTAGCATAACTTTATTTTAAAATAATTCTTTATATAATTAAGGGAGAAAAAAACTCACATGAACCCTTATGTAAGCGTTTTTCACCAGCTGAGTGTGTTAATTGATGTTGAATAAGCACCCTGGTATTTTGGGGGAGGAAGCAAGTACACAGTAGCATTTCCATGCCTTCGCCTGCCTCTTCTAGCACCTATTTTGCTACAGCTGCCCCTTGCACCAATGCCTTTTTTCTGCCTCCAGGTCTCTTCTGTAGGCAGAGTCCTTGTGGAATAGGTGTGTGGCTGTGCTGGAGTCCACAGGGCCAACCCCACACCTCACCTTTGCTCAAACTGGCTGCCCAGTTATCACCAATAGCACATGTGCTGTCACCTGCTCTGCAGGGGCAAAGGAGCCGCAGCAGTCACACTTGATGATATCTTTTGTTTATCTTTAACTTCCCGGGGGTGTTTTCGTAACAACCCTTGGGAAGTACTGAGTGTGAAAGGGAGAACTGCTGATCTCTGCAGTACTCCTGCAAATGGCTACTGCTGGTAACATGCTTAAAACTGCTCAAACTGAAAGTGAGAACATTTGGACAGTTGCTTTCACCTCTCCCTAAGTATAGCATGCTTCAAAAGGTACCTGCATGAGCACTGTTAAATTACTTTTGTTGGGTTTTTTGTTGTTGTTCTTTTTTGTTGTTTTTTTAGGAGAGAAAATACTGTTATCATCATGCAGTCTAATCTCCTACATAACAGACCAACATACCTATTGCCCAGCTGTACAAGAGCCCTAGAATTTTCCTTATAGCCCATCTTCTAAGAAAGTACATAGTTTGTTTAAAGAACTTTAGTGATAGATCCTCTTTCTAGTTGCCAGGTAAGGTTAAATATTTTCTAGAGGTAAATCCTTTATCTCAAGAAAGTGTACCTTTGCTTTTAGGTTGCTTTTTTTCTGCTTCTAAGCTGGACTATTGTTATGTTACTACATCATAAACTAACAGAGTAAGACAATTTCCTATATGCACAATTATGTTATTAACAGAAGCTGTTTATTGATAACTTGTTCTTTAGTATTATTTCACACCTCTAAGGCAAAACCAATTTCCTAATGAGCTGCTTGTGTCAGAACCTCAAGGCTGATGGTTTTGTCTTCATACAGCTTGTGACTTCAGAAGTGCTGTCCCAAGCCCCAGCACAGAACAAGTGATTTTTTTCCAGTAACCCTGAAAGCACTGGAAGTGTAGGTAAGTCACAGATATTTTGTGTGCTGACTTTTTCCATGTCCTGAAAAAGTGACTGCAAACTAAACCTCTCCTCTACAGGAGTGACACAACTGCCTGTGTCTGAGCACTCTGAGCAGTCCTACTGAGTTTAGTGGGTCCAGTCAGAATAAGCAAATCTCTGAAGAATCAGGGCTTTCTTCGTTAATGCTTCAGCTCAGCTAGAAGCTGCCAGCAAACTGAGGTGTTGTAAAATTGTTTGGGATGTCAAATAATACTTCCAAAGTACAATCTGGAAAAATAACCATTACTTACTTTTACTTCAACGTGTAATCCTGCTGTTAAACAAAATTGCCTTGTGAGTAATGCAGTCCTTTAAAATACTGTAATTTGCTATTACAGAGCTTTTAAAAAATTCTGATATAGTAAATTGTGCTCTTCTAAAATCTGACATGGGAATGGTTGTTATATTCACTTAAAAGGGGCTTTACATTTCCTAAAAATGTCTGGCATCATAGTCGATTTTTCCCTGTTGTTAGTAAGGATCTTCAGAAACACAGAATACTGTAAAAGACAGGAAAACTTTATTTGCCAGAACTCATTTGACTGGGGTACTCAGGAGCGCTTGTAAAAAAGCCCTATGCAAAATACAACACATAAAATAACATTAATGAATTGGAATGCCATGTTCTATAGAAACCAAGAATATCGGAGTTACTCGATGTATTTCCAAGTCCACAGATAACAGTATCACATTTCCAGGGTATGTAACTGCTTTCATGAATTCAGAGTTCTCTTAAAGCTCTTGTTGGATCTAATGCATGTTCTAATGTGCAGGACCCCACTGTAACTTTTTACATACTTAGATTGCTGTTGAGGCTGTAAACCAATTGAGAGATTTAGAAAAAAAACCCAGCCAGCTCAGATAAGATATTTGCTCTCACTGCCAGTAGCACCCTCTCACCACCAAGTGTAAGAACAGCAATAAGGAAGTGAGCTAATGTCGAAGTTACTTGTGATCCTGCTTGCTAGCACACTTGCAGAGACTTGTATATACAGAGCAAAGGGGTGCTATAAGGTTCATTATTTAAGGAGCCTTCTACGTAGATCTTCTATAGCAAATGGATACAATGATCAACTGGTTGATTTATCCCTCATTTAAATTTCTGAATGTGTGCTTTGAGACTTAACATCTCACTTTTTGAAAATTAGTAAACCCAAACTTTTACTCATGTTGGATTTTTCACAAACTCTTACTAAAGAGGGCAACAGTATGACTGCCTGACCACTACCATTCTCATTACAGGAAACTTAGTAGGCTGTAAAGAATTAAATGAAACTACTGAATGCCTAGATTGAACTTTAACCAGGAAGAGTAAGTATCTACCTAGAAGAGAGCAGTGTAGACAAAGTTTGAATAGTTTGTGAAGGAAACTGGGTAGCGACAGGTAGCAGTTTTGTACATTAATGCACAGTAAATATTCACACTTCTGCACTTACAAAAAAAATGAATCCCTGCTTTGCATTAATGGTGGAAATGAGGTAAAGGATTATAAAAGATAAGCTAGACCAACATAAATCTTTCTAGAAAAAACCATAGAGGATCCTAGGATAACCCAGGTTTGAAGGGATCTCAAGAGCTCGAAGCAGAGTCTGCAGGATCCAGGCTGCTTTGTCCAATCAAGTCTTTAAAGCCTCCATGGATGGAAGCCACCCGGCCTCTCTGTTCTACTGCTCAACTGTCCTTACGGGGAAAAAGCTTTTCCTTACATCCAGGAAAGGAAAGACATTTGAACAGTGCTTAAGGACGCACCGCACTATTTAAACCACTGGTCATCAAGTGGTGGTGCTTTCAGCGCAGAGAAAACAAGGGTCTCCATCACAGCCTGCTCCCACAGCCCGGCCATCCGGACCGTCCCTTCTCACCCTTTGGACTCCGCTTGGGGGCGGAGAGGCTGGGGGCCGATGTTTTCCTGCAGCCAGCACGGGAGCAGAGGCTGCAGGCCCATCCCGCCCCGAGAGCCGTTCCCGCAGCCGCTTCGTGCCGCTCCTGCCGGAGTCACCCGCGGCCGACGCGGGGCCCCGCGCCCGGGGGTCCCTCCCCAGCCGCTTCTCCCCCTGCCCGCCGCCCGCCCCATCCTCAGCGCCGCGCCGGCGCTCGGAGCAGGCCAGGCGGAACGCCAGCCGGCCCCTCGGCCCCCAGTGCCCCGGCGCCAGAGCGGCCGAGCTCCCGCGGCCGGGCCCGCCGCTGCCCCCGCCCGCGCTCACCGGCCTCGCCGCCGCCGGACCGCACCACCGCCGCCGCCGCGCGGGGGGCGCCGGGCACGTACCATGTGGCGGGGAGGGGCGGGGCGGGCGCTGAGCCGGCGGGCAGGGGGACGTGGCTGTCCCGCAGCGTGGGCCGGCACGGGCTCGTCCCGTGCGAAAGCGCCCGAGCCTCCGCCACCTGCCAAAGCAGGCTCCACCGGCACTAGGAAAAGCAAAGGCCGTTGCGTTAAAACAGCTTGCAGAGAGAAGTAGTGGGGTAAATAGAAAAAAAAAAAAAAAAACTTGGAAAAGAAATAATTTCGAAGTAATATAATAGCAAAGAATGAACGTGTGCTCTGACGGGAAGCAGATAGTTCTTTTGATTCGGTAACACCGACATGATGATGGGAGGCTTGTCTTACACCAGTATATTTTCTTCATATGATCACTGCCTTATTACATAATTAATTTCACATATAGCCATTGGGCTTATAGTGTTTTGCTGGTGGCTTTTCAGAAGTTCAGTGAGAACCATCTTCCTCTATCTTATTTTTTCAGCTATATCTACTTCTATTTCTCTTCTAGAGTAACGAATCAGCAGTCACATAAATGATTTCTAGACTAGAAGTATTTTACCAGGGCTGTTTGGATTTCTTAACTAACTCCAAGTTTGCACAATCACATCTTTCAGAGACTGAAAATCACTGCTGTTGTCTCTGTGAACCCTTCTTTTGTCAGCTCCATGCTCAATAGTCTGCACTGGATCTGTGCAAAAGATCTAATGGAGAAGAGCAATGCTACAGAAAGAAACCCTGCTCAAGGAACCTAGTTCGGGATTGGTCTCCTAAATAAAAGCTGTTCCAAGAACAGTTAAGAAAATCTGTGAATATAATGCATACAATGATGTTAAAAACATGCATCCAAAAAAATAGCTTCTAATTTGTAACACAAAATGTATTGTATACTTGCTTCTTTATGTTTTTGTCACTTCTGCCTTCATGTTATTTTTTCCCTTCTATCTCCTCCGCATTCTCTTCATTTTTACAATCACAGTCTGGTCTAAATAAGCAATATTGTTAAAAAAAGTTATTCACAAGAGAACACTGCAGTGAGGTTTACTTGTATGAGTTCCTTGATTAACCATCATTCTATTTTCTATTTCAACTAATTTGGAGTGACTCTTCCCTTGAGATCTGACATTTTAATTAAAATAGTCTGCATCTATTATATATTAATATATCCTATTACAATATTTATATATTATGTTCTTTCTCACACTTCTTGAGTCAAGAACAAACTGTCTCGCATAGAAGGCATGGCTAGAGCCAAGTAGTGTTTTGACATAATGATATGCTAATGATATACTGCGATTGTTATTTAGCCTGTAGCAACAAACAGCCTACAGACTGATGGTTTTCATGGCTGCCATTTGCTTATGAAGCCATAAGGTCTAGTGAGGAAGGGCTGCTTCCACCTCAGTACTCCCAAGAAGGCAGATTAGTTGATGCTGGACTTTATTCAGGGCTACCTTCAGTGTGGCAGCCTTGTGGGGAGCTAGCAGGACAACTAACGAGTGTGAAAAAGCAATTAAAAAGTTTGAAATAAAAACTGTGTTGTGAAGTGACTTTCCTTGAAAATAAGGAATCTACTTGTTCAATGTGTTCAAAAATTATAGAATTCAAATGAGTTTGATGGACAGTGGTCATTAACTACTGAATTTTCTTTTTCTTTTTTATTTATTTGAAAATTATTTACCAAATATTTGGCATATAATAATAATAATAACCAACCAGGCAAATAAGAATGTATTTTGTATTAATTGAGAAAGCAATGCTGAACTTTACAATAAGCCCACTGCCCCAGCTTTGAGTTGCAGCAAGGGTATATGACAGGATCCCATATGTTCTTGGATCAGAATGATGAGCTGTGGACTATGTTGTTCTACATACAACAAAGTAGTAATTGAAAAACTCATCATCATCAATTTATGCTGCTGTTAAAGTCAGTGTTCAAGGACTGTTCAGTCTCCACACTCTATACCTTTTATACAAACTTTCTTTCTAAGACCAAACAGAAAGGGATTCTAATCATGGCTGGGTCATTTGCCACTAGCATACCTTGGTCGTCGATGTCAGGTGGGACATCTTCTCCCAGGCAAGCTGTGACAGAACAAGAGGACAGAGCCTCAAGCTGCACAAGGGGAGGTTCAGGTTGGACATCAGGAGGAATTTTTTCACAGAAAGGGTTGTTAAACATTGGAACGAGCTGCCCATGGAGGTGATGGAGTCCCCATCCCTGGAGGTGTTCAAGAAGATACTGGATGTGACAGTCAGTGCCATGGTCTAGCTGACATGGTGGTGATCAAAGGCTGGACTCAGAGGTCTTTTCCAACCTAAATGATTCTGTAATTCTGTTATTCTATTTATTACATCATTCAATATGAGGAAAGAAAAGCATGAAGGGAAACATAAGATGCGTGTGTCTTCTTGTTGACTTGATGTTTACTTTCCGTGTGTCTTAGCAGAAAAAATATTTTAGGAGAAAAAAAAATGACAGTTCTTAAAGTACTGTCTAAAATTCTCGAAGTTAAGAAAGGTCAGTACTGCTGATTTGGGTCCTCTGCCTTTTACTTGAGACATTGAGACCACTTTTGCTAATGCTACCCACTTATTTTCAGATCTGCATCTACAGCTGCCCTGTGAAGACACAGAAGGGTTCTACCGAGTCGTGTCACTGCGATGCCTCGGTCGGTTGTTGGCCGTTCCCAGTGTAACCACGGAGCAAGTCCAGGGAAACCCGCTGTGTTGGCAGCACACAGACGGTGGTTTGAGCTCTGTAATTAACAGGCGTGAGAAATTCACCATTTAGTAATGACTTTACTAACGGTGCAAGAGGGACCATTTTAACTCGTTCTGCTGCCTGGAAGCGTATTTGGGCGCGGCAGCGCCGCACGGCCGAGCCGCTCTCTCTTGCTCGGGGGTTCTTGCCCAGCTCTTGTGACCAACACCTCCCGGCTGCAGCGGGCGGCTACGAGCCCTGGGCCCGCGTCACAGAATCGTCAGGGTTGGAAGGGGCCTCTGGAGCTCCGCTAGTCCGACAGATGCTCCCTACGCACACGCTTACATAAGCGCCCCGCCTGTTTCCCGCGGGATGGGACTGGATGCGATGGGACCGGCGGGCACAGCCCGGGCTGTGGGGGCGGTGACCGGAGCGGCACGGGCACGCGCGGGGCGCGATACATAACAGGCCGGCGGGCGCGCGCGCGCCTGCGCCTCCCGGCGGAACCGGCGCCACCAAGAGCCGCCTCGCGGCCCCGTGCTCATCCGGGTCCCGCCGCACCGAATCGCGGGGGGGTGGGAGAGAGTCGGGCCCCGCCCCCCGCCGCCCCGCCCCGCCGCGGCCTGCCGGCCCCGCGCCGCCTTGGCGGGTGGGATTCCCGCCGAGGTCGCGGGCCCCCCGGCTGCCTCCCGCTGCGCCGCGGGCGCGGGGCCGCCCGGCCAGAGCTCCCTTCCCCCGCGCGCCGCCGGTACCGAACACACCGCAGAAACGTGAGGGGCCGCGGTCACGTGGGGGCGGCGCCGGCCAATGGGCGGCGGGGGGCGGGGCGGCCGGCGCAGCCCCGCGGCCGGCGCAGTCACAGGGCGAGCGGCGAGGAGGCGGCAGTGGGCACGTACGGCGCTTTCCGCGGGCAGGGTGCCCTCACCGCCCCGCAGACACCGCCGGAGCCAGCGCTTCCACCTTTCGTCCCTGCTCTCCCCGGCGCGGGGGCTCCGCGGGGTGATGCGTCCCCGCCGGGCGGCCGCTCCCGCCGTGTCCGCCGGGTCCTAGAGCCGTCCGCAGCGAGGCCCCGTGGGCCGCCCCGCCGCCCGTCCGTGCTCGCCCGGCGGCGCCGGGCCATGAGCGGCCCCGCGGGCGGCGGCGGTTCCCGCTGAGCGCCCGCGCCCGGCATGGGGGTGAACGCCGTACACTGGTTCCGCAAGGGGCTGCGGCTCCACGACAACCCGGCGCTGCGGGAATGCATCCAGGGCGCAGACACGGTGCGCTGCGTCTACATCCTGGACCCCTGGTTCGCTGGCTCCTCCAACGTGGGCATCAACAGGTGGCGGTGAGTGCGGGGCGCTGCGGGGGCCCTAATCCCCGCGTTATGTATTCGGTCACGCTGCCTCCCCGCCATCCCCTCCCCTCCGCGCCCGATTGGGCCGCTGCCAGCTCCGGCTTCCCTCGGCCGCCCGCCCTCCGCGCGGGCCCGGCCGTGTTACATATCCAGCCCAGCGCCCGCCCGGGCTGCGGCTCACGCGCGCACGTGGGAGGGACGGGAAAGAAGGAGCCGGGAAGCCCCTGGAACAGTGCGGGCCGGGGGGCCGTGGCTTCCCGGGGAGGGGGACCCTTGTTCTCGCCCCCGCGGGCGGCGGTTCAGTGCCCGAGCGCTGGAGCTCAGAGCGGGGCTGCTGTCGGGCGGAAAGCCCTGTGGGGAGTAGCCCAGAGCGATTGCACCATCTCAGGAACTCTGGGCAGTCGGGAACCCCAGGGTGACTCCGTCCTGGAAAAACTGTGAAGCTGCTCGCTTAGCTCAGAAGTACTTTCTCAGAGTAGCGTTCCTGCACGAAAGGTTATCACAGAATATCCTGAGTTAGAAGTGACCCACAAGGATCGTGGAGTCCCAGCTCCTGGCCCTGCACTGAAGAGCCCCAAGAAACCCACATTGTGCCTGAGAGCTTTGTCTAAATACTTCTTGAACTCTGGCTGGCTTGGTGTGCAGTGTCCCTTTCTGGAGTGTGGAGATTTGTTCCTACACCTTCAAGCCATTTGTAATTCTCCTCCCCAGTTTAAAAATGAGCTTTACTGTGGAGCTGTGACTGATGCTTGCATATTAAATGTGTGCCATATTAAGGCAGAGGTTAGTAGGACTTCTGTGCATGCTTGTCATGTGAGATTAGTTAAAACATCGCTAGCAATCTGAAAATTGTTACCCTTTAAAAGGGTTGATAATGCAGTAGTTTGTGTATTGTCTGTCCCTCCAATGTCAGGAACTTAAAATGCTCTTGAACTTAGCCTGCCCAGACTACAATGCTGAGAAGTTGCCTAATTATGGAACAAGCAATGAAACTTACCTTAACCCTATGTCATAGAAGAATGACAAAGTTTAGATACTTCAGGTTTCACTTGAGTTCACTTGAAGGATTATTCCTTTTGGATTTAATAATTTTTATCCTAGCTTATTAAATACTTTACCAACCAGGTAACTTACCTTTGGAGTTCTGGGTTTCTATTTTTTTTTTCAGATTTTGAGAGGTTTTCCTTACAATCATCTTGTTTTCAAGGGATAGAGATACTAAAGATGCTTTATGTGAACTTTACCTTGATGCTTATTTCATTTGCACTGACAAAAACAACTTAAGAATAATTGTTAGATACTTTCCTTATTTGAGATTCATGATGTACGTTTCGTTTATAAGAGATTTTTAATTGTTTTTGTTTTGAATAAATTTTTTTGAATAACATTTTGACTTCATGAAGAAGCTCAGAGATCTTAATTTTGTGGATCATACATGAATAGCTATTTAAGTTTTGAAAGAATGTGGACAATTGGCACAAGTCTAAGTGTTAAGGAAATCACATGTCTAAGAATACATGTCATAGGTTTCTAATGTGCCCTGCAACTGAAATGCTGAGCAGTTTTTGGTTGTATTCTCTGAGCTAGTGAATGATAGACAAGTGTGAACTTTGATTCTAGCAGAAGGAAGTTCATGTCTTCAGTGCTATGGCCCTGGTTCTTCAATGACTGTGTAATATGATCATTAGCTAATAGAATCCTTGAGTACATTTGTGTGTGATATATTTGCTGATTGGTTTGCTTTAACAGTGTTTTCAGTGTTTAGAAGGCATCTAGTCCTTCCACTGCATTTTGCATTTGGAGAAAAATGCCTGGTTTTAGTTGCTGGTCAGAGGGACTGAGTTTGGGGTATATTACACCTCCCCTGTCCAAAGCACTTCAGGCAATCTCCTGGTACTCAAATACCCTCAAAGCACATGCTGCGCATGGATTTGAGTAGGAAATCTTGCATAGCCTGGTTTTGTGAGATCATCAGGTTTTTTTCAAGTTTAAAAGTACAATAACATTATAGAATAACTGTCTGCTAAAGCTGTATGTTTATTATGGGTCTTCTCAATACATTTTTATTTAAATGGACAGTTACTAGTTTGGTATGAATCTATTTTAGGTCCCAGTGGTTTTAATGAGATGCTTTTAACCAGTGCAAATACATACATTCACAATAAGTATACACAAGATCTGTGATGCAGTTTTTTGGTTTGCCAGTCTCATTTGGGACTTGTAATTAATGATCAAACATTTTATGTTCTTGCTCACTTGATGACCATGATCAGAATCATTGCTAACATGCCTGTAGAGTAGGGTGTTGAATTAGACAAAACATTTTCTTTGAGACTAGGAGCAGAAGCCCTTCAGCATTAGGAACATGAGTCAAATTTAACCTCCTGGTGTGAATTTATGGGGGTTCGTTCCTAATTTGAGTTGATTGACACCAAGGGTTTGTGTTCTGGTGAGTTTGTGGTTCTAGTGCCCTGGGCAAAACTATTCTCTATCAAACTATGACTAACACAATCTCTATGAGGAAAAATGGCGAAAGAATACAAGAAACCAGGAGGTTTAGTTTCTTGTTAGAGTACTGTCACTCTGTTGGGTCACTAGTTATGGTTTATATAAAATAAAGTGTGTTAAATCTGGTAAATAGCAACCTTTAATACATAGATGCTTTCTAATTAACTTTAAACAGTCATGTAACAATCAGGAACTAATATTTTTGTGTAATTGCACTACCGAGCAAGTCTAATTACTAAGCAGTCACATGGTCTTACTGACCTCCTTTCTCCTGGCATTCAGCCTACCTGTTCTAAATTCGTGAATGCTACGTCACAAATGCCAGGACCTCCCTCAGCTCACTTCATTTTTTTCTGGTTCTGTTCTGTTTCTCCTTATTGTTCCTTTTTTTTTTCCAAGCTGTCAAATAAATCAAGATGTGCTTTCATTGAGACATGCTTTTTCTATGGGATGAGTTCACAGTGTTGTTCACAGATCAACACTTGAGAGAGAGAAGTTACTTGGTGCAGTAAAAGGTGATGGAGAAATGGTGGAGGGAGATGCTAAATGCTAAAATCACACTAATCTCCTAAAATTTTGTCAGTTGCCCTTAAACGTTTGGCACCAGAATTAGCTTGCATCTAATTGTGTCAACAAAGCAGACAAGGAATGTAACTTGCATACTCCAACAAGTAACCATTACGTACTTCTGAAAAAATGTGTTCGTATGTGCTCAGACTTTTCCATATTAAGGAGAATGGGATCTTATGCTTAACACCATCACCTAGGGGAGAGTTTAATTTAGTCCTAGTTTTAGTGCAGTGGCAATTGATCACAATACCTGAAAAGAAATGCAAACATTCTGTTAGTTGCTGCATAAGGATTTACTTTAGGTAATAATTTACTTCTTTTAGTTTATCTTTTTGAGTGTGTATGTCTTGTCTTTAATATGTTACCTAAAACACTGGTGTGCAACAGCTGATTTTATAAAGATGGATGGTCTAATCGTGCCAATCCTTGTATTTCTTTTTCTTAACCATTTTTGAAGACAACAGATTTCACTTTTAAAATAAGAGTAAGAATTTTTTTGTATATCTCTTAGATTTTCTGAGAATATTGATGTGTTCAACATCCTTCAAAGTTAGCTGCTGCTATTATGGCAGATAGTGGTACTGATTTTGGAGAAAGAAAAGAGGTGATTTTTTTTTCCACACTCACATTTCAAGCAAATTAAACATTAAAACCTGAGGGGGAAAAAAAAGTTTAATTTCCAGGACAATCACTGCAATTCATGGAAATGGGAACTTGTTTTTAAAAATTAATACTTATAGGCATCTTTCTGTAGTATCTTATTAAATTTTGCTATTCTGTGCATGTGGTTTTGAAACTATAGTTTCAGCTTATGTAGGTATGATTTGTCCAATAGAGATGTGTATGTTGGATGTGGGATTGGTGGAAAAAGTTTGTCAATAGAATTAATCTATGAGTGATTTGAGTTTCCTATATATAATTCAGGCAGACACAATTTGTGTATTATGCTTTGTTAGTTTTGGTGACATGATTAGTATGTAAATAGGAATACACAGAAATATTTATGACTTCCCTGATGAAAACATCCCTCTAAGTTTGTTTTTATTGTGTAGCACTTAGAATGAAAATCTATTTGATGTATGAAATATTTAATATGAAGCCCACCAAAGGCACTCTGTCATTCCCCTCAGTTAGACAGGGAATGGAAAATACAACAAAAAGCTTGTGGGTTAAGATAAGGGCAAGGAGAGGGCATTCAGCCATTACCATCATGGGGAAAATGAATTAATTTATTACTAATCAAATCAGAATAGGGTAACAAATAATAAATTAAATTCTTAAAGCACCTTCCTCCCACCCCTCCCTTCTTTCTGGGCTCAACTTCACTCCTGTTTTCTCTACCTTCTGTCCCCAAAGAACACAGAGGGATGGGGAATGGAGATTTTGGTCAGTTCATCAAACATTGTCTCGGCTGCTTTTTCCTCAGGGGAAGGACTCTTCACACTCCTGTTTTCGCTGCCATGGTCCTTTGTGGGCAGTAGGTAAACAGCCTTCCTCTCAGTGGTTTTCACCACGGTCTGCAAGGGGAATCTTTGCTCTGGTGCCTGGAGTGCCGCCCTTCTTCCCTGACTTAGGAGTCTGCAGAGTTGTTTCTCTCACATATTCTCATTCTTCTCTGGCCTCAATGGCTCCCAAGCAGTAGCGTTTCCTTCCTGTCAAATACGTTATCCCAGAGGTGCTGCCTTGGCCAGCGGCAGGTCTGTGTTGGAGCCATCTGGCACTGGCCTGGAAAGACATGGGGGAAGCTTCCAGCAGCCTCTCACAGCAGCCACCCTTGTAGCCCCCCAATACCAAAACCTGGCCATGCAAACCCAGTGCAACCCATCATGCCCTCTAATGAGTGGCTTCAGCTCTAGGGCAGTGTGTGCCACTTGGAGCACTTCTGTTCACCCAGCCCATTAAATTGAGGGTGATTAATCTGTAAAAAGTCTGTATGTAGCTTGTTTCCAGAAGGTGCATGTTCAGATGGGAGTTCTGTGGTACTAGCAGTTAGATTGGAGAAACCCCTTAGTGCCACACCCCTAGGCTGCTCACCTGTTCTCTTCCATAAAAACCATTTTTTACCCCAAAAGTGCCTGCAGTTCAGCAACTCCCTCTATAATTTGTGTTATATGATCTAGCCCTATGATTTACAAAGTACGTCACTGAAGCACACTGACGTATGTCCTCATGGGTTTAATCCTGCACTGTTGATGAAAGGGTTGGCTCCACCCTTTTATGATAGCACACTGCCCTGTGGTGAGCCAGTTTAGCTCATCAATCTGTCCAAAAGAGATTAATTACCAGTTTTGGTGGGATTAGCTCTGTGGTAGATTGTGCCAGCAAAAAGGTCACGGTAGTAGTAGTGAAGAGGCAAAGAATGGAAAGGGCAGGTACCATTTCTTTCAGTGGCAGTATGGATTTGAGTCAGATTACAATGGTCACGTAATTCTGGCCTGCATTGCTCAAGTCTGCAGTAACCACAAGGTGCTTTTTGGAAGGGGATTATTGTTTTTTTCAGTGGCTTGCCATTTGCTGACACCCTTTGAAATGATACTGCTGAAAATAAGTATTGGCCTTTTTACTGTGCAGGGAAAAGGTGCAATTTATTTTTTGTCACACTGTAAAAATGTGAGAAATAAGCCTGCTAGCTGAGAAATTACACTGTGCTTGTTTCCTTATTTTGGTGAATGATCTTGTATCACCAGATTCTGTAATGTAACTATTATTCAGTTGGACAAGAAGACTGCACTGGTTGGTCTGGAGGGAGCGGGCAGTACTGCAAATTGAATTGTGCTCAGTAAGTTGGTTTTTCCAAATAGCAGTTACTATAGGCCAGAAAAATTATAGTGAGCATCTATGCAATTTGGGTTTTGACTCCAAGGTTGACCTTGAAGTAATCTTAGTTCCTCAGGTTAAGAAATTTTGAGGTTTTAGACACCTGGTTTTACATCATTAATCTCCAGGTTTCAGGATGTCCAGAGAAGATCTGGGTCGAGTGTTCTTAATATGTGAGAATAGTATGTGGGTTTTGAGTATTAAGGAAGAAATGTGGTTTTGAAACAAGTCCATAGGGTTTTTAAGTCTTCCTTCTCTTGGGACCAGTAATCTGTTTTTGTTTTATTTTAAATAAGTATCAGTAGATCACGTTGTAGGGGAAGGTAATCAGTCTGCACATCATGGTATTTCCTGCTCTGGTCACAAAGGGGGAGGGTGATAACCCCCAACAAATACCATCTGTGATGAATGTGAAAGCAGCTTTTTTTAGGCAGTTGAGAATGCAGCATTCTTTTTTTCTCAACTGATCAGTATGTGGCAGTGTCAATGGATTCTGCATCAATTCTCCAAGTTATTTTATATATTATCATTCTCTTTTGGCCATTTTAATACAATAAAATATACTCTCCTCCGGTTTGGGAAAATGTCTTTATCCCAACCAATGGAAGCTACTCTTTAAATATATTATGCAAGTGTTGCAGAAAAGCCTGTTTATCGTTGTGCACTGCCTGAACTTTTTGGTTTCTAACAGTTTATCTACAGCATGGAAGCCTTTATTTTCAGAAGTGGTTCTTTTCCATACTCTGTCTCTGTGCCTGGCAGGTTTTCAGGTTAGTTATATAACCTGTGATAGGAGGAAGGTCAAGCTGCCAGCAAAGTCGGCCATTTTTTCAGTGTAGAAGTCACACTAAAGTCTGTGATATTATGAATTTGCATACTGGAAGAAACTCTTTGCTTTACAGAATTTTGTGACCTTCCCATAAGGACCTAAAAGGGCAAAAGTCAGCTTGAGCACGAGTGGGTTGTGTAAGCAGTGTGAGAGTATGTGGCTTTGTGTGCCATGGGCTTAGGAATTTGCATATCACGTTTTAGCAGGTTTAATAGCCATACCTTTGGCTACCCCTAGGAAAGGACTGGATTTGATTACCAGGGTAAGAACTTCATAGTATTTTGGTGCAATACATTTCACTTAGATTTCTCAGAACTCTTAATTTAACATGGAGCAAGGTTAGTTTGTGTGCTTCTGTGTACTTCTGGCTTTCATGTTCTTTGCAATCTAGGTCAAGAGGTGAGCTATAATTGCAATGTTCTTCTAACCCTGAAGCCTCCATTTGTTTTTCAGGTCACCATAAAGCATTTGCTTTCACTGCTTTGGAGTTTCATGAGTGTAAATGATTTTTTGTGAGGGAATAAAGCTTCAGTGGAGGTGAAGGATAGACTGGAAAGGACAGGTCAATATTTCAGTGTTCAAGTGTGTAAGTGAAGATGGCTGTGGCAAAAGTCTACATGTGCATCTGTATTTTTGGAACAGTTACAAATTGGAGTGCATTCCAGTTACCAGTGAAGATAATAAAAACCAACACATGAGCTTTGTTAGCATTAGTTTAAACAGTAGCTGAGCTGCAGTGAACAGAGCTTCTTAAAATACGATTTTTTTTTTTTTGCAAGTTCTGTACTTTTCTTTTTTTTTTTAATTATTATTTATTTTAAAATTGCATTAATATTTGAAAAGTCTAAAATTCAACATTGGTAAACCTGGCCAGGAAATAAGAATTTCGTAATACTCAGGGCTTCACAAGTAAATTCAGGTGTCAAACTGTTGCTTATAATCTCTTTGAAAAGTGCAACAACTTTCTTGCAATAAGACAAAACCTGTTCAGTTTATCAGAGATGGAAGGGATTTCTTGCAGTTGAACATTGGTTAGGATGTGTCTTGCATATCTAATTTTTGTATTGACAGGTATGTGATGTACACCTGAGCTTTTGTGTTATGCATTGCTTCCTCCTACAATTAAACTAGAGAAATTTTATGGACCTGCTTCAGAAATGTACTTTATCTCAGTGTTTATTAATTTGTAGGAAATCTTTCCCTTCCTGTTCACTCTCATGCATTTCTTCTCTAACATCTGTATGGTTGAGGCTCTTTCACAGACATGAAAAGTTAAGGCTATAAAATTCTTGCAATGAAGGTTTGTACCCTTTCATAACACAGACCCTCATCCCTTCAAAATTAAAACCAGAAATGTTGAAAAAATTCTGTTTAAGCTCAAATGGGGAAGTTGTGAAATATGAACATGTACTATGAATTCTTCAGTGATGGAGATGAAATATCTATAGTACAGGTTACTTAGGAACAATTCCTGTAAGGAAAACTTGGATTTTTCTATCTGTTATCTATCCAAAGTATGAAATCCATGACATAGGAAATGCTTTATTTTTTATAGTAAGGAACCTGTGGAGTTCAGTGCTTGCAGAATTTTGTTTGCCTGTTTCTCAATGCCAATGTTCTACTGACCTTGTTGGTGAGGGGTAAACTGTGCTGCAATTGAGAGAGAGAGACAGAAAGTGGTTGAAAAAACAGAAATAGGAGTGTAATTTGCATCAGCCAGAGAAATAAATAGGTAACGTGTTCGTGTAGGCTGCTTGCTACTTCATGCCTTGTATAGTTCATAAAACACGATCGTGGTCTGAGTGGTTGCAGTTTTGCTGTGCACTAAAGATACAGAACACCATGGCAAACTTTATCTCAATTTCACAATCTGTGCAGTTCTGAAGTACTGGGAAAGTGCACCACAGAATTGTGATACTGCATTTTATAGAGCCACTGGCATTGAAAATAGTGGTTTGATTTCTAATATATTGGATTAGTTGAAGAACGGACTAAATGTTGTCTTTGCTATGTTCTCTACAGAGTTTCCTCTGAGTTGAAATTTTCTGTCTGTAAGTCCTGTGACATCAAGTGATTTTTTTTTTCTTTCTCCTTTATGTTTTATATTCTAGAGACTAAACAAGTTCATTTTTTTTCTAGAAGTCTTAAAGTTGAAGAAAACATTGTGGCTTTTAGCAGAGATTACCTAATATTTTTTCCCTTTTTTCTGTCTGATGGGAGAAGCATGACTACATCTGTAAAATTGAGACATGCGTTTAAAAGAAAACATTCTCCACAGTAATTTTTGCCATCCAGGTTTCAGAAGGGCCTTTGGGGGAGGAGGTTGCATTTCAGTTTTGTTCTTTATAAGTCTTGCTGTTAGTGAACTCATCCAAGTCTTAATGAGGGTGATCAAGCCAAGGATGGCATCTGAATTATTTGTTTTATTTGTGTTGCCTAGGGATAATTCCTGTGACTTTCCATCATTACTTTTCAGTAGATGACAGGCCTGGTATGGTCTAGTTTACAGTGCTTTATCCGTGTTTCTTTTTAGGCAGTGTAACTGTTTGCTGTTTACTGCTATTGCACAGTATCTCCCAAACCCTGTGAATGCTTCCTTAAATGACTCTATGAGAGACTTTAATTTTTAATTTTTTTCTCTAGCATACTCTTTCACTTGGATGATCTAGAAACATCTACTAGTATGTAGTTTGTTCAGTTTATGACAAAGGAAAAAAGTTGTAAATTGCTGTGATATTGACAGTTCTGCTTTAATTGTTGTGTATTTCCCCCTTTTATTTCAAGGCTTTTGTAACCTGAGGAGACCTGTGTAAAATTAATTTTCCTCATATAGTCATGGTGCTTTTCAGTGAGTAGGGTTTTTTTACTTGGTTGAAATTTCCTTTCTGGAAGGTAGTTGCCAATAAATTTACTGTTGAGAAGTACTTTATTTCAGCAGTAGTGTGTTTTTCTTCTAAACCATGGAGAAAATCATGAGTTTGTGGGGGATAATGTGCATCTTTCTATTTTTACATTTTAGAACTTGGCTTTCTGCATTCTTTTGAATATAATTTCACCAACCCCTCTTTTTCAGTGCCAACACCGAAACAGTATGTTAGTTTGTCAAAGCAAAATTTTTCAATGCTGCATTTGCTGAAAGTTTTACTCCAATTTTTTACTGCTTCCATATGAGACAGCACAATGAAGCTTGCATTTTTGGCACTGGAAGTCACACTTTCAAACTGAAAACTGTTACTAGTAATTGTATGTTCCTCTTTCAGCAGCAGCCTTCCCTATTTTTTTTTCGTAATTCTGCACTTTTTTCCTCTATTAGTCTGTCTTTATTCCAGAATCTTACCTTAGAGTTGTTGCTCTATGGCTTGTCAAGTGCAGTTGTAAAGTAAAAATAATTTTTAGGCTTTTAGGGTGTTTTTTTACTATTCTGTTTGAAGAGTATGTGATTTTCAGGAACAGTTATGCCATTTTAAGTGGCTTGTTCCCAAATGAAAGTGTGGGGGAAATTCCAAAAACTTTTCCACTTGCAGTACTGTGTTGTCACCAGTTGCAGTATTTTTCCTGCTGAACTTAGAAATTTTAAGAATACTTAAGGTAAAGTAAGCTTTGGAGAGCTTTTTTTCTGTGTTCTTTGTTTTTCTGCTTATATCGTATGAGCTGTATCTGTCAGAAGCTTTCTGTTGACTGGAGTTTTAATTACGGTGTACCATATGGTAATGCCTAGCTTGCCTTTTCTTGGAATGAGTTTTCTTTTGTTTGGAAATGTTTGTCTCTTGTGCTTGTCTGTTTAATTTTACCTTGAATGAAAGCTTTTGAACTTGGGATTGAATAAATTGATCAAAAAATACCTAAGTACCAGTCAGTGTGATTGATGTTTGAAGTCTTGCAGTCTTGTTTCTACAGAGGTAATTATTTCCTTCTTTAGTTTAAGAGGTGATACTTTTTTCCGTTGTCATAAGGAAAAATGCTGATTTTAACAGCAACAGTAAACAGGAAATTATGTCATTGTCAGCATTTCTTCCTGGATTTGTGTGGTGCCTTTGTATCTCCCCTGTCCAGCGCATGCAGGGTTAAATAGGGTTTAAAAACATGTGAGCTTTACCTGCCATTCACCAGGGTTTTTCTTTTACGCAGATTTAGTGTTATTTAGACCTGTAATGAAGGATGGTGCCCATGAGCTTGTGCTTGGTTGGTGGTACAGGAACAGCCTGTTTGTGCCGAAGTTTGGTGCCAGCTGTTGAGTCTGGCAGGGGACACGCTGTTCACGAGCGGCTGTTCCTTTTCACACCTTCCCCTTCCATTCTTTATCAGCTCCTCCGGCCCTGAGCGCTGCCGTGGGACTTTTTGAGCTCCGAGCACATATTGGGTTTCACGTAACCTTTAGCCACCAACACTTCTGAATATGACACAGAGGAGCAGAACCGACCCGCTGCTTGTACCTGCTCAAATGAAGCCTTTCTCTGTCCCTGTTGGGAGTAAAGCTCGGCTGTGGTACAGGAATCCTCTCGGAGCGGCTCCATAGGGGAGGAATATTCGGCTCTTACTACAGCGGTTACATATAACTGGAAAAGTAGGTCATTGTGGCAGGGAGTAGTCCAAACAGCCGCCCGGTTGCTGCAGCAACGACCTACTTTACGAAACTATTTTTGTTGATTCATATTGAAACGTTCTTCTTGAAAGCGCTATAAGGAAATGATCAGGTTAGGAGATATGTAACAATGAAAGCTGCAGGCTTTGTGGGCTCCTCCTGCCCTGCTCCTTCCCCTCCACCCCCTGCCCCCTTGGTCTTGCCCCCTGATGTTGGATATAGGAGGATTAAAGCAAATAAGGTTTGTTTCTGTTCAGTTAGACCTCTAGTGGGGAACATCTTTTTTTGCTTGAAGGTTCTGTATAACAATAATGCCTATCATTGATTATGTTTCCAGAGTTCAGAGCCTACAAGTCTTCCCCTATAAATTTTGTCTATAGAAATAATTTTAGAGTTAAAACGAACAAACAAAAAACCCACCTTGTTCTAGGAAAAGATAAACTCTTTCTTTAGTGCTGGAACAGGCTCCCCAGGGAAGTGATCACAGCATCAAGCCTGACAGAGTTCAAGTGTTTGGACAATGCTCTCAGGTACATGATGCAATTCTTGGGGTTGCTCTGTGCAGGGCCAGGAGCTGGACTCTCTGGTCCTTGTGGGTCCCTTCCAACTCAGGATATTCTATAATTCAATGGGTATCACTTTTCTGGAATGCTAACAATTTCTCTTGATATTCAACTGCTCTTATACTAATCACTTGTCTCCAACAAAGTTTATCCACATTCAGGAAGGTGGGCTTGGTGCCTGCCCCCTTTTTTTTTTTTAATTGGCAGTGTTCTTGTCTGAGTCTTCTCTTTTGTTATTAATTCTAATCCTTACACAAGCAAACTGGAAAAAAGTGCAGTGGTTCTGTATAGAAGGATGTTCTCCAGTTGTCTACCTTTATTCTTTCAACAGAGTAATAAAAAATGCTGTCACTGATGTTTAGGAAGTGAATTTTGGAAATCCATTCCTGTCTTCTAAAAGGAATGGATAGATGGGGAAAATGTAAAAGTACAGTTGTTACAGTAAAGGTTTCATTCTTTGTAAAATTCTTTATCTAAACTACTATGACTTGGGCAGAGATGACTGAGTACCACTCCATAGTTATCAGAATCTTCTACTTAACTGTACTATGCAACTTTTTAACATCAATTTAGTTACTTCAAATGATGTACTTTCTGTTGGTCCTGGCCTTCAGTATTGCAGAGAGCTGCTGAAGTTGTGGCAGATGAAGATAGCATGTTTATCTAGAAGTTATTTGGATTTTTTCGTCTGTTGTGTCTCGAGCTATACTTCAGTTCCAGGACTTATGTTACTGAGCTCCGAGCATCTCCTGCGTCAGCTCTGTAAGGTCTCTGCAGCCTGAAGTGAACAGTTACCTCCATTGGTCTGCCCACGTGCTGACATAGTTGAGGACAAAGTGGAGGTTTTCGGGATTTGTGCAGCTTGGTAAACAAATCTGTGTTTCAGTTACTTGTTTGGGGGGGGGTTTAAGTGTTACATGATTATTACTCAAAACCATGAATACATCTTGAGCAAGTTTATCTTGTATTCAGCTACAAATGACTAATTTCAGCTTTGAAAGACCAGTTCAGAAAACTTTGGCATTTTGATTCATAAGAGTAGCAGTGGGAAGTTAAGACAGTGCTGAAAGTCTGAGCACCATAAGGTGAGCACCAGTCAATTCTAATTAAGATTTCCAAGAATAGCTTCAGGGTATTTTTTTTCAATTTTCCAAACTTTCTACCAATTTCTGTGCTTGCTAAAGGATTTCAGCTATATCCTTAATTCTCTTCTATTAGGTAAATAGATTCTTAGGATATGGGAAGCCAGAGATGATGGAATTGTACCTTAAGGACTTATTTAAGGCAATTTATCCAGTGTAGTTAAGAAAAATACTTATTTAAGCCAATGTTTTATTTCTAGGAAACATAAACCTGCAAAATTTTACTAGCACTAATTGTAACTTTAAAGAGGTCACTTTAATGTAAGGAGAGGAAGAGGGTTTTGTTAAAGTAAATGAAGGGCAGTGTAAAATCTGTCCTTCAGAATCAGATTGCAAGACTGTCTTGTTGGAGTGCTCTTATCATGCTTGCTCTTTTAAAATGAGCCTTAGCTGTTACTTTCTCATGGACAGCTTAGATTGCTGAAAATAACGTGGCTGAAATATTTTATAAAGCAGACCGGCTCTCTTTTAATTACATCAAGCCTTAAGAGCTGCTAATTTAAATAAGAGAGCTTGGATACATGAGAATAAGGTGATTTAAATTTATTTATGTATGAGCATGTCTGTACTCTCAAGTAACTCTAATTTTTTAATTTGCTTCCAGGTAATATTTCCCCAGTTGTCTCCAGTACAATTTGTTTGCTATTGGGTTTTCCTTTATGGATCCAACCAGTTCCTTTCTGGAGAGAGCAGGCATAAAGAATTAAAGTCAAATAATAAAGATTTTGATTTATCAGATTGGAACTAGAGGATTAGAAAAAAAATAACCACAGAATATGTACATTAAAGAATGGAAGACACTGGGAGAGAGAGATTTAGGAAGCTGTGAGCCTCTTAGTCTCCTATCACCAGCAGGCTGACCTTTGTAACATGAAGTAATTTGAGATGTTAGTTTCGAGTTACAGGGGAATAATTTAGGTGAGTAATGGGTGCCCTTTGAGTATGAAGTTAAGATCCAGACTTCATAGAAGCTAAATACACTATTTGCTGTGATGTATTGTTCACAAAATAGAAACCAACTCCATAATGCTATTTCATGGAATCACAAATGGTTGGGGTAGGAAGGGACTTTGGAGATCATCAAGTCCAACCCCCCCCCCTAAGGCAGACTCACCCAGAGGAGGTTGCAGAGGATGTGTCCAGGTGGATTTTGAGTATCTTCAGGGAAGGAGACTGCAACTTCTCTGGGGCCTGTTCCTGTGATCTGTCACTCCCACAGTAATGAAGTTTTTCTTCGTATTCAGATGGAGCTTCCTGTGTTTTGGTTTGTGCCCATTGTCCCTTATCCTGTCACTGGGCACAGCTGAAAAGAGTCTGACTCTGTCCTCTTAACACTGCCCTTAAGATATTTGTATGTATTGGTAAGATTCCCTCTATGTCCTCTCTTCTCCGGACTACACAGGCGCAGCTCTCTCAGCCTTTTCTCATTAGAGATGGTCCAGTCTCCTCATCAACTTTGTAGTCCTCCCCTGGACCTTCTCCAGTAGTTCCTTGTCTTTCTTGAACTGGGCAGCCCAGCATACCCGGCCACAACCCTGGACACATCACTCTGGATGTGGCCTCACCAGTGCAGAGTAGAGTGGGAAGATCATCTCTCTTGACATGCTAGCAATACTCTTCCTAATGCATCCCAGCGTACCACTGGTCTTCTTGATGAGAAAGGCACACTGCTGGCTCCTGGTTTAACCTGTTGTCCACCAGGAATCACAGGTCCTTCTCTGCAGAGCTGCTTTGCAGTAGGACAACATTTAACCTGTACTGGTACTTTCATGCACTTCTCCTGTTCTCCATGACCTTTCAGAGATGATAGAGAGTGGATGATGGTTTAGCAATAACATCTACCAGCTCCCTCAACACTCATGAGTGCATCTCATTGGGGCCTGTGGATTTCTGGATGTCAAGCTTGACTAAAGGATAGCTAATCTGATCCTCCTTGACCAAGGGAAGGTCTTCCTTTCCTCAGAATTTCGCTCTTGCCTGCATGCTCAGGGATTCCCATAGTCTGGCTTTAGCAATAAAGACTGAACAGAGAAAGCATTCAGTAACTGCCTTCTCTGTATCCTTTGTCACCAGGGCACCCACTTGATTCAGCACTGAGCCCATGTTTCCCTAGTCTTCCTTTTGCTACTTGTAGTGAAAAGTAGGAAGGTGTAGAAGAAGCCCTTCTTGTCATGTCATACATGACATCCCTTGCTAGATTCAATTCCAAATGGACCTTAGCATTCCTTATCATAGCCCTGCATATTCTGAAAACGTGCCTTTATCCCTCCCAAGTGGCCTGTCCCATTTTCCATATTCTGTAAATGTTCTTCTGTTTCAGTTTTGTCAGAAGCTCCTTGCTCATCCACACAGGTCTTCTGATCCTTTTAATTGATTTCTTACGAATAGGGATGCTCACTGGTCCTTAGCTTGTGAGAAATGATGCTTGAATATTAACCAGTTCCCTTGGACCACTTTACCTTCTTGGGGTCTTAACCCTTGGGATTCCTCCAAGTAGGTCCTTGAAGAGGCCAGAGGTAGCTCTCCAAAAGTCCAGGGTTGTAATCCTACCTATTACCCTGCTTCCTTCATCTTTGGGACATTATGAATGCCTTTTGAATAGGACAAAAAAACAGTGTGTTTCCTTCCTTTGGGAAAGGCTAACCTTGAAAAGATAATTCAGTTGGAGAGAAATTAATGAGGGATGGTATGTAAGGAAATGCTAGCTTTGTGCCCAGTGTGAGCTAGGTTTGATTCAAATTAGTTTGTTGTTCCTAATAGAGCAATATTGCTTGCTGTAGTTGATATTCTATTCCCACTCCATATCTGAAATGGTCTTTATTCCTTAGTGTCAAAGAAGATGCGCCCAAAAGGACTCAGCTTGGAGAGATTAAATTTTAAACATGTTTTTCTCTTGATTATTGTTCAAAGCCCTTTCTTTCATCTGTTTTCAAAGAATGGGTTGGTTTTTTCCCCTGAGAACTTCTTTTACAGCTGTACATGGGCTTGGATGTATCTTGCATTCTTCCTCCATCACAGCTCTGCTTTGGCTTAAAGATTATAACAGTAGTAAATATTAGGGGAAAAAAAGCCAAGTGACGCACTTCATGGTCAGTGTTTGGTTTTGTTTTTGCAAGTGGATCAGCTCTACTAAGTTATGAAAGATGCTGTAGTCCTGAATTGCTCTCTAAAGGAGCTGGTTTTTCTTCACTGAGTGTAGAGCAACCCTGCAGGAGATTAGTTAGCTCCCACAGCTACTTCACTTAAGTATCTAGAGTTGAATAACATGAACTTTTTCCTGCTCTTGTGTATACGCTCAAAGGATAATACCTTTATGAAATGTGTTATTGTATACCATTTTAGGATGTGGAAGTTGGATGTGGGATTCATTGAAACAATGTGGTACAATAAGGGATGCCTCTGTGACCTTGATTTGGTAACAGGAAAATACTGCTGTGGCTGGCTGCCAAAGGGTGCTGTGGAGTGTACATAACACTTAAATCCTGTCTGAGCTTAATCTTCTTATTGTTTCGTAAGAATATACTGCTTGCAGTAAGACACATTGGTTGGTGGCAATCAAACAGGAAAATACACTGGTAAAATATTAAATATTTGTATAAAGGGACATCAAACTTGAGATACTTCCCAGTGCCTCATACTCTGTTTTGGTATTAGATTTGGTATTCGCATTGTGATTCCTGTTGAAATTAATATGAGTTGTATGTTTACCTGATACTGAAATCTCCTAATAACCTAATCAAACATATGGCAAAGTATGTGTGAAAGAAAAGTACGCTTGCTCTCTCTCTGAAGAGAAAGAAATGGTGCATGATTTGTGTGATTAATACATTAGGGTCTAATGCTGTAAATTATACTCCCTCTAATAAAATGTAGTTGGTATTATACAGTGTGCAATATTCTTGCTTTTTATTGAATCCAGCTCTACTAAACTCTGAAAGATGGAGGAGGAATATCTGATAACAGTGTTGGAAAAAACTATTGAACAGGGTAATAAAGCTAGCAGATGTTAGGCTGCCTAAGATAATTCTGCTAGACAAAGCTGGGTGGCAATCAAATATCCATGAGTCTCATGTTTGACAGAGCTTCTCTATTGATGGAAATCAATGGCTTGATGTGAGGACTAGTGGATAGATAGAAGGTGTTCAAAAAGACAGGTTAAACACAAGTTTGGATGGATTGCTGGAAGTTGACCAGTCGTGGGTAAAAAGTATTAATCAAATTAGGAGCGGAACAAGTTTTATTACTGTTCTTTTTCACTCAAGTTCTTAAATTTCCTCTTGGAGTGAGGAAGCCTAGCTAAATTCTTACATTTTGTGTGTCTGTGCAGTCTAACACTCCTATTAATGGTTAAATTCAGAATCTGGATTAGTTCAGAAAAATTACTCTTAATGGTTTAGCACTAGCATTTTCAGATGTGAATAGCACCTGCAAGAGAAGTCAATGCATTTTAAGTCCTCTCAATTCCCAGCAACTGCCCTCATTTTGTACTGGCACGGATGGTTATATGTGATTGTGGTTTCTGGGTGTTCATTACTCCTAAAAATAACCCCAAACAAGACTTAAGGGTAGCCTTATATAGTGTGTCTATAAGTATCCTTCTTGCTAGTCTCCTCCCTAAATAAAAGTGTTACCTTTTTAACAGTCTGCTCCTGGATAGTCTTTAGTCACGTTAATAGTGCAGAGCCAGGAGCATTGCGTGATGTAGTGCTAGCTTTAGGTCATTTTGTTAATGATTAACTGTGTTAACAATTATTAATTGAACTTTTTGAATAGCTACTTTGATGGTATCAGTTTATTTCAGTTGCAGGGTAGCTAAAATTATGACCCGTATTATGCAACTATTGCCAGTTTCTAGCAATTAGTTTATATTTTAGACCCCAAACGTACCTTGTATGATTGACAGCAGGGGAGGTTGTGGAGTTTCTAGGAGTCAACTACTACGATTTCGTGTGCATGTCTTTTAAAGAGTGAAGTCTTCAGCAGCTTTGATGACAGTTCTGAATATCATAATTAGATGTCTCTGGCAAAATGTGTGTAATGCTCTCTAAGAATGTTGCTTGCAGACAGCTATGCTTTGCATCAGCATCTTCCCCATGTTAAAATAAGTAAGTCTTTTCTGCCTCCCTCTATCATGCCAGTTGTGCACGTACCTCACATCGTTTGCTACTGTGAAATTATTAGGGAACATTTCCTTCTGGTTTGCCCAAGGGATCTTTTAGACCAGATACAGGAAACTGGGCTGATGCGTTAATCTGATAAAAATTATCTGGGCATCCTTTTTGTGTCTTTTAATGAAGTCCTACAGCTCATGTAATTCATTCAAAGTATAAAAGACAGTGCTTTCCCACTGACTGTTAGGTTGAGGGAAAAAAGTTAGTTTAGATTGTAGACTCAGAAACATGACCTGGTATTGTAGGGAGAGATTTAAATACCTTCTCATTGCCACAGTCTGGCATAAAGTATAGTGGAGTTCAAGCCTAGTAGCTCTTATTTCATAGCTGCTGTGAAGAAACTTTGCCTCTAGAGCTCATATACTGAAAAGAAATACTTTCTATGAGATGGAAATTTTGTATTCATTTTCAATTCGTAGACTAATTTACCATTCATTTTCGGTTTTGTTCTACTGTGAAAGGAACGTGTTTGTGAGCGTTTTGGTGTATCTTTTCAGAGAGAAAGGTCAAGTAATTTTGCATACAGTTAAAGATGCTGTGCTGCTTGTGCAGGTTTTAGGGGTACTCATGAGAAAAATAGGACATGAAAACTTGGGTTATGACAAATAGTTGATTGGATTATTAAGTTTCTTGGTAAGGGATGTATTTAAAAGCGATTATTTAAGAAGGTTCATATTGAACAAGGCTTTTTGCGGGGGAGATTGGACTAGATGACCTTTAAAAGTCCCTTCCAACTCAAAGTATTTTGTGATTCTATAAATCTTTGTAAAGGCTTTTATGTTAGACAACTTTTATTAGCACTTTAATGAGAAAATGCCTTTAGATGTGGTATAGCATAAACACTGTTGATGAAAACAGAATAGATGATTAATTATTTGCATCACATTTTGCTAAAACACATTTGGTTCAACTGAAAGATTCAAGTATGCTTAAAAAATGGAATGCTTGTTCTGAGTAACTACTTGTAAACTGAGTCTGTGTTCTGGAAGCCAAAAGCAGTATTCTTTTGCATGCTGTTACTCTAGATATTGTAGGGTCACTAGGGCTTGATTTGGTCGATTATTTTTGAACATTGTGCTTTCCGTAAGTATTGCAACACAAGCTGTGGTTTGGCTGTTTTTAATTTCTTCTGGCTTTTGTTGAGGTAAGGGGGGGAGGTGTGTGTGTCCCCTGGCCACCTTCCTGCTCTCTTCCTACATATATTTAACAGTTTGAGTCTATGCTGTTATTTTTGTTAAGTACCTAAAAGAGTTTTATGGAGATTGAAATGCTGGAGTGTGGTGAGAGATAAGAGAGATAATAGAGGGGATTTGGGGGACCAACAAATAGAGATTAAACAGTATTAAGGGCAAGTTTAGGGATCTTGGATGTGAATTGGAGACTGGGTCGGTGCATGTTATCTTCTTGAATAGGATTTTTTGCCAAGTCCATACTAGAAGTTATGTATTGTGGTCAGTCAGGTAGGAAGAAAAGAGATTGAGAAAATAGAGGGAATTGAAATGTCAATAGGAAAAAAATCAAAAGTTTCCTGAAATACAGGAATAGTTATGAATATTTTATGTCACCAGTTTCTCTTCATAACCTTTCCCTATACTCCATGAGATGAATTTAGACAACAAACAAACCTGTGTAACAACAACAAAACTCCATAAAACCAAACCACAAATAAAACCCCCCAAACCCTCTGGACTATTCCGAAGTTATCCAGGACGGTATTGCAGTTTGTCTTCCTAGTGATTTGTGAAGTGTATGTGAATGCACATGCTCCTTGAAGGTGAGATTCACATGGGTAAGACTGATGAATAACATCTGTCATTCCAGGTTTAAAAAAAATGAAGCTGTAATTTTCAGAGTCCAGATGGAATTGACTTTGTCCTGGGAACGTGGGGCTCAAGTTCTCTCTGATAGAAGCATATACAACTCTGATCTGATTCTTAAAATGACTCCTGCATGGTTTCTAACTAAAGGAGTATAGAGAAGTTTCTTTTTCTTTTCTGACTACCCTAGAGTTTTTTCAAAACAAAACCGAGCAAAGTGAGAAAATTAGGCATTTTTGGTTTGTTCTAGTCATTAAACATCTCACATAGTTTACCAGCCAAGAAGCCATTGTATTCTTTTATGCTGGCTGCCAAGAGTCCTGTTCTTACTCTTTCAGGTTGAGTGAGCCACGCATTTTAGGCATTTAATAGCAGCCAGGGGAGGTTCCTCCCAGCCTTTTAGATAGTGTTTTTGATAAGTTTTTTCCCCATGTAAAGTTGGAAGCAATGTGTGTTAGGTAGGCATCACTTACATACTGCTAAATACTTAGAAAATGGATGTTAGCAGGTTTACAGCAATCATGTATGCTGTATCCCTCCTAGAAGGTGTAGCATTTTCATTGTATCTGGTTAGCTTTTAGGATTCTTCTTAAAAATCTAGGTGTCAATGAGCTCCTGATTTTAGTACACCTGGTTGCTCGCTGTCTTTGTCTTCATAACACTGTGGGCACTTGCAGAGGTGCTCCTGCCCTTCCATGGTAGCTGTGCACCTTCTCACCAGGCACAGGCGCCGTCTCCAGCTGTCGTGGCACTGCTTCCCCGGCCTTGGTCTGGGGTGGTTGCTCTGGAGGTGTTATCGCTGTGGCCTTGCACCTGCACAGTGTCATTACAGCAGCTTTCCTCAGGAGTAATGGACTGCAATGTGGGAATTGCCTCTTTTTCCCTCCCCCCACTTTGGGTGTAGCTTGTGGTTTATGGCAGGGGATCCAATAATGTGTGAGCACAGAAGTTAATGACCACCAGGCATTGACTCAGCAGTTGCCCGGATCACCATGTGCTTTGCTGAGTGCCAACAGCACTGTAAGAAGGAATGGCTGAGAGGGCTTGAGCAGCTCCTGGTAAAATATATATTGTTAGTACAGAGTCATAGAATGGTTGGGCTAGGAAGTGACCTCTGGAGATCACCTAGTCGAACTGTCCCTGCTAAAGCAGGTTCACCTGGAGCAGGTTGCACAGGATCATGTCCAGATGGGTTTTGAATATTTCCAGAGAAGGAGAATGCAGCCTCTCTGGGCAGCCTGTTCGAGTCTTCTGTTGCCCTCAAAAAAGTTGTTCCTCATATTCAGATGCAGCTTCCTGTTTCAGTTTGTGCCTATTGCCCCTAGTCTTTTTGCTAAGCACCACTGAAAAGAGTGGCCCTGTCCTATTGACACTGCATTTAAGATATTTGTATGCATTAATAAGATCCCTCTCAGTCATCTCTTCTCCAGACTACCCAGGTCCAACTCTTAGCCCTTGCTCATAAGAGGGATGCTCCAGTCCCCTCATCATCTTTGTAGCCCTCCACCAGACCCTCCCCAGTAGTTCCTGGTCTTTCTTGGACTGGGGAGCCTAGAAGTGGACTCAGCATTCCAGATGTGGCCTCACCAGGGCAGAGTAAAGGGACAGAATCACCTGCCTCAAGCTGCTGACCACACGAGAAAAATATTATGGAGGAGCCACTTGTTAGACTGGAGAGAGTCCAGGGGAAGGGCACTCATCTGGGAACCCCCAGCACTTCTCTTTCCAGCTGGCTGCAAAGTAGAGTTCTTTTTTTCCTCTTTCCTTTTGTTTTTATTTCTTCCCCAAACCAGTTTCACCATTGGAGTTATTTTAGTTGTTATATCTACTAATAAATCTTTGCACATGTGAACCTGTTTCAACATTCTTTGTGCAACTACCTGTTTCCTTTGAACACTTGCAGATTTGCAGCACCCCATTCCCCCCCTTTTTTTTGTCTGATGTGCTCATTTGCTCAATAAATAATTCAGGTGAGGGTACAGTCAAGATGCATATGCTACATAGAGGGCTGTTTCTATAAATGAAGACCAGAGGGATAGTCATGACTGTGTACTCCTCTGGTATGCTGTTTTTAGTAACAGTTCAGTTTTGTAAGAAGGACTTGGATTAAGTTCAGTAGCAGTGTGCCAACAGCTGATTATCTGTGTTTGTTTGTTGAGGGTTTTTTCTGTCTTTAGAATAGCAAGATACTTCTAGTTTTAGTTAAGACTAGAGTATGTTTTAGTCCATTCCAGACCTGAATAACATTGAGAGGAAAACTGTGAAATGACAGTGTGGTTTGGTTTTATGAATTATGTATTGTGGAAGATATTACGTGGTGTTGTACCACTGTAAGCCAAGTGTAATTAGGATGTGAACATGCATGCATCACCAAAAAATGCACCAAGCACTCAAGGTCTGATAGTTGTTGTTGATTATTCCTCTTAGTTACCTTTTTCTATTGTAAAATTGTCTGTTTTGCCTCAGAAAATAAATGTTTCTTTACAATTCTTGCAGATTCCTGCTTCAATGTCTTGAGGATCTTGATGCCAATCTACGGAAACTGAATTCGCGTTTGTTTGTTATCCGTGGACAGCCAGCAGATGTTTTCCCCAGGCTTTTTAAGGTAAATGTCACCTTGCACTTGTTGTTTCTATCCACAAGTATGACCAACAAATTAATTTCAACTAGGAATCTTTCTTGTACTGATCCATTCTGTGCAAGTTATTCATGCAAATACTGATCTATCCTTGCAGTTTCTCATTAACGTTGTTTGTTTTGAATTTTTCCTTTCTAATGTACATATCACCAGCTGAACTGAGTTGCTTTTGGACTTTACTGTTTTTTGTTTCTTTCCTTCCAGAAACAGAATTGATTTCAAATGGTTTGCTAAGTGTAGGTACTGTATATTACTACATTTTCCTTTACAGGTTCCCTTTGTAATACTGAAATAAAATTTTGTGCATGTGAATCGACGTTCAAACCCTGACCTGTAAAAGCAATGTTTTATTTAGGCCAAACATCTGCTGTGATTGCTTTTTGGCCATTAAAGGTGATTTAATAAGCTTTTTTCTAGTAGTAGTATTGTTAAAAGCATAGTGTAACTAGAAAGCAATTTCTAGTCAAAGAAATTTAAGGCTTTTTTGGGAAAGGGTCTTACTGAAAATATTAAAGCTGTGAGTGATTGTTACTGATAGTAATACGTTGTCCATGGATAATAGTGTATTTAAGGTAATAATACTATAATAGTGTAGTAAAAATGAACACTTGGCAAATTGATTTGAAGAGTTTTTTCAGAATGACTGAATTGAGGTGACTGAAACAAGCAAGACTGTGGGGGCAAAAGTAGATACCCATTTTTCCAGAGGTCATACATTCAAGATTTTTATTCCTAGGTCTTCAACACCAACCTGAAAACTCAACCAAAACTCATATTTCCATCTTCATTATTGTGGTTTTGTTGTGAAGCACTAACTGGATGATACCTCTACTGGACTTTCCTTGATTTCCCCTCAGTGAAGAATTTCCTGGAGGAGTACTGTGGCATTAGCTGCTGCTTGCAACCTCTCAGATATTCAAGCTTGTTGTATTTATCTGCCAAATTTAGTTTGATTGCATTTAAATAGGAGCAAAAGTCTTGCTGTTGTGTGCATTACCTTCTGGATTTGAGCAACCTGTAACAAGTCTTCTTAAATACTTTAATGACTACTTTGACAGCTCCTGTTGCAGATCTTGCTGCTAGGCTGATCTTTCAATGCCTGGCAGCATTGGATTGCCACTTTTTTAGAGTATTAATTTTAGTGGTGAGAAGAAAATGAAAATAACTTGTAATATAGATAGCGTACAGCAATCAAAAACGAACATTCACATCTGTTTATGTCTTGTGGTTCCTCAAATTAAAGTGCCTTTATCATATAGTGGTTCACTGAGGGGCTTTGAGGACTTCCTCTATGCTCAAACAAGTTACTGAAGCTCTTGAGGACTTCTTCACTTTTGGCTGAAGTCTACCTGGAACGTGTATCTATCTCTTAAAATTATATCTCACAACTACTTCTGCCAGAGCAGTAGCTGTACATCAGACACCAGACACTTGCAGTGCAGTGAAGGGATTGTAACACTGAACAAAGCGTTCCAGATCATCCCTATTAAATGTTTCAAAGGTGAGCAATGATCCTGACCCTGAAGAACGAACACGTGTGGAAAAGATCAGTTAAGTTTGGAAAAATAACTTCAGCTAAGTTATGGTAGGAGACAGTGGAACTTCTGTATGGCCTGGTGTCAGTAGTCCTATCACAGATGCCAGCATCTGTGGATTTCCTGGGAATGAATGTACAACAGCTGTTTCTTGGTAAGGCTTTCCTTTTCACAGACTGAAGAACAATTCCTTCAAAAGGCAGAACACTGATCTATCTTCATCCTTGCAAAAGGCTTCAAACACCTTTAGGGTCTTTCATTTCAGTTAAGTTTTGGTTTGTTCTTGCCTCATCCTCTTCAATTTGTCCTGGTCTGCTTTCTGTCTTTAGCTCTTTGGGCTTGTCTCAATAAAGAAAATAAAATTGAAACAATCACTGCTTTTTTTAATGCATCAGTGTTGCTAAAACCATTCTGCAGTATGAGTACGTGCAAAATGATCTGTGTCCACGATTCTTCTAATTGCCTGGCTCACGTTGATGTGATCTGGGTGTATTCACATTACACAGCAGAGTTTTCTTGACTCCCTTGGGGACATGGCTCTGGGTCTTGGTCGTGGTTTTTTTATGGTCATCTTTGCTATAAGCCAGAGGAAAGAAGGGTTTAGAAAAGTATCTGCTGCAACTTGTCAGACAGTGGTTTTACATTATGAAATGGGAAGTAAATGTTATGTGATGGTGTAGGAGGTTGCTTGAGGATTCAAGGCCTGCTGGGTTAGTCTTGGCAGACTTAAGGATGGCCAGAGCCCAGCCTTGTTTTGAAGAGCAAACACACCTTGGAATCATCTGTCCTCAGGGCTGGGAGAGAGCTGGAGTTCAGAAGTGAAATAGCACCTCAGGTGATTAGCTCTGAGTGCCCTTGTCTCTGGTGTAAATCCAATTCTCTGAAATACTATGGTGTATTAAACCAAGTCATTAAGATTCTGAGGTATTAGAAAGGTATTTCTTTGAGTTTGATTGGCATGATGGCTTTCTAGGATCATCTTGTGCATACTTCAGCTTTCCAATTTCCTACTGTTGCAGAAGCCTTAGCCATTATTGATCCCTTTGTTCGCTTCTTTTTCCTCACCTGTGACTGTGGCCTTGGTAACAGAATCTGTGACATAAAGAATATTAGACTTCAAGGCATAAGGTATTCTCTTTGTAGAAGACAGCCTTTTTTTCCTTTTTTATTTAATTAAGAATTTGAAGATTGTCTGAGTGAGGAGTTGGGATTTGGAAAAGGTAAAGAAAGTGTTTGGTGTGAGAGAGTGGCAGTATTTCCACCCCTCTTCCCTGAAACTTCAGTTCTGCTGCTAAAGCTCACAGGCATATGTAAAAAGCTTTTCTGCAGAGCAAGGTACTGCTGCTGATCCATGTTCAGAAGACAGTCTTTGTCATCTTTCCTTTTCTGTTGAGTCTCTTAAGGTATGTGGATCCTAAAGCTAGAGATGAGTTTTCAAAATTTGCATGGAAGTTGTTCCATTACAGTGAACACCCACAGTAATAGGACAGATGGAGGCTTTTTTTATGCCTGATAGCTACTTAGATGCCGGAAAGTTGGACTTTATTTTTGTTATTCTGGGTGCCTAATGTATTTTGGATCTTTCTGTGTCTTTGATAACTATTCACAGGTAATAGCTGGTGTTCCATTCTGCCCCTGTCCTTCCAGTTCTCCTTTCCCTCACCCTCCACCATGCAGCTGAGTTGCTAAAAGACCACACTTTTGTTTTGTGTTGTAGGAATGGAACATTGCAAAACTTTCTATTGAATATGATTCTGAACCATTTGGGAAGGAAAGAGATGCAGCTATCAAGAAGCTGGCTAGTGAAGCTGGAGTGGAGGTCATTGTTCGGATTTCCCACACATTGTATGACCTAGACAAGTAAGTTACTGTTTACCTTGGATTTTAAAAAAGGAGGAAAAAAGCCCCTTACAATTTTATGTAGTATTAATTTATATATTGTGTGCTACTTTCCACACTGAACACTTCATGGTTAGGAAAACTACAAATTTGTTTCATGTTTCGCTTTTATCCATCCATCCATCCAAATTTTACTACATACTGAGTAGAACTTTGAAACTCTAAAAACTGATATATAACTGTATCTGAAATGCAGTTTTAATTTGGAGTTCTTTTGAAAATAATGTTCACTTTAATTAGTTGTCCTTTATAATTAAGTTACTCAAACATGCCTGTGGCATCTCCCAAGTAACGTGTTTGTTTAGTTGTTTTGTTAAATTGTTTTGTCTTTATTTTACTTCTTGTCCTTTGTTTTTTTAAGAACTGTTTCCTACCAATTTTCTATTCAATAAGTAATTGGGGATTGTTTGCTATCCCTGTGTTGCCTTACTTAATGTCTTGTTTATATTTTTCCACATATCTGTTTAATGGATTAGTGTTAATTCCCTATTACAGAAACATAAAGCACAAACTAGTTAGAAGTATGACTTGTCTTCTCTTGAGTGATTTATTGTGGTAGCTGCCCATTGTACTCTGTTACAAGCCAATGTATAAGAGACAGACACATGGGAGGGCAGCAAAATTGGAAGTATTTACTTTTTGAAACTAATAGCTGACTTTTTTTAAAATCCCAAATTGAAAATTCCTTTTTTTTCCCCTCCCACCCAAACATCCCACTAAATAAGTAAGCATTTGGTTTCATCTATCACTTTGTAAATTTTTCTTTGAAGTTTTCCCTTTTTTCCAAGACTAATTTAGATATATGCAATACAGAATACGAAACTGTTTTTACAGCAGTCATTGTGTATAAGCTACATGTTAATTTCCCCCCATATTAAGACAGTTTTAATATCAACTACTGTTCTCAGTACCAGAAGGGAAAGATGGGTTTTTTGAATGCAAATACCATAGTCTTGTAAGTGACTTGGATATTTCTGTATGTAGGTAGGATCTCTATCTGCTTTCCTGATCTGTTCTTTTCTTTGCCTTGAACTGTCCATGTTCATTATATTCTTGTTTATGAGGGAATTCCTGTAACCCAGGAATGAAGAAAATTGACTTGCTTATAAACAGTTAATTTATATGTCTCCATAGTGGGGAAAAAAGGATGGTATATTTAAAGTTCTGACTGTCTGGATTACCATGTATATTTGGGATTCTATGTAAGCTGGAGGAAAGTAAGAAGATATTTCTGTGTATGTATAGCTGAGTATATTTTATAAGAAAAACTGTTAAATACTATTGTCTGACATGCTTCTTTTCTTTTTTTTCTTTAATATAGAATAATAGAATTAAATGGAGGACAGCCTCCTCTTACTTACAAGCGATTTCAGACCCTAATTAGTAGAATGGAACCCCTGGAGATGCCTGTGGAGACTATAACTCCAGAAGTAATGAAAAAATGTACTACTCCAGTTTCTGATGACCACGATGAGAAGTACGGTGTGCCATCACTTGAGGAGCTGGGTATGTTCTGAGATGGCTTTGACATTTTGAAACAACTAAGATATAATCTCCCACTAAAAGCACAGTACTTAAAACAATGAATGAGGTCCTGCTAGTGGTTAATTGTTAACCTGATGCAATTATGGCATACAAAAGGAACAAAAAAAGATAATCAACTCTGTTAATTCTGGTTGTTTTCTGGTAAATGAGGGGTCAGGTCAAAATATACTAAGTACTGTTTGGCTTCTTGTAATACAGCATTGCCAGGGTACCAAATAATCATTAGGCTATTAATTAATAGTCTTTGATGCTTCATTTTGCATTAAATACACTTTGTATCTTTGTGCTTCAGGTCATTAATCTGTCATTTAACAAACTAGTTTTAAAAAAAACCTCTTTCCTTGATATACCAAAAAAAGATAGTAATAAGACAATTACTTCAGAAGGTTCTGGGGGGAAAAAAGTCTTATGTTTCTGTAAATGTAATTTTAAGGAATAGTGTCAGCTATTTGTCCTGTGACTCTCCTAGTCTCTTTCCTGTTTCTCTACGCACCTCCCAAAATAGAAGCAAATGCGCTATGACCTCCAAATTGCTAACAAAAGGGTCTGGACAGATTTTGGTTAACCTGTGACTGCCCTGTCAAGTCCATTTGAACTCTTGCAAAACAGACCTTGGTTTTTAAAGCCTTTCTAAGAAGAGATGATCTCACTATGCAGTGGTTAAACTATAGACAGACATGTTCTCTCATGCATCTGATGAACAATCTTGGGGCAGGTGGGAGGGTATGGAAAAAATCTTATTACCTTCTTTTTATCTTTCTTTTGTGGCTCAAGTACATGTTTATCATCAAATTAACAATCCCTGTTATTTAAGTTGAGGTCCATGATATCTAGGAATGTTCTGAAGATGGCACTCACGCTTTTACCTTGGTGGAAAAAGTTTTTAGACTTTCTGTAAATTGCAGTAGGAATTGTTGCTTCTTAGTAGTAATAAAAAAAAAAGTTGTGGTTTTAGGATATAGCCTGCATATTGCAGATTTGGGAAATGATAGAGAGGTCACTTTATGAAAAAAAACCCAAAGAAACCAAAACCAGAAGAAATGGGACTGAAGTAAGACCATTCAGCATGTAAAATTTGTAATGTATATTAATGTAAATGTAAAAGGAAAAACTTGAGTTTTGCTGCTTGTTAAAGGTATTGGATGTGCTTTGAGAAGTCTTGGTCACATACTGTTTTAAAACACACTTTTTCATGTATCCTAACTTAGGGTTTTTCTCAGGATGCAGTAGAATGTAGTCAAGTATCAATATGCTATAATTTTGTTGCCCTACAGTATAAACAAACAAGGAATTTCCTTGTTTCAATTTGTCTTTCAGGTTTTGACACAGATGGTCTGCCTTCTGCAGTGTGGCCAGGGGGAGAAACAGAAGCTCTCACGCGATTGGAAAGACATTTAGAACGAAAGGTGTGTTTCAGATCACTGCAAGTCTGACATATCTGGGAAACATAGTTACTCTTTGCTATGAAACCTAAAGGGATTTGGGCAAGTTGTGTTAAAAAAAATCAAACCCCCGCAAACTTGAACTCAAGGCATTAATGATATAAATCAACAGTTTGTTTTTTAATGATGATAGCAGATTATCTTTGCTATGAATTTTAGAGACAGTCTGTTTTACTCTTCTGTATTAAAAAAAATTAAATTTATTTTTGAAGTAATTTTATTCAAAGCATACATTTTATAACTTTGAAGGGGAATTCCTCTGACAGCTGATGTGTTGCTAGTTGTATTTCCAATGTATTTAAAAGAAAATCACAGATAGTTCTGGAAGACAGTCCATGCCTTCTGTATTGAGCTGAACTACCTTCTAGAGGTTCTGCTGATGCAAAAGGAACGCCTGGGTATCGTAGGTGACCTGACCATCTGTCCACTGTTTGCATTCAGTTACAAACAGTGTGTGATTTCTCCCTTTATAAGTTGCTATGTAGCCTCTAGTCTGATTTTGCTGTGTGGGTTTTGTTTTGTTTTTTTTAAGGCTTGGGTAGCAAACTTTGAAAGACCACGAATGAATGCAAATTCCCTTCTGGCAAGCCCTACAGGGCTTAGTCCCTACCTCCGCTTCGGCTGTTTGTCCTGTCGGCTCTTTTATTTCAAGTTAACGGATCTGTACAAAAAGGTAGGATTTCTGTGTAGTCAGCTACATATTGTTAGATGCCACAGTTTTCCCCTACTTCTCCTAATAAAATGTTTTTCTTTAATGATGATCTTCAGGTAAAAAAGAACAGCTCCCCTCCCCTCTCCCTCTATGGCCAGCTGTTATGGCGTGAATTTTTCTACACAGCGGCGACTAACAATCCACGGTTTGATAAAATGGAGGGGAATCCTATCTGTGTTCAAATTCCATGGGATAAGAATCCTGAGGCTTTGGCCAAATGGGCAGAAGGCAGGACAGGTTTTCCTTGGATTGATGCAATTATGACGCAACTTCGTCAGGAGGGTTGGATTCACCATTTAGCCCGGCATGCTGTAGCATGCTTTTTGACTCGAGGTGACCTCTGGATTAGCTGGGAAGAAGGAATGAAGGTATTGTTTATTATTCTTGAATTTAAGTCTTGGAGTGCCTATTAAACTCATTCTAGAATTGTTACTGTGTGTTGTAAGTTGAATTTTAAACCTTGAATTGTGGGCAAAACTAAATCGATTCTGAAAAACCAGGTATGCTGAAATTTTGCCTCTCGAATGTTCTCTTTTATTGGAATGTTAAGAGTGTTTCTTGCAGTTGGAATAGGTCTGAAATTCTTTTAAATTTGAGATTTCTTTCTAATTCTGGGCAAATAAACATGCATAACTATTGTAATTGAGTTTTTTTTTTCCCAGTCATTCTGTGTCAACAATTTCTGTTCATATCTTGCATCTGCTTCCCTGCAAAGGGGAAGTACTATGGGAATTAAAGAGAGAAAACTAAAAACTGAGAATGTTCTTTCAGCAATTTGTGTCACTTTGCCCAGTGTTAGAAGTGTGAGCACAGGCAACATGATTTGGCTGAAGGCTCAGTGCAGTTAATTTTGTGCAAGTATGAGATGCTGAAGCTCGAATTTAAGATGTCAGGTTTTTGAAGAAAACAATGGAATAATTTAATCTCACTAAATTAAACCTTTGAACAGTTTTACATTTTTAGAAAGGTAGCATAACTTTTAGTGAGCAATAATAATCTATGAAAAATTGAGAATCAAACAATTTTATTTTTGAAATCTGAAAAAATTTACTTGCCATCAGGATTGTGACCCCATATTTGTATATGTATACAATCATAGGAAATTTCATTTCTTAAAAATCAGTTGTAAGCAAACACCTTTCCATTTAAAAAAATTGGTTACTTTTGCAGTTCATAAATACAAACATTGAAGATCCACATAGGTAACTTAGATATATTACTCTGTATATTACAGAAAAATGGCAGCTTGTTCTTACTTTTGCAATAATACAGAAGGCCCCAGATTTGTGTAAGATGTTCAAGTCACGTGTCCATAGCTAGCAAAAGTTAATCTGGCCTTCCACGTGGTGTTATTTCCAAAGTCTTACTACATGGCAGCATCTAGTGGGACAATTGTATGCTAACACACTTAATGTCTAAAGATCTTGTTGCATTATGTGTCACCATCTGTGTTTTGAAAGTGTTTTAAGATAAACCCTATTTTTTCAAAACAAACTTTTTTCCCAAGTAGCTGCAGATATTTAAACAAAGATACTTTTGTAACACTTATTCAGTATATACTGTGGAATGAATGCCTTGTTGAATATATGGCGAGAGAGATCAGGAGATCATTGTTTAATGGTATTACCTTATTTAGACCCTGTATAGGAATAATATTAGTTGAAGCTGCATGGCAATACTAAGATGTTGGGGTTTTTGTGCCTTAGCATGAAGAAAGATGGTAGTTGCTTTGGAACATTTGGAAATTATGCAAGTTTGAAAGGAAAATCAGAATGTGCAAAAATATGTATTAAATAAGTATCTGTTCTTAAAACTACTTGTAGGTGCACTCTTTTTATAAAAGGTCCTTCAGCACTGTCCTTCACAGAATGAGGCCTTTGCTCTGTTTTTTGTCAGCCTGCACTGCTAGTGATCTGACTGAACAGATAAACTTCTTTTTATACAAGTTAGTATTGTCTGTATCGAAGATGAAAAACCAATCAGTGCTGGAAGCTTGAATGTTTCACAACTACTGAGCTCCGGATTTCAAGTGAAACCCTCATAAATCTTCAACTTTCTCTCTCTTTTTTTTTTTTTTTTTTTTTTTTTTTTTTAATATATATAGTAGGGGTAGCAAATTGGAATTAAAGTTTTTGGGAGTTTTTTGTCTTCACTCCAGACTTTATCTGTCACACCATCCTTCAGTGTTCTTGGTGGTTCAAAATACCTCCAGGAATTTGAGTGTGTTCTCAAAACTGTGAGTTGCTAGATTAACTATTAGCCTTCAAGAACATAACTTCTGCATGTTTGTGCTACCCTGAAACTCTTGAGTTCTACTCTTGGGATTCCTCACATAGTGAAAAGTGCTGTGCAAGTTGAGGTATTCAGACCAACAATTGGAGTTCAAAATGCACTTTGTATGTTCCCTGTTTTCTGGAAGTTTGCAAAGCTTACTCAACTGTGATGTGATGAAGCAATTCTTCTGAAAACAGCAATTGCCACTTGGAAGCCATCAGGCTTCAGCCATCCTTTGGGGATTTGTTTTTCAAGGATGTGTTTATGTAAGAATGCTTAGCTTCCCGAGATGTTTACAAGTTTGTTTACAGGATAAAAGCCTGGTTTTGAATTTTTTGTTTTGTTCTTGAGTTTGGTGTTAAGGCATTTCAATTGCTACTGAACATTCTGTGAATGCTGCCAGGTAAGAAAGAGCTTAAATCAGAAACTCAGGATCTAATCCTGAAAAAGTAGGTGCCTCGGCGGTGTGCCATGTCCAGACTAACTTGTTGCACTTATTTCTTAAGGTCTTCGAAGAGCTCTTACTTGATGCAGATTGGAGTGTGAATGCTGGAAGCTGGATGTGGCTATCCTGTAGTTCCTTCTTTCAGCAGTTTTTTCACTGCTACTGCCCAGTGGGTTTTGGCAGAAGAACTGACCCAAATGGGGATTATATCAGGTAACTCACAATCCAGAAATTGCAGTGGTTGATTCATGGGTGTTGCTTAAACTATTGAGCAACTTGATATGTAATGTGACCTTTTTACCTTTTTGTTAATTTTTTAAAGACGTTATTTGCCAGTACTTAGAGGTTTCCCTGCAAAATACATCTATGATCCTTGGAATGCCCCAGAGAGCATCCAGAAGGCTGCAAAATGTATTATAGGAGTTAATTATCCCAAACCAATGGTAAACCATGCAGAGGCAAGCCGTCTGAATATTGAGAGAATGAAACAGATCTACCAGCAGCTTTCACGATACAGAGGACTGGGTATGATTATTGATTATTTGCTTTATTTATTTTTTTTAAACTTTTCTCATCTTCTAGCAATTAATAGTTTAGTCCCATAGCAGTGGGAGTCAGGTGTAAGCTCAGGGTAGTGACCAGAGTTTGTATCCAAGTAAATGAAAATAATACATGTACTGAGAAAGGAGAGAGTTTGAGGGGAGTGCCTCTCCAAATATTGCCTGGATTTTCTTTTCTGTGGGTTTTTGGAAGTGTTTTTGTTAAACTGGGCCTTTTGTGCATTCTGATGTTGTCGTACAGATAGGTTTGAGTACCAGTGATTAGAAATTTAATGTGGTTCATAACTTTAATGATAGTGTATTTGCATATGCAAATGCTGTTGCAGAAGTAGGCACCAGCTCAGCCCCTGGTAGCATTCTTCCCCTGTGCTCCGAGAGGTAAACCAGGTGCATTGTACTGCTCAGGAAGGTGTGAGCAGTCAGTATGTTCAGATATTGGATATGGAATCAGGATATGTTGCACTTAAACCCAACATATTGGATACGTGTAACTTAAGGAATTTTTGGAAAAGTTACGCAGAATATTAAGTAAATGTGAACTAAAATAGTTTGGCAAGAAACAGAAGTAGGCAAGACAGAGAGATGTTCTGTTGTAAAAGTAAACTACTCAAGCTGAGGGTGGAGAATTGGCTATCACAAGGGAAACAGAATGCTGCACTTAATTTTTTTTTTTCTTGCTATCTTTATATATTTTATTTTGTTTTTTAGGTCTTCTTGCAACAGTGCCTTCTAATCCAAATGGAAATGGAAATGGTGGCCTAATGGGCTATTCACCAGGAGAAAGCATTTCTGGTTGTGGTAGTACAGGAGGTCAGTCAAATTCTTACAATGCATAGAATTATTGGAACTGAACTACGTGAACTTCTTTCATAGTGCCCTTGCCATTTCATATTATAAGAAAGAACTGCTTTTATAAGACAATTTTTAGTGCAAGTCACAAATATTTTCAAATTTATTCACTGTTTGATAGTATTTGTATAAAGACATATTGAAATTATTAATCTGATATGCAAATATTTTTAACCTGTGTTTTTTCCTCCCTCCAAAAATTAGTTACTAACTTGTATTGAACAGTTTGACTTCAAAAGTATTTGAATATGATTTTCTCCTAGAAGTGTATAAGCATCCTGATATTTATAATAAAGAGTGACTTGTGAACTTGTGAAGTTTTCTAGTGCTGGCATTAGATTGCTAACTGGAATTTATTGCTACTAAGAAAAAATAAGAACAGTATTATGATTGTATTAGCCTATGGCAGGTCTTAAATACTTAAATACTATATACACACTATATATACCTTAGACTCTTCAGTGTAAAAGGATTCAGCAGAACTGGAAATCTACTGGTTTTATGTTCTTCATAGGCTTTAGTCAAGGTTAGAAGCAGATTGTGGAGGAAGATGGACCTGATTGTTCTTAGCCAGTACAGTTCTCTTAAGGATTAGAATGCAAACTCCTTAAAGCTGGGTGCTTGAGCTTTTATTTCTTACATTTCTTTATTTCTTAGGACATTTATAAGACAAGAAGGTTTTATTTTAAAAAAATTAACAGTATTTGCACTCTTTTCTCATTAAAATGTATTAATATATACATGTACTTACACTTTTCACATCAGAAATGTATTCCTTTTGTCGGAGGTTCAGTGAATTTGGAAAAACAACAATCATTAGAGCTTTGGACGTATAATGAGGTGGTTTGAAAAAAAAAAAATTAAAAGCCACAATAAAAAGCTTATCTCTTGAAGAGGGGGTAAACCCCCCACACTTTAAATTCCAAAACTAGAATTGTACCTTCTGTTATGTTTAACTCTTCTCCCTGCCTCTTCAGGAGCTCAGCTGGGAACTGGTGATGGTCATACTGTTGTTCAGTCATGTGCCCTGGGAGACTCTCATACAGGAGCAAGTGGAATTCAGCAGCAAGGTATTATGGCAGTGCCTGTCTGTAGAGGATCTCAAAATCCTTGCAATTATGGAAAACCAGACAAAACATCAAAATAGCATGGATAGATTTTGGGTGACAGCTGCTGTCTACAACATGAACTGACCTTGTTTCTGTTCTCAAAACATAGAAATTATTTCTTAGAGTGAACTTGTTTGTCTTGTCATTTTTATCTCTAAAATGCTCATCTAGAGCAGTATTTGTATGTTTTGAGTGGGAGGGATCACAAGTGTGACTAAACAAAAATTAATAAACATTATCCTAGGCTACTTTAAATGAAACTGAAAACCAGAAGTTCACCTTGTGTGTTGGATAGCAAAATTTGTATGTTATCTTTTCCCTGATTTCACTACCACTCTTTTCATATATAATTAATTTCCACAGTCTTGTGTGGATAGTCTCTTGTTGTGGAAGCAAATTTTTGTTACTTTAACTATACAGAACCTTAAGCTGTGGTTTGTGATAGATCCAAGTTGCCATCAAATTTAACCCAACTGTTTGTTTCTTTGCAGTCTTAACACAGGTGGTGTGTTTACTGATCATGAAGGGCTGTAATCTGTGTTTTGTTTAAGCACCCAGAGCATAACCGGAACACCGCAACTGTTCAGAACAAGAAACCTTGCAACTGCTTCTGCTGATTGCACTATTCATGCAGAATACTCAGTTTCAAGGTTGCCAGGAGATAGTTTGCATGAATCAGAAGAAAGTTTGCATCTTTCTTTTAAGTTACTTGCTTTATTTGTTTTTCCACAACTAAGTTGTGCTAGGGATTCATTAGCATTGCTATAAGAATATAATAAAAAGGATGAGGAGACTTGGCAGAAGTAATGTTAAAATTTATAACAACTTATAATTGAAGTGTTTGGCTATATAAACATTCTGCTTTTTGCAAAGATAATGCATAAATATGTAGGCACTTAACGTTGTTCACTCTGCATATATAAGTGCATATATGTTTAACTGCTGTAGACTACCATGAGGCTTATTTTTCTTTTGCATATGAACTCTTCTGCATTCTGGATAGTTTCTGGCAGGATTTTTCTTGATGATGGAAAATAAATCAATTGGCTCCTTTTTGTTGTTGTAAAGAACATAATTTTACGCTTGCTTGCAGCTCTAAATTTTATGTAGTATAATAAATATCTACTGTATCTGAACAGGTTACTGTCAAGCAAGTAGTATCTTACACTATGCTCATGGAGACAATCAGCAATCACATTTATTGCAAGCAGGTAATTTAAACAACAACAACAACAACAAACCCCAAACACTTTTCCTGAATATATAAGGGTGCAATAGAGTCTTAATGTAAATACTGATTTTAAATTATCAGGGAGAACGGCCCTTGGTACTGGCATTAGTACAGGGAAACGCCCAAATCCAGAAGAAGAAACTCAGAGCGTTGGACCAAAAGTCCAGCGACAGAGCACAAATTAAACTGGTAAGATCTGAGGCACCTTAAAGCTATCAAATTTCTGTGCAAATTTTGTGTCTGTGATAACATTCATGTCACTGCAATGCAAAGGATCCTAAGGTATTTCTGTAAATACTTGTTTTCCAGGGACTGTACAGACAGTACAAAATTCTGGCTCTAAGAGTTTGTGAAGTATGAGATAGGAAGTAGTTGCAAAAATAGAGCCAGACTGAAGATTATCAGACACAGATCCAGGTGTTAATGAAAGAGAGATGGATAAACTCTGGTTTTAATACATTAGCAGAGCTGCTTAAGTAGCTTCAGTTGCTCTCTGTTCCCACATCTCACCTTAAGTTGTGCCAGTAGCATTGTTTGTGTGAATGTATGGTGACTTGAATCGGGAGACTTAAGACAACTTAAGAGGAAAAGCTCAGGGCCTGGATTAGTTTAGACATGTAAGTGGACTAAACAGAACATGTTTCAGAGAGATAACTGCCAAAAACCTTCAAAATGCTGATGTAGTTATTGATTGTGAAGATGTAGGGACAAATAAGATTTGAAGACATGAGCTTTTGTCATTGGTCTGTAATTGAAGCAGGTTACTCAGACTGCCCAAGTTTGTCAGGCTGTGGTGAAAAAGACTTGAATTTGGAGAAGGAGGCATTGCAGATAGATCCACACAAATAGGTGTGAAAATGTGTGGAGAGAAGTGGAAAATTGGAGAAGAAATTTTGTATGTGTAAAATCATCAACAGAGAGATAAGTCGATTTTGATTTTCGGATGAAGTCGGGAACAGCATAGAGGAAGGAGAAGGTCAAAATTGTAACACCTCTTCCCCCAGTAAGCTTGATTTGAGAGGAACAAGGAAGATGACCTGAAAAGAATCAAGACTAAATTAAGGAGTAATTACTAAGGAGGAAAGCCAAATAATGGAGGACTGTCTGAAATAAGAGGGGACAGAATTTCAAGACTGGGAGTGTGGCTGCAAAGATTAAAGGTGATTGAGATGTTTATAAAAAAACCAAGTGGAGCACTGATCATTATGGAGTTTGAAGAATAAGTAAGAATAGCACAACAAGCGAGATAATAGCACATAAAGAGATTTTGTTGGAACTGAAAAACAGGGATTCCGTACAGCAAGTATAGGAGATACATTCATCATCTCTAGAGATAAAAAGGGAAATTCAGTCTACTTCATTTGGATTTGACAGCAAGATCTAATTTTGCTTGTTATGCAGTGGCAGCACTTTGTCAAAGTTACTGCAGTGCATTATGAACAATTGTGTCATAGTGATTTGATTCAGTGCAGAACCACAGCATTGTTTCCATAATGCCGTCGATTGAGGAAGTGAGCTGAGACCTTAGCGAGTGATCCATCTGCTGTTTCCTCACATACTAGAAGCGCTGTAAGCTGCTTCTGTGTTCTCAAACTGCTTTCTGTTACTCGGATGGGCCTGAGCGGAACATAATTCCAAGGGAGTCTGTGTTTCAGTAGCTGTCTAATCCTTAGTATGTGTAGATTCATTCAGCATCCATGTTTTGTATTGCAGAATTCCTTAGGTGCTCGTGTCTGTGTAGAAGAAGTACCTGCAGAGCGAACGTCTGGTTCCTGTCTAAGCTCTTTTTCAATTGAGAGACAGGTTGGAGGGGTTTCTAGTTTGGCAGAGAAGACTGATTTTGTTAGGGGTGTTCAAAGCATGCTGTAAAAGCATTATAGTCAATACAAACATCAGCCAAGATCATACTCAAAAACACTGCTGGCAAAAGGTTGTGCACTTCTGAATAGCGCTAAAGTACAGAGTACAGAGGCTTTTGTTGGGTTTCTCTTATTTTTTTTCCTTCCCCATTTAGCCTCTAAGGTGCGAAATAAGAATTCTGAGTATTTGGGCCAGTACAGATGGGGACAGGGCTTCCTGCACTGAGAAGGGGGGAAACAATATTGGTCCCTTGAAGTACTTCTGTCTTCTTCAAAGACTCACATCGAACTGCTTAAGAATATATTTTTTTCTTTTTTTCTTGCAGCTTGATTGGAAGAGAAGTTTGCCGCTCAAAGAACACATGGGACAAAATTCCTGCTACTCTGTATTGGAACTAAAGTGTTGTGCGAGTTCATGTTCTAAAATTACATACTTTTTCATAAATTATTTTCAATTGTTCTCAGTTGTTGTAAACAAGTCCAATTTTTGGAATGCATTATTTCTAACTGGCATTTCTATGGTTTTTAACTTTTTAATGACTCTTTCACAAAGGGCAAATTGAGTTTTGTATATAAAGTATTTGGTGAAGAATTTGCTAACTTATTGTAAATATAAATATTCATGATTAGTGATAGACCCATCAATATATTTTTGATAATCTTTCATGTATATGGTAGTAGGAAAAGCTATAGTGCTGTTCTGAAAAACAGATGAACATAGAAAGTTTGGAAGTTTTTAAATTGTTATTTTTAGATTCCATACTTGAGCTCTGTATGATCAACTTCATATTTTCATAACGTAGGTGCTTAGGACAGTGTTTAATCAAATACAGTAGAGTTGTAACCGTAATTAATCACATCTGTATATAAAACATATGCCAATTTTAGTCGAGTTGTAAAATTTTCATGTTTATGTCCAGTCCTTGTATTTCCCAGTTGCCTTGTTCAGTAATGACATACCTTGTTAATAAAATTGTATATATAGATACATATCTTTGTCTTTTGTGTACTCTATTGCTCCTGCATAGATTTCCAAACAAAGCTGTTTCACGAAAGAAGAGAAACACTCTTTTTAGACTTAATCCGGAAGGCACAAACAATGTTACCTTTCACTTCCAAGTTTCATGATACTGAAGAAAAACAATATTCAAATTATCCAGGCCTTTTTCTTGAAACTGCATGTATGTATTCTGACCATTAAGTGTTTTTCACGAATGGACTTAAGTGTTTCTTCACAATCTAGGTGTTTGAGTTGGTTTTTTTTTTTTCCTGCTATGATTACAATTTGCTTGACAGCTGGGAAGTCTTTCCTGCAATGCATTTAATTTGCTGCTTTTTGAAGATGTTGATTTCAGACTTGCTGAATGCTCAGTCAAATACTGTCTCAAATGTTTATAGAAATTGTATGTAAATGTTTTCTCAGACCATTAAGATCTCTGAAGAAGCAGTATGAATTTGCATATGACTAGGTTAGTTCCCTACTTGAATGGGTACCCAAATTAGAATCCTAGAATATCGTGAGTTGGAAGGGACCCAGAAAGATCACCAAGTCCACCTTCTGGCCCTGCACAGCACCATCCCCAAGAATCTCAGGTACCATGTACCTGGGAGCGTTGTCCAAACACTTCTTGAACTCTGTCAGGTTTGGTGCTGTGAGCACTTCCCTGGGACACTTGTTCCAGTGCCCAACCACCCTCTGGGGAAGAACCTTTTACTCATATCCACCCTAAACCTCCCCTGACACATCTTTAGGCCATGCCCTGGGGTCCTGTCACTGGGCACCCCAGAGAAGAGATCAGTGTCTGCCCCTCCTCTTCCCTTCATGAGGAAGTTACAGACTGCACTGAGGTCTCCCCTCAAGTTTCTTCTTATCCAGGCTGAAAAAACCGAGTGCCCTCAGCCGCTCCTCATACAGCTTCCCCTCCAGACCCTTCACCATCCTTTGGACACCCTGAGAGCTTTACAGCCTTCCTATGTTGTGGCACCCAAAACTGCCCCCAGCACTGGAGGTGAGGCTGCCCCAGTGCAGAGCACAGCAGGACAATCCCCTCCCTTGCCCAGCTGGTGATGCTGTGCCTGATGCCCCGCAGGACATGGGTGGCCCTCCTGGCTGCCAGGGCACTGCTGGCTCATGTTCAACTTGCCACTGACCAGGACCCCCAGGGCCCTCTCCATGGCACTGCTTTCCAGCATCTCATTTCCCAGTCTGTCTGTACAACCAGGCCTGCCCCATCCCAGGTGCAGAATCCAACACTTGTCTTTGTTAAACTTCATACAGTTGGTATTAATTATTAATTAGTTCTAAAGTGAGAGGAGTTAATTATCTTGTTCTTAGTACTGGTGACTTCAAGACGGGGCAGTTTTGTGCGTTGGTTTAAAATTCAGATTAGAATTTTGGGTTAACAAATGCAGCAGGGCTCTTGGGGCAGAATGAATTGCCATGGTACTAGATTTTAGATTATTATTGTTAATGTAAATATCTCTGCATACTGATTTGTATACAATGGCAAAATCAAAAGCACTACTAAGAAAATAGAGGCATGTCTACCGTCTTGAGGCAGAGAATGTTTGAAATTGAAGAAAAAACTCAATGGTGAGAATAGAGAAGCAGATGCTAAATATTTTCCACAGATGAGTCCAAGTAAAATGGAGGGGTTCCCTCGGGACATACATAATAAGGAGAATAAATAATTATTTTTTCTGTTTAGGTAGTCTGAAAACAGAAATAAAAAATATAGGACTAACTTGCCTTAAGATGTTTTACTCTGTCAAGATTATGCTGAATTTTTTGGCTAACCTTATATTAAAAAAACCATACCATCTAAATTAAATATTCCACCTAGATTTTCTGAATGATTAGGCTATGAAACTCCCACAGAGAAACTTCATCAAGGTAAGAACATCTGTTTAAATATTACCTTCCCCCCAAGCAGTCTGGAAGTTCAGTAGGTGAAAGAAGAAATTTCCCAAGGAGTTTATTTTTATGGTAAGGTAATTCCCCTCTTCTTAAGTGCTGAAAGGCGTATTCCTCTTGGTGGAGGCAGATCCTTGGATTTGCAGAGGAAAATCTGTGGAGATGCTGTTTCACTTGTGAGCTGGCTTGAAGGAGTTCTGGTGTCAGGACTGTTGTGGAAGAAATGGTCTGTGATTAGTTTAGTGTGAGAGAGGGGAGAAGTTGCCTTCAGAGTAGCAACAGCCTCATAGAAGCCCTCTGCCTCATATTTTTCCCCTCCAACCTACTAAGTGCTGTGGCCACAAAAATAACTAAGAAAAGGTGAAGGCTTTGGTTGCACATTAAAAAATTACTAAAACCATTATAACATAGGGTTTTTCTCCCCACACCCCCACTAACCCCTTGTGATTTTTCAAGGAGTTGGACATGTGCTATAAATCCTGTATGGAATAAGGGCCAGGATATTGTTGTTTATTAGATGTCTCCTCCAGAAATGGAGCTTAAAATATTCCTTAAAAAAGTTCTGTTCCCACGGGATTTAGCTCTGGCCCTTCCCTGGGCTGGTAGGAGAAGGGGAGAGGAGAGTTGCAAACTTGTGGTCTTTCGAAACCAAAAAATGTACTCTGGAAGCATGCAGGAACAACTTTAGGGGATACCTGGGATGAAAAAAATAGCTTTTAAGTGCCTTCAAGCGTTCAGAATCTGAACATTTGCAAAGGAACTTTGTATGACCCATCTTGTAGTGGTGCTACCTGCTTACAGAGGTTTTTGAAAGGAGGGGAACAAAAGGAGTTAAAACACAAACCCCTTGACGTCCCTGGTGTGTGTTCGTGCCGGTGCTGGCTGGGGCAGAGTTAATTTATCTTTTTCCAGAGTACCTGGCCCGGAGCTGTGTTGGATTCATGCTGGAAGCAGTGCAAGTTTATCGTGGCCGAGCGACGCTGGCCCCGCTCCCGGCCTGCGGGGGGCGCTGCGAGCGCGGCCCTGAGGGAGACGCTGGCGTTGGGAGGGAGCGAAACCAGCTCCTCGTCATCCCAAGTATTCGGGTAACAAAGTACTCCGGGGAAGGGTAAACACGGGGAAAGTATAGAATGGCTGCATAATAGCTACCCTGTGCTTCCCAGGCAGAAACCAAACCTCTTCTGTTACTCTGAAAGTTGCTTTTCAGGAACGCTGCCGCGTGTGCTTGCCTGCACAGACATACAGTCTCTTTTTCAAATGCACTTTGCCTAGAGATTGTTTCCAAAAGCCAGTTTTTAAGTACTGTCAAGTTTTTACCTATTTGAGATGTTTACTGGGCTGTTGCTGTCCCCGGGGAACCTTTCGGACCAGATCATGGAGCCAGGACGCCTGAGATCCAGGTTGTTGTCTCTGCTCCATCACAGAGCTGCTAAACAGCCTCAGGTAGAGCTCTCCCCATTCCCAAAGCCTTCCTGCACAGGCTCTTGCTGGCAGCCGTGTTGTTCTGCTTTAGATTGGATTAGATTAGATTAAGCAGGCTACAAAGAGAACCTCCTTTTTCTTCTTTGTGCTCCTTATTTCCAATAGAAAAGTGTTGTTTGGGCAAGAATTCCCGCTCTTAAAGGACTAAGCAATTGAAATTCTCGCACTTCACTCGCTACCTCAGCTTTCAACTCAAATGCTTATTGCAATTTTTTTCCCCAGAAATTTAGAGTTTCAAAAGTGGTGAAAATTTCTGGGTAGAGGGGAAATTTGCATTGATCCAAAAAGCACAGGGAAATCTAAAGCAGACAAAGAGAAATAATTTTAATGTTGATTTCAAGGGAGGTAAGCTCCTGGTTCTGAACAGTGTGCACCGCAAATGCAAAATTAATTCAATATTAAACTAAAGAATGCAATCTTCGCGATGCTGTTGGTTCGCTTGCTTGCAAGAGGTCTTAGTGCAAATTTCAAAATCCAAAACTCTTAAAGAAAAGCTGCAAAATGCCGAAGTGCAGCCAATGTGCAGGATTGCATTCAAGAATCTGTGGTTAGTGGAAGCTTGTGCACCTAATGCAAGGTAAATTATACTTCTCTCTGCTTTTCTTACCCCTGCTAATTACACAAAATACAAAAAGATAATCTTATTAACTATGATTATTCTGACTGGGAGTAACCAATAAGCACATTAGCTAATAATAAGAGCAGTTTATAAGCAGCAATTACAGAGAGGGAGAATTTTCTTCAGGTCTGTTTGGCTTTCTAGAGCTTCAGACCATGTGGTCATCACAAGGCTTTTAATTATCTGGACCATACATTTTTATGAAGTGCCTTTTACCTGGACCAAGCTAGGAATATTTTTAAGCAAAGTCATCTTTACTTGATAGTGGTGGAAACACATCCCTGTTCTGAGGAATGGCTTACACCAACAAACATCAATAATGTTGCATTCAGACTTCAGGGTGGCTGCTACACACCCAAAAAACACAGGATTTCAAGAAAGCTTGGCAAAAGGTGGTGGAAGGAAGGATTTTTTGCAGAAGCCTTAGGGAGGGAAGAAGGAAAATTAAAGGGATGGTGCAAGGGAAGTAGCCAGCTGAAGGAAAGAAGAAAAAAAAGCAGGTAAGAATTGGTAGATAAGGGTTTATGGATACATTTAGCATCCATTGTGTCTTGGCTAACTAGATAATTGTTCTGTTATAATATAAGCCTTTTTTAAAGAGGGTGAAGAAAGGGAGGAAATGATCCTTGCAGATATTTTAGGTGCTACACACTGCTACAATTTTCTGAAATACTTGCGTTGCATAGGGTTTGGTTTCCAAGTGCTTGTGGATTTTGATGGATTTGGTCCCAGTTCTGCTGCCAGCCCCTCCAGGGAAGAGTTCTGGGGTAGCACACCCTGCTTTTCTCCCTCCTGCAGGGCAGCTGCCCCGGGGACTTCAGCATCCCTCTGGTGTGCTCAGCAAAGCATGGCTGGGACTTAAGGGACTGTCTTGCCTCATGTAAAATGTTTGCATGTGTGTATTTTTTTGCAATTAGCGCAGTCAGGCCTTGATTTTATTTGTGACCTCAAATGCTACTAATTACAAGACTTACTGATGAGGGGTCCCCTCCTCTGCTGTGGCTCCTGTTGCTAGACTTCTGCCTGAGAAGCTGGAGCTCATCAGAGGCTTTTTCTCCATGTCACATGTGTGTTGAGGGTGAAAAAGCTGGGATTTTAGATGCTTGTAGAGGCTGTGGTGGTGTGTGGTTTTGGCAGAGTTCAATATAAATACATTATCCAGCTCTGCTCCTGGGCAGCAAGAGGAGCACTGAGGTGGCTGTGCAACCATAGCCACTTGCAGGGCAGAAACACCTTGCGGTCACTCAGAGTAACCCAGGCTGCCCCACTGTGGCTCAGGTCACCATAGGGAGAATTAAGAACCCTTCCTTCATTCCTTGGAGCTGCCTGCTCTTGAGCAAACAGCAGCTTGCTGGGAGACACCTTTTATTAACAACATTCTTAATGGGCTCCAGACGAGACCTAGAAGCTGTAAATGGTCCCACTTTGGAAAGCACTGGTTTAATCCTCCGGTTTAATGCCACAAGTATTACATCAACATGCAAAAACCCCAAATCAACTCACAAGTGGTAATGGCAAAATCACCTTGGTGCAAATTTTAAGGTACTACCTGAAATATATATTACGGTTTTATGGTCCATACCATAAAATATCACCCAAAGTAATGAAGCCTGAAGATAAAAGAAAAAATACTGAAATGTTATCTTTATGAATGTGTAGCATTTGTACTGCAAGGCACTTTGTCATGTACTTACAGGCCTAATCAAACCTGTGTTGTTGGATCCAGATAAAGAATAATGCAATTTTGAAACCCCTGAAAAACAGCATTGCTTGATGAGTTCTCCTTTAATTCACAGGTTACAAACGCCAAAGAAATCCTGGGCTGGTTCTCAGGCTACATGTGCGTGTCCCTTGGAATTGGTGGGCTGGGAGAATGTGCACTGCTAAAAGAAGTCACTCTTCTCTTACTGCTGTTGTTATTATATATGGAAAATCCTGACAGAAATGAAGCCATGGGAGATGGGAATAAGCCAAGGCTTTCAAATTTGAATGCCTGACCTCAGGATCTAAATCAGATTTAGATGGTTTCTAAATAATTGATGACAGCCAAATGTAGTCAGAGTTTCGGTTTTGAGCTATTTCTCATCTGACACTGATAGGCATGTAGCCTCTTTCACACAGGTGCCATGGGTGTGTAGCTCCGGCCCAAATTCAATCTAAGTACTCTTTACCTGTGCCTCTGCTGACACACTGCGCGCTAACAATCTCCCCATAAGCAGGATAGCAAGAAAATACACAGGAGTGTGAGTTTTCTGTGAAGTCTGTGTCCCAGGTTTGTCTTCCTCCCCATGATGTGAGCAGAGCCTGGAGTCTCTCCTCTGACTGCCCTAGCAAATGCTCCAAGTTTAGACACAGTTTTCTGCATGCAAAGCCAAGCCTCAATCTGTAGCCATTTTGCATTGTTTGGTGGGTGCTGAGTTAGTGTGATTTATGTTTTACTATCGCTCTTGCAAGAGCTGGCATCATTGTATGGAGCAGATTTACAATGGAAAGAGATTCCTGTGGCTTCACCGAGGTGGTGGTGGATTCCATTCCCCATGTAGCTATTTTTATCAGATGACCTGGGGTGGGTTTCTGTCTCTACAGCTATCATGACATAATGCATTTTAATTAGGTAAATATTATTATCTATAAGTTTCTTTCAGCATCCAGTGCCTCCAAAAGGAAACCTAGGCCCACCCCCACCCAAGGAAATCATTCTTGAATGCAAGAGCACTCATTTTCAAGCCAATCTCTTCTCTTGGGACAAATATAAATGAATGGGCCCTTTTTTCTCCAATGCTAACTGCAGTCTGACAGTTGTGGCGTCTCCACTGGATGCTTGAGGCAGGCAGGGGTGGGATCTCTTCCCGCTGGAATCCCTGCCATCCTGTGTCTTATGATGAGAACTCACTGGCTGAGTTTCCCTCCAATCTCCCTCTCTAATTTCAGTCTTGTGCCCATCTACACACAGCAGAGTAAACTGTGCTGGTTCTAATTAAGAAGATAATTTCAAAATATCTCTTGAACCCTTGACCTGCACAGTTCCCTCAGACGACATCCCTCTGATCTAGGGAGAGCTCTCTCATGGGTTGCCACTCTTCATGCAAAAAAAGGTAGAGTCTAATCTGCAAATATTTATAAAGTTCTGTTCTGGATAATTGAAACTACTGTTAATTGCTCATGCTTTCAATCCAGACAGCTGGTTTGTTTTTCTGCACTGCTCCCACAGGAGAAGTAGCATTTCTCCCTGCCTCAAACCCCCAAAGGCCTGATGGTTTGCATAGCATATTGTCTCTCTACTGTGTTCTCAGTAACACTTGACTGAATAGTAAAGGTGACCACGGCTTGTTCCAGGCATTAAGATGGAGAAGAGACAATATGTAAAGCTTTTTGGCTTTGAAACTTCGGGAGTGACTGCACTGGGAGCTGAGTGAGCATGAAGAGGAGAGAAAGCAGAGCTGTCTGCTGGGGCTCTGAACAACATGGCAGACCTTGTTAGGAGGGTAGATGTTATAAAGCCTCTTAAATGGTAATCTGAGGTTAGTAAGAATTCACCTTTGACTCAGACTAACTCTCCGAAGGTCAGAATGGGTATACTTCATTGCTGCAGAGCACATTTCACCAGAGAATTATGCATGAGTAGATAGATCCCACTGGACAGCTAGCAAGCAGGAATGGCACTGAAGGGGAATAACAGGAAAGGTGGTTAATACTTTTTGTGAGGGACATGTAAGAGAGAGTGTTAGGGGCAATAAATCAGTAGGATAATCAGAGACCGGGTAATTACAAAAATGCTGCAAACAACTTAAACACAGCAAAGAACAAAAAGACAGAAGAAAAGAAATCTTCTCTATACACACATATATATGTGTGTGTGTGTTATGGCCTTGTGTATAAAAGGAATAGAGGATCAGTAAAAGCAGCAGTGCTCTTGAAAGGAAAGATTGATGAGCTGGATATTGCTGTGGAACTGAACGTCTCATTACAGATAGTGAATGAAAAATGGTCTCTGAAAATGGGAAAAAAATTAGAAGGAACTGAACTAAAATCCAGGCAGCAAGAAAGTCAAAGCACCTACATGTAAGTGAAGAAACTACTCCAGCTGCATCTGTGGAACCACAGCACTCAGCAGTGGCCTCTTCCAGCTCCATGACCTTCCCCAAGGGAGCAGCCTCTCCCACAGAGCTGAGGCTTGGGTCCTGGAGGAATGTCGGGACTGGGCTGCAACACAGGTGAATATGGGCTGTGGCATTCAGCATGCAGGGTCTAGAAACCACAGAGCAGCTGCCTCTATTGCTTTCCGGGGGGTTCACTCCCTGACCTTTGTTTTATCTTAAGATAGGCAGGCTGCAGCTGGAGGCAGTGTGTGATGGAGTCCTCCAAAGGGTAGTCAGTCACGCCTGGGTGACCTGATGGCTTCTTTATGTTAGCTTCTTTATGCTTGTCATTTTAAGAGCAGGGTGAACCAGGAGGGCTCAGTCTCCCCGCTTCACACCAGGGCTTTACCAGCACTGCCTGGCCAGCAAGCCTGGCAGCTCCCAGCTCTCAACTGTGTCTGGGGAAATGGGGAATAATTGGGGCATGAGAAAGAATTCAAACCAAGCAAAAACTAGGTAGTCTACCGCAGGAGCCAGCAGTGTGGTACCTTTCGGTCAATTTGTGAATGAAGGAATGTGCATATGTCAGACCCAAAGTCCCTGCAGCAAGAGGAGATGCCCAGTGGTTTGACCTTTTGGTTACACACTCATGGCTGCACAAACTTCAGTGCATTGTGGTGTCTTAGGCACATGCTAAGTGTGACATGCATGATTTAAGTTACTTTTTGTTTCTAAGAACTGCTTATTTCAAGATAGATTTAGGAGAAACACAGTAGGTTAAACTAAAAAAAATAAGTCTGTCCCAGAAAGAGGGCTATGTCTAAAGGAAGCTGGGAAAAAACAGACAGATCAACAGTAATGTTGATAAGTTTTAATTGTAACACACAGAAAAAAATGGAATTAAAATGCTTTAGATAGAAAGAGAGTTTATTTGGAGAGTTCTTACTAATATTCACCCTATGCCTGTTTATATTTGATATATTATACAGGGTGAAATGTCCTCCTTTAATTTTTAAAAAGTGGCTTCATGCACATGAATTGTACCATCCATCCATTTTTTTTTTTTTAAATAAAAAAGACTTTTGTAGCTAGTATTAATTAGGGAAAGATGGTGGGAGTCAGGAGAAGAGGTAAATATGTTCATCTGCTACGCATGAAAATCATGGTGTTGTCCATTCTCATTTATTGCCATCTCACTGTCTTTAATGGCAAAAGCTAATGACTGCACAACTACAGAAAATACCAAGGAGAGAGAGTACACCCAGTAAGACCCTCCAGCCAAACTGAAACTCCCCATAAGATCTCCATTAATTAAAATCTCTACAGATGGGTTCCCTTAATTGTAGGAACTAGAATACAATCCCTATAATTAACTCTCCACTCAAAGGCTTTTCTCCCCCGCTCAGCATCTGGAAGGAGCAGCAGTGATTGTTTGGCACCTCTTTGCTGGAGGGCGCGGCTGACTCTCCAGAGCACCCCGCTGCCCAGGGCCCCACACCAAAGCCAGTCTCATCTCTTCTCCCAGACTCCTCCACAACCCACAACACTGCACTGAGAGGTTTTTGCCTTTGCATGGGTCACACCACCAGTATCCACTAGCACAATGCCTATTTCTCCTCACCATGGAGGGAAATGTTGATACTTCTCCAAAGTCTTTTCTATAGACTGTGTGTATTTTCTACTGTGTGGTTCCAGCAGTACACAAGGAATGTCAGCCAATCCTGTGAGAATTTCTGCCTCTGTTTCCCGAGCTTATTGTTTCTTCCAGTGTAGCTCTTATGTGTTGCGTTTTCTTTCTGCTCTGTAATTAAAAGCCTTTGTCCAAATCTTCAGATCTCTGTCCTGGCTACTATCTCTTTCTCCTCTTCCATCCCACTATCCTCTGGTTATCACCCTCCTTTGCACACTCCATGTCCTATAATCATCTCAGTCTTCTTACTCAGAGAGATGTTTTCCCTCCATTAGCTCATCCACTATCCAGCACTGAATCCCATCTGCTGTTCTGCCTTTCTTCTTCCATCTCCTTGAGTCAGCGTGCCAAAGCAGGGCACAAAATGCCTTTTCCCTGTGGCAGCTGTAAAACTGTGCGTCTTGTTTTTGTTTTTTTCTTTCTGCTGCAGTGTGAGGCTTTGAAGAAAACTTCCCAAGAAGTGTAAGCTGGTGCCAGGCGAACTGAAAATCATGTGCTCTGGCTTCAGGCTGCCCAGCACCCCTGGTCTTCTGGGATACTTTGTGTGTACTGGTGCTGGTGTCACAAACCAAGGCATTGGGCATGGACAGGCCCTGGTCCCTAAGGGAACAGTACTACCAGGAGCAGCTGCTGCAGAGAGCACTTGCCCACGTGCCTTAGCTAAGGGTTCAATCATCATCGCTGGTGTTAAGTGTCCTTGGGCTCTGCCATAGGTCAACCACATGTGTGGAAGAAGTGGTGGCACCTGCCATGTGGTGGTTTTCAGCACCAAAGAAATATATTTCTGGTCATGTACCAACTCACCTGAGGAAATGTTCCACTTTTGGGGAGAGCCAGGGGACACCAGCTGGAGAGAGGCAACATGGTAGGAGGGTTCCAGGGGACCTGTGGGCCTGGAAGTAAAGCAAATACATGGGGTCACTCTGCAGATTTCAGCCCTTCCTAGTATCACTGTGGAACCTGGGGGATCTACAGCTCTCCTGAATACAGAGCAGTTTTTTAGAGCTACTTTCTGCCTGCTATGACAGCATGGATTCTGGTGCCTTGTCTTGGAGGAGCTGCCACAGAGATCCTTGTTCTTGGGGCTCCCAGGTGTGTCAAAGCTGTTCTCCGTGGAGCCGTGGGAGCGTGGGACCAGTTGCAAAGCTGATGTGCACGGTGGCTGCAAAGGCTTCCCCAGGACGTTACAGCTCCTGCACGAGAGGAGCGTGGAGTGAAGAGGCCTGCCTTCCTCCCTGCCAAAATTACCAAGATGAAGGCCTCTGCTGCAAGTTCAGAGCACATCTAGCTCACAACTGTGGCAGACAAACAATCCAAGAGAAGACATGGTCACACATGAAACTGAGGTAGGTGCTATGAAATGACCTGGTGTCTTGCCCATGGACTTGACATGGGAAATGTATGTCATGTAACGTGGGCTCTCCAAGCCAGCCCTGACCAGGAATGGCACATCAAAAGGGAAGAATATGTACACAGAAGAGGGGCAATATGAAAAAAGCCATTGGATTTCCCATTCTACCACTCAGTATTTATTTTACTGCAGTGTTTGAGTACCCACACAGTACAAATCCCTGGACACTAGTACCGAAGGCATTTCCATGTTATGCATCACAGCACTGTTTTGCTGCTGCTCTCCATGCAAGAAAGCCAGTCACTGAAATACTGATGGTTTAATGCTCATATGCCTTTGCTTTGGTCTGCAACAGTGTTGTCAGAGTTTTCAATCTATGGCACTTGGGTTTTTTCCTGATATTTGGGCTGAGATACTTTTAGGAACTGAAGTCTGCTTTTAATCAGTGTTTTATAAAACAGGGTTTTTTCCTTGGAAATAAGTCAAGCATTGGTATCACTGAAGTCGCTTGCTCCCTGAGTGAGCTGTCAGCTGCTGTGAAATGCTAGGGTCTGCTGACTACTCTGTAGACAGTTTCAGGCGTTAAAGAATTACACATTTCACTCTTTGTAGACAAGCTAGACATCCTTCAAACTGCAAAGGTTCACCTGCGGGGTGGGCAGCACTTTTCTGAATTAAAGCAGGATCCCTATGCTTGTGCCCACATCAGGCACTAACCTGCATCTCGGGGGCCTGTGTCCAGTTCTCTACGTATTCAAGAGCAATTCAGTTCACATAAAATTTTCAAAGATGCTGGAGTCCTCAGACTACATCCCCAAAAATTACATAGCTACTGTAAAAAGCTTTCACTGCAAGTCAATTTTGAAAATACATGCCTGAGAAAATAAGAAAAGGTAAGCATATATGTGCCTTGTAAAGCCATAGGACATCATGCAGTGCTGCCATACAGGGCCTTAAGATGTCCCTTTGTCACATTCCTTGAAGATGGTGTACCACCCCTTTTGCTCTTGTGCACAGTATTTACTTTCTGATATACTCTCATCTCCTCTGAGGTGGCTCCACCTGGTCCTCCTCTCTGAGAACCCATAGGAAGAGCAGTCCAGTCTAAACCATTGCTTCTGGATGCACCGTTCTTAAAAAAATGAGTTCATTCACCTGGCAGAGGGATTTGTAGAAAAGTGCAGAACAGCATGTGGGGTGCAGCAGAACAGGTGTATGATTTACTAGAGACAAATCTAAGCATGTGTTTAAGGGCACTGCTGGGTTGCTGCTGTAACCCCTGAGTCACCAACACACATGCAGCTAGATAATTTAACACCAGTCTTAATTGTATATAATATAGGATAAACAAGACAAAAATCCCTCGTTTTTGCTCACTAGCACCGAGCTGGCTGTAAGCTGAGTCCCGCATTGTTTCCTGCAGTCTGCAGCAGCCCAAGCGTGCCACAGCCTCCTCTACCCTGCATCGAGCCAGAAGTGGTGTAGAGGCACAGGTTACCTGTCTCCAGAGGGCAAGCCCTGCTGTCACTGGAGGGCCTGCTCTCTGAAAGGCTTGAACAGCTCAAAGGGCAGACTTGCTTCTCACTCACCTAAACAGTGCTTCTGCACATGCCTAAAGTTGGGGATGTGGCATGGGAGGACTTTTCTTCATTCACTACTTGCAAGAAGACCGATTCGAATTTTTTAAATGCTTCTCCTTCTACCAAGGGTATTTAATCTGCAGGGATATACCTAGCAAGTGATTTTTCTTTATAGAGTTTTGCTAGCCATTTCAAGAGACTGGTTCATGAAAATTGCTATCTCAGTGAATGTAGCTGGTAAATCTTTCTGATGAATTTTGCTAAAGTCTCTTTAGTAGAAGTATTTCCTACATAAAGGCAAGGCACCCACTGTCACTCAATGAATTTTTAAATGCCTCTGGTTTTTTTTCCATTTTTCTTTAATGGTCTTTGTTGTTGAGCCATCAGATATCACGACTGGAATATAAACTTTTCTATCCACTGCATGTGTAAGAGTGTAAAACTGAAAGTACTGATTCAATTGTACACTCAGCTTGTGAGAAGCTGTCTAGTTGCTGCTGCTTTTCTACTGCTTACTGAGTGAAAAGCAATTCTGCTTAGCTTTTCCTGCAGAAGGTATCCTGCTGGCTTTTCACACCACGGGCTTGTTCCCAAGCCTCCAGAGTCATAGGGGTTTAATCACTGATTTAATTAATTTTTTTAGACTCTTTATTTGGTAAGGTAGGTTATAGGCAGTAAGGTGATATGGAGTCTGATCCTGTCTGTACTAAAGTCAGTATGAAATTCTAATGGATTTCGATGTCACTGGATTAAGTCATTTATTGTAACTGTATTTGCAGGGTGGTGAGGACTGTGAAACACACCTGTCATACCTGCCCTGGCATAGGCATAGACACAGATTCTCGTCTGAAATCCTTATCCATAATCACGTGGGAAATCAGTAGATTTAATAGATTTACCAGCTCCACAAAACCAAAGCACAGACTGGCAGTTCTCCTATCAGTCTTTTGAGGAGTGACTGGTGCACGCCCAGGCATCTCCACCCAGAATAATTTCTTAGGTGTAAAATGACAGGCTGAAATCATCCAACATAAAAAAACCCCATGGTGCGTCAAGATACAATAATCTCTGGACAGTTAACTTATCAGTTATTGGGATGGATACCCATCCTTTCCACTGATCCCTCCAGCAAATGGAAACTACTGCTTTTTCCTCAGCTTTGTCCCATGCAATGCCATAGTCAAAGGGAAATATAAGTGAAATGTATTAATTTCTCATTTGAGCAATGTCAACTTTAACTGCTTTTCATATATCAAATTCATTTAATATATTTTAAATCTGCTTTCTGTTTTGCTTTCTACCATTGATGTGTTGCAGTAGGCATGAGCCTGACATAGAAACGCAAGGAAAAAGAGCCTCGAAGGGGCTGGTGCTTCTGGAGTGTTTGATTTGTTGATGTCTTTCCTCATCTTGACTTGCTCTGCCTCTGACAGTACCTAGTGTCTCTCATATAAGACTTCTTCCTTTTTGTAGTCCTGCTAGGGAAAATTGTGTGCAATGGCATTTTTTAGGAGGGCATTTTTATAAATGTTCGTGTACGCTAAATGAGCCATTCTCAACCACAGGCCATTTGGTCTGAGAGGGGAATTTAAACTTGGGAAGAAGCAATGGGACTAGAAACACTGAAGAACAGCAGTACTTGCCACTAGCTAAATGTAGCTGGAAAGATAAAATAATTTTGTGGAAATAGCTCCACTCAACTTTTTTCAAAACTTCTGGGGCCAAATCTGACCCATTAATATTTTTAATTTTGTGAACTTCCAGTAGAAATATTGATGCACAGGAAGGCACAGACTGACAGTCAATGACTCATCAGTCTTATTTTATAGATTGCCCCTGTCTCTCAGCTCTTCTAATCAAATATTCATTGCTTGGCAATGCCCTCCCAGTGTATCCTTGCTGTTAATTAGAATCCCCTCACCGTGACTCTGAAACCTCTCCCACAGATCTAATGGAGCAGACTTCTGCTTCTTACCCAGACAGATCTTCCAGCAGCTCCCTGGGGTTGTGCAGGGTGACGTTGAGCCCGAAGTGCTGCTGAGACCCTGCTGGCTCTGCTGGCAGCCACAGGGAAGCCACAGCAGCTTCTGTTTGGAGAAACCCCTCTGTCTGCATCAGTGCTTAGAGTAGCAACCTGCAAACGCAGTGAAAGTTGTAGTTGAAATTGGAAGAGGACTAGTCTTCTGTTGGAGTGAACTGGAGCAGTGGCAGTTAATTACAAAACAAACAAGCAAACGCACGTCACCAAACCATAAACAAAAAACAACTCACGTCTTCTCCAGCTCCACTGATAACTTTCCCTGTGGGTCTAAGACAAATGTAAGCAAAGCCCAAAGATTAGATCTACCACTTTTTTCTGATCAAGACAAGCACCTATCCAAACAAGTGTAGTGTAATGTGATGTGTCTTTCCTAAAATCACATTGCCTTTTGGCCTCTTTTTGTTTCTGCATCTTGATTATTATTTTCTCCAGTATCTGTTGGAAAAAGCTGTACATGATGGAGGTCAGATTAATGAACTGTACTTTTAAAACTGTTTCTTTTCCCAGCTCAAGATCTGACCCCAAATCTTTAAAATTGTTTCTGTCATTTGGGTGCCTGCACAATTTCCACTACTTCTTGTATGTTAACACACATTGCAATACCTATGGAAGATATGCATAACCTTGTACTGTCTGTATACACAGGATTTCTGTTAACACACATTGCAATACCTATGGAAGATATGCATAACCTTGTACTGTCTGTATACACAGGATTTCTGGCTGTTCAACATCAAATAAGGTTTTCAAGAAGTTGAACCAGATGCCGTCTAAAACTCTTTCTATTGCCATCCTTACATTTGTACATATGACTGCCTCTGCTCAGTACTGCCATTTCATCAATAGTTAACAAACATAGGCAAAAGTTTGAATCTGTTTCATTTGAGTCTTTCAGATCAATAGGAAGAGTGTCTTTGGGATTTTTTTCTATCCTATGCAAAAATATCATCAATTATTTATCAAAGCAGACTAGATTTCATTTAAGATCTGACTTCCTGCAGCATGATACAGTATACTAAAGGTGCATTCTTTCTTAAAATGCTGCATACTAGAGTAGCTTTTAATTGCAATATGAAATGGATCCCCTGGTAAAGCCTAAATGAGTGTAAGTGTGAAATGTGGGCTGCAATGTTTTCACATGCAAAGAGCTTTAGCATAAGTACTGAAACTGTGCAGAACAGGCTACACAAATGTGGGACTTCAGCAGAAAGCCTGTAGGATTGTCCTGCTTCTTTGGGAGTGGGGCACAGCAGGGATGTTCACCCCTGTACAAAGGGCAAATAGGCCCCAAATCCAGATTGGCTTTGGAAGAAGAAGTGGGGGCATGACAAAAGCTGAATTTCAAGGCTGGGTGTTTATTTCCTTCAGACATTTCTGATGACCCTCACCTTGGCTAACAAAGAATGCTCACCCTGCCAGGCCATGCCGGGACTGGGGTTACTGAGGGAAACAGGGATGTTTACTAGCCTGAGACTCAGACCTTGCTTCAATGTTGAGCAAGCAGCTTCCAGTATTTATTTTAAAGCTCTGTTGGCTCAGTTGAAGCCATGCCTGTCATGATAATTATGTTCCAATGCAAGCTAAAATGACTTAAAGACGTATTTAGAAGGACTGTGAACCCTGTCAGAATTGATAACTGAGGCCTCACTTTCTTTATTGTTTTCACATTCTCAGTTTATTGAATGTGTACGGAGAATGAAGTGAAAACCAAGTGCTGTATTTATGAGACATTTAAATTATGTATTAGTAGCTCGAGACACTGTGGTTAGCCATTAAATAAGTAATCGTAAACAGACCAATTCAGAATGATCTATTTCTATGCTTATGTTTGTGGCCTAAGAGAGGAAATGGATGCTTTTCATGGAGAGGAAAAAATCCATCCATTATGGGGTCCTCCAAGTAAGGTATCCAGTGCTAGTAAAAACGGTATTTTAAAACATAGTATCAAATGGATTTCTAGCATCTCCTAGGAGTGGAAGGCAGCCAAGTTTCTTTGTATTACCTTTTTGTTTTCTATATGATGTATATAGTCATTTTGAGTGAACTGTAGGAACAGTTTGTTGTCTGGGCTTTCTTTTTTTTCTTTCTTTCTTTAAGAAAATTGTTTTCTGTTAATTAAATTGGAATTCATCCCACTGAAACTCACCTGCCACAGAGCTCAGCAGGCAGGAAAAGGCAGTCCTGCTGGCCTTGGAAAACAGTAGCAATGCTCCAATTAATTGCAGTTGGACCAGAAAAAATGGCACTTCTCACAATGACCTCATGGTTTCAATGTGTGCACTCAATTGTTTGTGCATTTCTTTTTACAGCAGCAGCTCCTGGAGTCATGAGAGCCCTGCTGCATTTCAGTTGTCCTTGTCAGAAAGAAAAGGGGAGAAGTTTCTCCCTCAACCTGTGGATGAGAATGAAAAAGGGGACCCTTAGGACTCAGGCATGACAAGGTATGTAAAGGCATCTCAGGTTTTCATAGTAAACTTACTCCACAAATGCTTTCTTTGAGTCCTTGCATCATAAATTTGAGAGACCAGAGGCTGGTTATGCTGCAGCAGAATCGGGCCCTGTTGTTCAGAGCTGTAAATTCAGTTATGCAGGTGGCTTTCACAGCTGATGAGAGGTTAAATGCATACCTGGAATGTATAATCCTTAAGCACGTGACTGACATGGGACCTAACTTTCTTAAAGTATCCTACCCCAGGGTCTGTTTGGGCAAAATATCCTATCTATCAGAACACATTAATGTAAATTAAATGTAAGTTAGAAAAGATTAGGTGATTTTTTGGATTTTGCTCTGAATTTTGATAACTGTATTATTTATTTAATTTACATCTCAGTTTGGTTGAGAAAAGTAAATTTCAAGTGTTTTTTGGGTTTTTTTCAGATCTTCTGGTTAATTTAAGGTTTCCATTCTCAATCCTTAGCTATAATTACGGTGCTGCTGCTATTACAGTGCTGTAATAGCAGCAGTAAGTGCTCTAAGGGAGTCCTTGACTTTGGGGGTTACCTTTCTGGAGGAATATGTACATAGAAGGAGCATTTTTGTTGTTTAAAGAGAAGGATCTTAACCTGCTAACTTCCCTCCAGTTTTATGTGCTGACCTCACTGGGTTACATCAGCAGAGATCTGAACCCATGTGGGAAACCTGAGAAGCTGTATCCAAGTGTCAGGAATAGGACCTCCTATATTAATACCTTGTAAATAGGAGAACAAGCTGTTCTTTGGAAGGAAGAAAAATTGCACAGCTCTGTATGTGAATGATGGATCTGTTACACTTGCACAATTTCTCTAAAAATTCTTCTGGCAAGAAAAATGCTCTGGGAAAGCATCCCTAAAAAATGCAACTCTGCCAGTAGTGTCAGCCACGCAAACACTACCTCGGTGTATGTCATCGTATGTAAATCCTGCATAAATGTTTAACTGAGATAAATGTTTAACTGAATATTTCTGCTATTTTCCTCTCACCCTGAGAGCTGTTTGCATTAGTAAACAAATTCTAATGTTTATGTACGCAGGCACCCACTCTGTCTTGCTCCATCATTTAGCTTTTATTCTGCAGAACTATTCTCTCTGGTGATGCAAGGCTGAAAGGCTGATGTAATAGCTCCACTGAGGGATCCTGCCTCCCAAAGAGAGCTGCACCAGTGGGGTCAGATGATAAAAACTGGGCCAGTGCACTTTAATGGATGCCTAAAGTTCTTTTAATCAAAAGCAAAAGGCACTGCCATGGTCTGTCTGTGACTGGAAGAGATACAGACAAGGATAGAAAGCAGCTCCTGCACTTTCTCTGAAAGTTAATCCAGGTAGAACAAGAATTACAAAAGAGGAAAAGTACTGCAATTAGGCATTTGGCATCCACGCAATCCTGGTGAGCAGAGGAGTCCACAGTGGTTCATGTAGCTGGGTACTGTGTTTGTTCCCAGAGGCAAAGTCATGGCATGGAGATCAGAGGTTTCTTCGAGGCTGGAGACACTCTGGAGTAGAAACAGGGAGAAAGAATATTTTGTGATGCCACACTTGCTGCTGTGTCCCCTGCAGCCCTGCACTCGGAACAGAGGAAGCTGTGAGATGCTGACTGAAGCTTCAACAATTTTCTTCCCTCTCTGGCTGGTGAGTATTGTTAAAAGAAACTCTTTCCAGCCATCCTCCTCATTGCTCCTACAAACCACAATAGTAAAACCTGGCAGGGGTTGCCTTCCTCTGCCTGTGAGTTACTAGGAAACATTATCTGTTCCCTTAATTACTGTCCAGTCTTTTGTTGCCTATAAATGATTTTCCTTGACCCCAAAGGAGAGCACTGCACTGGGTCTGCAGCATACACCATGTCCAGTCTTGTGCTCAGATGTTGTAGTGATGGGCTGTGTTTTAAAACTCGGTGGAAAGAAGAAGCAGGCCACATAAATACCTTAGGAAACCTGCAGAGTGTGTTTGTTGTTTGTAGTTGAGTTAGGGTTGTTTGCAGGGTAGTGCTTCTGTGCTGTGGGATGTTGTACTCTGCGCTGAAGGACATGGAACATGGAGGGTGGGGGCTGGTGTTCATCAAATTTTGCTAGGAAAGACTCACCTTGGTGTGGTTGTGTGGACGAACCTGCCACAGAGACCTTCATGCAGCTGTCAGCAGGCAAGTTGTGAAGAGGAAAAAGCAGTCACTGGAGGATGCTGCCTGATCTGACAGGTCCACTGCCTGATCCACTCAGCTCCAGCTTGGTTTTGGGGGCTGACACAGGTGGTGAAAACCAGCCCAAAGGCAGCTCAGGCTGTGGCAAGAGCAGTCTCATCCCTAGATGAGAAAACCCACCAAGGCACGGTCCCTATGAGCACAAGCATAACTAATTTTACATGGCAGGGGCCCTGTGGGGTGGCAGGGTGCTGGGGGAGTCAGCAAGGTGACCGTGTGTGCCTGGCAGTGGGAAGCAAACTCTCTTGGAGCAGTTTTGCCACTGATTTCAGCAGAGCTGGGATTTCGGCACTGGTGGTGCCACACAAAGGAGAACGCTCCCATCCTACATGAGGTCAGCTGTTCTGAGAGATGGGTGTCCTACCACAGTTTGGAGTAAAAACTTGGGCACTGGAGATAGCAGACAAAGCACAGAGTCATGGTAAAACAGAGCTCTGTTCTTCCGTCTTTACACAAACAAAAGTCCCATTGAAAGCTGTAAGACATTGAGTCCTCTGATTGAAATATATATATATAAATACATGTAAAAATTTGATGTATTACAGTTTCAGCTCTACATTTTCCCTTGATTTTAATTTTCTCTGTGGAGTTCCAATACAGAGTGTTCCTTCACAGCTTATTTTCAAAGACTTTTTTTGACTTTCATATTTAAACTTATTTAAGGCCCTTAGATTTTTCTCCCAGCTGTGGAAGGCAAAGACAGGAAGAGATAGAAAAGTCAAAGACTCTTTTACAGTCCTGGAACCTTTAAAGAGCATCCTTGAAATACAGGAAAAAACCCCACAATAAATAATGCTTCCATTTTTTTTAAAGGAAGTTATCTTCTTGAATATAGCCTTTTCCCATTTTAAGGGAATGAAATAATTAAAGTGTGTATATGCGTAATTAAGCTTTGTCTCTATACCTGCAAGTATTGTGGGGGGGGGTTTTCTCACTTTTGCTACCATTTTCTCTCTCTTATGTTACCAGTCAGGCTCTGCTTCCCAAGCAGGTGCCCTTGGAAAGGAGAAATGCCTGAATTTATGCCAGAATCATTGTTCTTGTTCTTTGGCAAAACCAGGTTTCTGACATCTGTCACATGCAGCACATGCCCTTCCTAGGCAGATTACTATCTCAGAGATTTTGGTCAGCAAGGATGGGTGTTGCTGCCTGAGGTTTTCTTCCCATCCTTCCCTGTAGCTGATGTGACTGCTTCAAATTTTCTTCGCTTGTTGTGGGGAGAAAACAGGAAGGTTTCAAGCAGATTTGTGCAGAAACAAGCGTGTGTGTCCAGGTGCCTCTCAGACATCTGAGCATCCCTGGGTGACTGAAGCCCTCATTAACAGAGCTGCAGTCTTGGTCTCACCCCTTTGCAGGTCTTAGGAGCCCAAGGTGCCTGGACCAGCCTGTCGAGGGCAGCTGGCAGATACATCAGCTTGTGCAGCAGTTTTCGGGCTCTAAATCTGAGACTGGGCAGGAGGAGGCTCCTGGGAGCCCTTTGCAGACAGTGAGGTGAGGAGACCACGTCCACTAGTGAGCTCTGGTAGCCTAGAGTTCATCTGCCCTCTGCAACCTGTATTGCTGTAAGATGCTGATTCACTGACACACTTTGCAGACATTTGCCTGTTTTGGTAACCATTTGCTTGAGTGACCAGTGGTGAGACCACTCAGCCCTGACCTGTACTGTGCAGACTATGATTTCACCCTCCAAACCTATACTCAGGTAACGCTTTTGCTTGTCTGCCAAATACCTAAAGAATTTGGACGTGCCCAACCTCATCCTGGGCAGGGATCGGCAATGTCTGAAATGACACCTTTCTTTTTCCCTCTCAGACAGCAAAGTTTTATTTCTTTATCTGCCAAAAAATCTGAGAATTTTGGTATTGCAAAACTTGATTTATTGTATCACATTTCTCCTGTACTGTTCTTCCTCCTCCAAAAGCCTCTTTCTCTATAGTTCTTCAGTCAACTCATTATATCTGTCTGTATGACATTTAGAAGCTCAGTGGCTAGAGAAGAAGGCAGGGAAAGAGGCCGTGTTCCCCCAGGAGAGACACAAAGCAGGTTGGTTCTGGAGCCACTCAGCCTTATAGGGTGGGCTCTCTCCTGACTTGCTTTTCAAATGCTGGAAGCTTTGTGCTCTAGCAGGAGCAGTTGGGTTTTCTTTTTCAAGAGTAAACTATTAACAACCCTAAGGGGTGTCTCTTAAATATTGAGGTGCAGGGGTATCAATCAGACAACCTAGGGAGTGTGGAGGTCATCCTGGAGGGTTGCCACCAAGGCCACTTTCTCATAGACCCTTCTCACCCCGGATAAGAGAGAGATTTTCTTCCCATGGAGGAAGGTCCTCTAACTGAAGCTGAGCAGGACAGCTTTCCACTTAAAAAGCTTGGAGCAACACAAGATGCTGCCTGCTGCTTCCTGTCAGCAGCTGTATAGCCTCCAGGTGATACACAGCTAACTTTATTGGGTGCCTCTCCTGAAGCTTGGAGGCATTGCCTGGGATGCTGTGTTTGTAAAATACCCTGTTAATATAGCTGGGAAGGATGATGAGTTCATTCCTTCCTCCTCTATTTTCTCTGGATGAAGCATTTATTTGTGCAGTGTAATTAGTAGGGGTTTGTGCAGGTGTCTGTCACCTGGAGCACATCCAGTTAAGTCAGGAGACTCAAAAATGGGCTGTGAGACTCACAGAGAACATGAGGGAAGGGCATACTGAGTGGCAATAGCACCTCAAGGAAGATTCCCACTGCCACCCTGCTCACAGCTTGCCCTGAGTCCTTTCCTCCCAGAAACAGTTGTTGCAGTAGCAGTGTAACCCACTGAGTGAGGAGGGGTGGTAGAAGGAGGTGAGGGGATGTGGGCACCATGGAGGAGTGGAGGAGTTTGCCCCTCACTCACAGAATGGACGCCTTTTCCAGCCTCCAGTGTCAGGATAGTGACGCTTAGCTGTTTGTCGCTACCATTAAATTTTGATCCCACTGGCAAAATCCATCAGAGTTTAAGAGAAATTTAGGAGTCTCAAAGCTAATTATATGTTCTCAGCAGATTTATGAAGAGGGTCATTAAATTAAGAAGTTGGGCCCAGCCAGGGATCCACTAAGGGGGTCCATGCTCATAGCTCAGTCTACCTGATGCTGATCCAGCATCTTGTCCATCCATATGTCAGTGGAAGCAGAGGGTGGGAGCTGATTATTGGTGGGATGGTGAGGATTGTTGCAGAACAGAAAATGTAAATCTATGGAAACACAGGCTTTATTAATTTCACTGCTTTTTAAATGGGGGTGGGGGAGAAGTAGGAAGAACTATCATTACTAGGATGCTTGTGATTATTAGGATGAATCCATTAGAGCCATGAAATTAATATTCTTAAGTATGTTAAGTCCTCTGGATGTTCTTATGAATAAGTTCATTTTCTTTTTTCTCTCAGATCTTTTGCTAGATTGTTAAAAAATAATTAGAAGCCCAGTTAGAGCTCAGGGTGGCCAACCATGTGAATAGGACTGTACGTGAGCAGAAGCTCATCGGATAAAAGCTGGAGAAGTAGAAGGAAAATCCCAGACAGGTCCAGAAAAATCCCAGGAAGGGGAGAGAAGCTGAATGTTCTGCCTGTATATGAAATACATCTCTCCAGTTCAATCTTTCAGAGGTTACCCTGAAGGGGCTGTTGTGATTTTGTGTCTTAGTACGTGTATTTCAACTCCCTTTTGTGACAGTTGCAGATTCTCAGCAATGCTTGTTATGAAGTCTTGTTCTCAAGTGCCTTTTAAAAAAAGCTGTAGAGCCACACTTATCCTAATTTCTATGGGGACTTGATAGATTTTCTGCATGTTATATGACTCTCAGCACCTCATGAACAACTCAAGTATTTTCTATTTAAAAATGCCATAAACCCACTTCTCAAATCAGAGATTGAAACATGACATTGAAAATGTTTGTTCCATGTATTTTAAAAACAATTAAATACATTCTGCTCCTGCAAATGCAGGTCACTAAGGTCTGCCTAGACTATTGGCTTCAGGATGGGACTCGGGTGTTAGGGTCTTTTTCTGCATCACTTTAAGTTGGGATCATTCATAATAGGCTGTGTAACAGCACATAGGGGCTCCATTTGAAATTGGGTTTCCTTGGAAGCAGTGTAAGACAACTTCATATTAAAGGCACTGTCTGACTTGAGGATCTTCTCCCACAGATACATAAAGTGAAGGGTGGTGGAGTTAAGGAAGTGCCCCCAGGCGCTGGTGAGCCTGGGTAGTGGAGGCAGGGACAACAGCAGGGATTTCCTCGGTCCCAGCCCGGCATCTCTCCTAGAGCTGCCCTCCCGCAGAGGCCCTGTCTCTTTGTGTCTCAGCTGGTGGTGGCAGGCACAGGAGCTCTTGCTCAGCCTTTTACTGGTACAAAGTTGCTCTTTCTGCAGAGCTTTGGTGCTCAGGCAGAAGAGGCTGACTTGCAAATCGGGGAGCATCGCTTTTGCTAATGGACATGCCTCGGGAGCTGCTCAGCTGGTGGCACTTGCTTCCCTCAGTCAATCTGGAGCAACTGAAAACACTGTGCCAAACTCTGCCAAAACCCTGCACATCTGCGAGGCATTATAATTAGAAATAATCCGGCACTGGAGGGGTTGTGCTGCAGAAGGCACTGGTATCCATCCAGGCCAGCTCCACATTTGGGGTACTGCTTTGCTGGTGCTACAGCTGAAATTAACCCCTGAGCGTGATGTTGTCCAGGCAGCAACATTGCTGTGTGGCTGCACAGGCTGGGCAAGCAGGCAGTGAGTCCAATTGGTTGTGTAGGTGCCGCCCATGATGCACTAGATTTGATACCTTGCCAGAATGTCCTTTTGGTGCGATTTGGTGGGTGAAAGTAATGGGTTTAGGAAGCATCACAGTCAATCCCTAAAGACTGAAAGCAGCAGCCCATGCAAGCCAGAACAAACCCGTCATGTTGACCAAAGCTGTTTTGATATAAGGCTCTTTGTTGCCTCTGGCTCCATATACAGCAAGCCTATGGCTGCTCTCATCTCTTGTTTGCTGGATGAGCACAAGCTGGCTTTGTTACGCGGCACCATTGTGACTGCTGGCAGAGCTCTCATTCACTTTGAGAAATGACGTACTGAAACATGACTGCCATTCTTCCATGTGCTTCCACAGCACAAAGGTGCTATCTTCAATTCTTGGGCGACTTTCTGTACCCACACAGGAAAAAAAAATCAGGGAGCTCATTGTCCACAGAAGTCTTCCTCCTGTACAAAATCCCCACAGTAAAAGCGCTGTGAGACAGAATTCAGAATCCCTTGGCCCTTACTTGACACATGGTATGCTAGAAAAATCCCCGAGCCATTTACTGCTTTTTGGAATAGGAAGAGGGATTTAAACAGGACTCATTAAATTGTTTCCTTTGCACTTTCAGTTTCAAGCTGGTGCTCCTTGTCTTGTCATCTCAACCTCCTTACTGATTTGTCTCTTCTTTCCTTCATATTCTTATCTCTGAAATTGTTCAGATGATTAGCTGTTTCTTGTCACCTTTGGTCCTCTTAGTTAAAATTGGGGATGTTAGATATCTGGCAGTACTCATGCATAGCTCCTTCTCATCTTTTCCTTGCTCTGACAGCATTTCTTAGGTCTGTCTCACACTCAGAACCATTGGCTTTTTAATACTGGAATACAGCTAATAAGCAGTATGATTTTTATCCAGATTAGTGTAAGTCATTATGATTTATTTTTACCACAAAGGTGGCATGATTTTGGGAGCAGGGATGCTGACCTTGCTGTGGCTAGGAAGGGAGAAGATCTCTGCTGTAAGCAGTGCTAGAAGCACAGAGCAGTGGCCTTCTCTTCCCTGCTTTGTCTTTAGTGGCTGTGTGAACTCATTCAAATTGTTTTCCCAGTTAAACTGAGCACTAAGAATTAATAGTAATCTAGAAGAATTGTAATTACTTCTCCTGCTCTTCCTGGAAATTAGGAGTCCTGCTAGCCATGTTTACCTCAAAGCATTCAGATTTCTTTTTTGTTCCTCAGTAAAGGTGTACAGACAACCACGTCTCTGTTCTGGTGTGACAATGCAATTAGAAAATTGTATCTTTAAATACCAACTTAATCTAATCTGAGACAAAAACAATAAAAGGCTTTAATCATAATTGCATGGTGCCTGCAGGCTGTCACCAGAGGGCAGAGACAAGGTTGTTCATTGCCACGTGTGGATAGTTTAGAAATTAAATCCCCTTTTCACAAAGGCAATAAATTCTGTTCTCACTTGTGTCCTTTCCAAATATTTCAGCTCTGTAACCAGATAGCTCATTTCATCAGCATGTGTCAGAGACTTTCTCTTGCTTCTGTCAACCTATGTATGAAGGGGCAAGGAGAAATGTCTTTATAAAACTACACACTCTTGACTTTGTAACATCACAGCTTACATGAAATACTAGCGCTAAATATGAACAGGGTACTAACTTTTCCTTCATGGGGATTTTTCCACTGTTTTTTATTTATAGTGCACACACTCTGAGGATTCATCCCACCCTGGATATCCACAGCAAGTATGGGGGGGGGGATTTACTGGGAATGCATCTTTGATCAAGAGCTGCTCTCACACAGTACATGTAGAAAACTGGTATGGTTTCAGCTGAGAAAAATAAGGGTTTTAAATCCCAAACTGGTAAGGTACAATTTGTACACTGCCTACCCTGCATAGGAAAGGCAGATTCTGAGAACTGCTCCATTTTCCATTACCTAAGTTGGAAAGACAGCGAGGGTTTTGAGAGCATCAGTGGCAGCCTATGAATTAATTTCTGTTCTAGTGAATATTATGAAGGTTTTGGCACCAGCTCAGTCTTAGACACTGAAGCAAAGTACATCAAGGCACACCCCACCCCATCAAGGAGCACCCCACCTTGGCAAAATCCCTGGCAGAAATGGGTAGTCATTGACTAGAAATAGCTCTGTCAGTGTTCCCACTTGAGGACTGGCACATGGAAAATCCTAGTACAGAGGGAATGGGCAAAAGTGCCACGGGCTGACTGTTTTAAAGAGAAATGCCTTCCATCAAGTAACAGGCACTCTCTGGAGTAAGAGGCAGAAGTAAGAGACTTGGAGTCCCTTGATTTCCTGCAAATATCAGGGACCTGATGGCAGCATAGGTACCTGGTGGGATGTAGATGTGCTCAGTGTTCTGCTTTTCCATGACTGCACACCTCCTTGTTGTAATTTATAAGCAGCTTGGTTTTGCTTAGGAAGAGGCTTTAAAAGTCCTTGCAATTTTCCCTTGTTTTTTCCTGGATAGCTAAACTGAAAATGAACATCTAAAGACTCTGCACCTTGGGGAGGCTGAAGCTCCTGGATCCAATGATGCCAGGCAGGAAACATGTGCCAGAGACCAGGATTACATACAGGACCTGAGTGCTGCTCATAGCCTTGGAAGGAACAAGGCAGGCTGACTCCTAAGGACAGCATGGGAGTAAAATGGAATTCATGAATCCTAGAGCACAGATTAAGTAAATATAATCTAATATACTTTTTGTTTTAGCATATAACAAAACATTCAGCTCTGTATGTATTCCTCTCTGAAGAGTGAAAAAAGATCGGAAGAATCCATAGCTTGGAAAGGATTTCTCCTATGTCTGAACTCCAGTGATGCAGAAAGATGCTGGGTGCTATTCACAGTATTCCCAGATCTTAAAATCCACCACTCTGCACAATGAAAACAAAGTTAAGCTGAAATAGGACAATGTCCTAAATGTGACACAGAGGTCTCGTAGGAGGCTGAGTGGGTATGCAACAAGCAGATTCAGCATCACCAGTATTGACCTTATTGGTACAGATGTGATCAGCTTTTTTTGCCATCAAGTTCCCTCTTGCTCCCATCTCCTGCATGTTTGATGACGAGCGAAGGCATCAGCGTGTGCAGAAGCTCGGCACACACGGGAGTTTGGTTAAAAAGGAAGAGCAGCAAAAAGAGAAAGGGAGCTGTGGTTCTTTCAGCATGTCTGGTTTTAAGGAACTACTGGTGCAGACTGCACTTGAGAACTTGAGAAGCAACACTTGTAATTAACTTGCACTCTTGCAATTCAAGTAGTGATGTTTCCCTCTCCTTCCTCTCTCCACGCTGCTGCTGGCCACGGCACTAGTGCCATCCCCAGGGGATGTGTTTTTCCATGGACATCTGTTTGCTACCAGACAACTCCATAGAGGGGAGTTGCTCCTCAAGTAAGAGGCAGAGGCTCAATCCTGCTCTCTCCTTTCCACCCATCCTATTGAGGGATCAGATACTTATGTATTTCTGAACTCATATTTGAGATCAAGAATAGAATAAAATATATAGGAAAGCAGACTTGCTCTTTCAACCCTTCCCCTTTTCCTGATCTCCTAAGGACTTATTCAGAATCCAATTTTTCCCCACCTTACACCAGTATATTTTATTGTTTAACTAGAAAAGTATTTGTATGCTAGCTCAGGCAATAGAACAAAGGAAGGGGGAAAAGCCTCGTCAAAGCATGTTACAAATACATTGTAGGGTAATACTGCTTTTTCCTGCCAGCTAATGTTCGGGGTCTGCATTTATTTATTTATTTTTACATCTTTAAACCTTAAATTTTTGTAAAATAATCAGACTATAACTCTGATCACACTTACCTGCCTAGAGTTTTAGTTTAGTTTGAAGGTCATGATATTGAACCACCTTAAAACAGAGGCAAGATATTTTGACTGCAGTGACTATTTATTTCAGTGCTCAGCCAGGCTTGTGTTATTTCTCAGTGCATTTTTCATGCTGAATATCTAATACTTAGATTTTGGATCATTGCAGTGTCTGTAGCTTTTTACCCCACAATGCTATTATTTTAAATTGTCTCCCTTCAGCTATACCTTAGTGCAGCTTTGGTTTGGGAGAAGTTTTATTACACAGAGCAACACTGCCAGGCTACATGATGAACTGCAAGAAGACTGAAGAATGCTGCTTATTTTGTTTTTTGCTTATTTTAGTAGAACTGAGCCCTGTTTTTCACCTCATGACTATGGAAACTGAATTTCTGACCCAGCTTCCTGCTCCCACACTCTTGGGACAACCAGTGCTTCCAGAAAATTGCTATCTGTCTTCTGAGGGGGATCCAGAGAGGTAGGTAGCAGATGGCTGCTGCTAGTGAAGTTGATTCGTGCCAAGTACCACTAAACAACCAGATTTGGAATCTAGAAATGATCTCTTGGGTCTGCTGTTCATCACTTCAGTGCAAGGGCTTAACTGGAGTTAAGCCTTCACTCAGCAAGTCTGGAAACACTTTTAATCAGAAGCAGGAATCATTGGACCAGCTTGCCAAATCAGATTAGGAGCAGTTTATATGACCATTGTAAGTATCATGAAGTGCCTGGACATGGGAAACATCAATATACAAACAAGATACCCCCAGATTTTTTTATTATTTTGGCCTGCAACAGTGAAAAGCATTTGAAAGGCCGGATCCTTTGTAGTGCTGAATATTCTCAACTCCAGCTGCACTCCTTGAAAGCCAATGTGCTCAGTGACTCCCTAGGAGGCCCATCTAGTAACAGCCCCATGCTGTTTTCCCTGCCAGGGAGCAGCCTCTACCACCCCAAGAATGGAAATTAACAGAGCAACCTGACTCCACTGAGAACCGCAAGACATTCCTTGTATATGAAATTACTTCATATTCAAGGTTTCTGCATAGTTGTGCTGCCACTTACAGAAACATGTTTTCACAGCTTAAATGCATTCACCCCTACTGAACCTCAAATCTCTATTTAGGATTTGACATGTCTTCAGGAGATCTTCAGGACCGACACAGGAATATATGTGAACTAAGCAGTGACAGGAAGAAAAAAAAGCCACTCCTGGAAATTAAAAAATAACTGGATTTAGATCAAACACATGAAAAGTCTGGCTTTTGCCCTAGAAGGTTAATCGCTGTTTGGAATTTTTTGCTGTGGGAGATTCCTTGTGTAATTGTTGAAAGGCGAGATCAAAACCCAACATCATCTTTTGGGTGCCAGTGTCATGCCTGGATAAAAGCAAGCTGGATCAGCCCTAACAATATTTGCCCCCAGACATGCTGCTGAAGCTCTGACTACATTTGGGATAGGAAGGAATTTCCTCATGTGGTGAATTGGCAAAACTTTGGGGTTTGTCTTGTTCTTGTGCATTGCTCAAGGACCATTTTTTGGAGTCTTGTTTCACATTCTTTGACTTTCTGCAACCTTGTGATCAGAGCTGAATATTCGGCTTTTCCCACCACTGAGCCCTGCTTTGTTTCTAAAGGTTTCTGCTGCTTTACCAAACAGGTATGGATGGATCTCATTTTTCTGCATTACAAAGATTACTCTAGCAATGGCAAAAATAATCTACATTGTTGCTTACCTGGAAATAAGATACAGGGAAAGGTAAAAGGGCAAAGGGAATAATGAGCTGCACAGTCAGCTACAACCTTCAACTTTCATTCTCTGGAAAATGAATTGCAGGATGCTCTAGTGTACAGAATGGTCAAAGTGCTCGTTGTGTTGGCACGGCACTACAGGTAAGGAGCAACCTCTCTGCTTTCATGTGTGACTAAATCATTGGCAGGCCTAGTACGAAACAAAGGAAATATTTGCTAAACCTCACAGTTAATGACAAAATTCCTTTATTAGTCTCTTGCTCTTACATATATGAAAATGGTCTGCAGGTCTGATAGATACTTAACAGCATACTTGATTACTCCTGCTGTTTTAGGCACGTTAGTTACAGATCTTTATGAGCAACCCTTTTGGTTTCTTTTGGTGTTCTTAACAACCTTTGTATACTTGAGCTTTGTTCGAAGCCAATGTGAGGCTTTGCACTGGACTTGCTGAGAGTGACCTGTGACCTAGGTCAAGTAGGGCCAACAGCTCGATCCAGCCACAGCTACTCAAGCCCATGTTTCTCTAGCTGTTTTTTTCTGTTCTGCAAAAATACTCTTGTTTTAAAAAGAAGTCCCTGGCTTGTTATATACCTCTCTGACAAAAACCTGTGGTTTGAAACCTACCAAAACCAGACAGCTATGTAAAGCTTGTCTTGTGAGCACGTGAGCATGTGAGAAAAGTGAAAATCGGAGCACAAAGAAAAGAGTAAATTGAATAATTCCTCCCAAAGCAATATTAACTTCAGCATGTTGTAATAGTAAGCAATGTTTACATAAGTTCAAAACCTAATTCCATTAGCTACAGTTACACTGGTCCATTCTGAGGGGTGCTGGGGGATTTTCCCAGATAGAGCACTGCTGTCATCCCTTCCCCTATTGCCTTGGCAGCGCATGTTTGAGTTTAACATCAACTCTGCTGTTCATGGGCTGCCCCATGGATCAGAGGCTGATGAGGATGCTGGTGCAGGACAGCAGCCCCCGCACACATCCAACAGGCATGACCACAACAGTGTGACCAACAAAGTGCTCATTGCCGCTGTCAGCTCCAGCATCACCTGGCACACAAAGCTTAAAGGGTTCTTTGACAGGCCTCAGATCATACTGAAATCCTTTCACTTAGCTCTGCTTTGCCCCTGTCCTGCTGCTGCTGAAGTCCATAGCACAAGTGCTCTGCCTCAGTTGTGCTGGAGTATGTGTCCTGCTTGGTCAAAAAAAGGAGTAAGCTGTGATGGTGCATAAAAGGCAAGTGGAAAGGTAGGAACTATGGCTCCTTTCATGGTTTTATTATTGTTCATCCTTTATCATAATTGTTGTTTCACTGTTAATTGCTGTTCATCTGAGGAATGCACATGGAGCATGTTTCCTATTTGGAACTGACAGAGAGGGAGTATCTCACAAAACCCCTGAGGATTTTTGAGATCACAAACCTTAGAAAGATAACAAAATTAGCACACATAATTCGCCTTCATTTTCTTTATGCCTGCAGACAAGGTTAGCAGCAAGCCTTGTTTCTGAGTTTGTTTTGTCTCCTCAACCAAAAAATCCAGAACGTTAAGTGTTAGGTCTGATTTATTATTGTATATCTTGTTTTTCTCATGGAAAAGGTGGAAAAATTAGAAACAAATTACATGAAAACATCATAAATTACAAAAGCTGAATACTGAGAGAAATTAATAAAAACGTTTTTTTGTTTGTTTCCTTCATCATTATCTAAAAGTGAGACCTGAAGACTGTCTCTAACTGACTCCTTTTTAATACACCTTCCCTCTAACTTGAATTGGGGGGAGGGTTTAAGCAGTTCCCTTGTGGCGGAACTGCAGTGTGGTCTCCGAGTGTGGTCTGCAATAGAGCTGTCTGTTCTCAGATGAGTTCTTCTTGAGTTACAGTAACTCAAGCAATTCTGACTGTCTCCTAGATACTAGCTCTCATCTATTCCTGGAATTAAATTCTAGACTAGTAGCACACATTTTAATAGCAAAATATCTATTCAATCTCCATTTTTTCATTCTCATAAAGAAATGTTAATTTCTCTAATTTCTGTCCATTTTCCCCATGCACCCCCTGCTTCTTCCACATGTTTCAACTTGTTACAGAGGCGCTTCTGTGATGAAAGTAGGACCTACTCATGGGAAGAGGCAGGCATGATCTGGATGCTTCAGAGGATCATCTTGTAAGTAGCTTGTCTTTATTGTCTCATGGTATGAGCATGAGTCCCTGTCCTTGTTAACCTGGTTGATTCAAAAGGTAGGAATGGGGTGCACGGGTATCAATGGATTATCCCTAGGGCTGAAGAATGAGACTACCCATTACATACATTTGAAAATCTCAGTTACTTTTGTTCTCAGCAAAAGTTCCTAATTTTCTCAGCTCTTTCTGTATACTCAGCATAAAAGGATTGCATAATGGGCACAGTGACTCCCACAACTATTGTTTACATCTGTCAGCTAATCCTTTCTGTAAATCAGGCGGTGCCTACTGGGTTGGGCACTTGATTGGGATTAGAAACTCATTATTATGATGATGCATAATGCAGTGCTGCCTGGAGGCCTCAGCAGGATTTTGGCCACACTGTGCTAGGCAGCATGCAGACCTAGAGCTTGTAGCCTATTGTTAGAGCACCCTCACTCTAATTCTGGATTAGACCCCACTTCTTCTCATGGCCCTTGGGGTAAAACATCTAATCCTGTTCTGTTTCCATACCTTTTCAGGAGAGATGATAACTCTTTTCCTACCATCAGTCAATGTCTGTAACCACCTGCTTTTGGAGGAGAATGCCAGGATGATGTCACCCAAAGGCCGCAGGTAAATGCTGCAGCACAAGTGGAAACAGCGCTTTCCCTGTTTGAGTGCCTCTGCTATTCAGTGGAATGGTTTTTCAATTGGAATTTTAGCCTTTTCCAGCAGTGCTGCTGCACCCAGAGAATATGCAAGGAGAAAAGCACAGCAAGTCTTGAGTTTCACCAAGGCTGTTTGCAGCTGCGCGTTGCTTGCCGAGCCAAGGGCTCAGTAAGTGGTGTTAGAGTCTCTCTTCTCCCCTCTCAGGGCTGCACATCTCTCCATCCTAGTGAGTGGCCCTTGTAGGGTAGCAGGCAGACTCTCCTCCTCCCTGTCCTTTCAGGCTCTAGTTGTTTCTGCTGCTGCTGTTACAGGTGCCAGCACACCCTGTTTGTACTCCATCTGTGCACTGACGCAGCCACACACCTGTGACTGCAGCTACGCCTGAGCCTGGTCTGTGCCTGCCCTTCACTCACTGGCACCTACTGCTCTACAGTGTTACTTAAGTGTGAGCCTTGACAGGGATACACTGTACTTATAGTTGCTGACTGGCCTTATAGTTTCAGGTCAGGGTGAACTTGACTGGATTTTATCACCCCATAGAAGCTGCTTCTTGTTTGTCCTGGGTGGTTTGCTGAGGGGGCCATACAAATAGCTTGGGAAAACGGAGATGAGCTGTGTACAGGTGAACTTTTTGAGTGTTGTCCGCTACCCCATTTCTCTTGCTGGGAATACTGCTGGTCAGTGGGGCCGCTCTGCAAAATGCTCCTAAGGAAGAACAAAGTTGTCTGAGACATCTTTCAAAGACAGGAGCAAGGCTGGTGCTTGCTGAGGAATTCTTGAACAGCTTCAGCTTCATCTCCTTCCTTTTTAAGCCTAGAGTTCTTCTCTACAAGCTATAACAACGTGCTGACATTGTTACAGCCATCACAGGCTGGAGATGGCGTGCACAAAGTTATCCTATTGTAAACTTTTTTGTCTTATGGGAAATTGAGACTTAAACACTCACTTGGTCAGCACCTCTTTATTTGAGACTGACTCATCTGAATCACTTTCGATAAACTATCAGTAGTAGTCTCAACCTTAGTTAAGTTCCTATCAGCTTAATTAAAGATCACTGGAGAGAGAACCCCTGTGAAATGTTCCCATAGTGTAGAAAGCTACACTGTGAGTGCTCCCCTGAGTAATCACCAGAGGCTCCTATCAGCAATGTAATCAGAAATGACTGAAGAACTTAAGTTGAAACTTAGACATCAACACATGGCAAAGAAAAGGTGAGACAACAGCAACTGAGAAATAATCATATCCATTGTATTGTGAGAGTAACAGAAAAATAAATAAAGAAGGCACTGTAAGGTGGTCTGAGACATAGGTCTGTAGGAAGCTGGGCTCCATTCGGTTTTTTTATACAATATGATCAAGGTTTTTACATACTACTCCTATGCTATTATAGGCACAAGGTCAGTCAGTAAAAACCTTGTTAACCAAACCAAAGTTATATTTAAAGACTTTCTTTACCTATTGCGTTCTACCTCTTTCCTCTAGTAGCTTTTGAGGATGTGGTACCACGTGAATGAAGCTGGATATGAGAAGCTGGAAAAAAACAGTAGGGAGAAGAAAGCATGTAGGGTCAGGATGGAGTTTACTTCTTGCTTGTTCTTCACTTGTGAGTTAATGGTACTGTCCACAGTGGTATGGACTATACCAGGTCACCTTTGGGGACCAAAATGCATTTGATAGATATATCTTCTATAGTTTTTGTTTTGTCTTCACAAATTAGTGTTTATAGAAACTAACCAGAGATTTGATTAGTGCGTTGCTCCTGTGGGATGCAGACTTTAGGGTTTAGGCAATGTTCTATGGCTAACAAGAGCCAACATGTTATACCTGAGTCATTCCCCTGGGTGAAACATGCCCTGGACTGATGATGACAGGAGCCAGCCGAACATCCTCACAGCAGATGACAAGTGTTGACATAAGGGCAGTTATCTCCCACTGTGTCTAACCAAGCGGAACTTGCAGTGGAAGAGCCACTGAGGTGACTGATCTTAACATTTATCCTAGTGGTGATATCAGGCTGCCAATGAGATTAGAAGGATGACACTTAATGTAGTCTTCTGGCAGTGGGGCAAGACTTACATTCTTAGCATAAGCTGCTTAGGAAAAGCTTATTTTACTTAGCATTTATCACTTGTTACTGATGATTTATTACATTGATAGCCATTCCCCAAAAATATTTTAATGGCCTTACCTGTTTCATACATAAACATACTTCCTTGAACACCGAACGTATTTTGAGAGAACAAGACTGTAGATAAACTGTTAGACCTGTTTAGTTATTCTGGCATAAATTTAGTGAAGCTTCTTTTTTGACCAACAAAACAGGGCTTAATGTGCTTTCTGAGTCGCTGTGTTTCTTCCTTGTGGAAGCCATATCCAGCATGTGGTGACCACAGATCTGTAGACCTTACTCAGGAGAAGTTGACATTGAGCCTAGCAGGATCTCTGGCTTGAGCAAGAAATGCCAGATTTGATCATGTATGGTAAAACACATTGCATTTCCTCAAGTATTTCTTTGGTCCACTCCTTTCCCTTCCAGATGAGCCAAGCCAGACACATTCCTTCTAGCTGAAATAATCCTTTTTGCCTCTTTTTTTTTCCCCCACAAGCTTCTCAGGTATACAAAAAGATAATGCAGTGTACAGCATTGTCACCTAACGGTGACTGTAATGTGCACCATGCAGAAGAGTCTCAGGGAGTTGTACAATGAAATTCTACAATAATCTTACTAACAAAGGGCAATTAAGAGCAGCAGTTAACCTATATTTTTCTATCCTACTTTAGGTGTCAACTTACACCCAGGATTTCAAATACTAGTTGGAAGTGCATCGCATTGTCCAGAGGCATAATTACAGAGAGCTGTAGTTGTCTTTATCACAAAGTTTTAATTAGCAGGACACATTAAATAACCAGCTGATACAGATCTTAATGAATCATTTATAAGCCTACATCTAAGACAATTATATATGTAGCTGGTCATACATAATCATGCACATACTTCTGGGCTTATGTGAAATGGAATATGCATCGCCCCCATGTGATGTAAAGGTGAAACGGACAGGACAAAACTGGGGCAACAGCTAACTTTAACCAAACAGCTTACTTTAACCAAACAGCTTGTGCCTGCACCATTGTTGAAAAGATTAGGGAGGAAATATGAATAGTTGGCATCTTGAGGAAAAGCCGGACCTCTGGGTTCCTGAATTGTTGACTGGTTTGGGTTTTATGTTTTAAACCGAAGTGGTTGTCCCACATGGACATTTTATGCAGTGCTGTTCAGGAATGAGGACAGATGCACACCAGGCTGAGAACAGGGTTTCTGGGACAGAGCTGAGACTCTGGCATCTGCAAGCCATGTAATGCCACTCTCGCTGTTGCTCCCTAACATCCTAGCCTCCCCTAGATGTGTCCCTTTTTTCTCCAGCACTGCCTGCCCAGAAGCATGGAGAAGCTCCTCCAGAGCAGCCACTGCAGACCCCCAGCAGCCAGATCTTTGCCCCACCAGGGATGTTCCCAGCTCTCTGGTTCTACCAGCTTTCTTGCTGCTTAGTATGTCTAGATGAAAAAGTGGGAAACATGCCCAAACATCCAATTGCTCTGGGAATAATTTTTGCTCTGAGCACTGTTTCAGGGCCAGATTTTCATGGCATTTGTTTGTGACTGCTCCTTGATAATTAAAAAGAAGTATATGTCATCTGTTTGGCCAAGTGAAGGGGCCATGGGAGCAGCTGGCTGTGAAAGCGCATTTATTGTCACTGCTGATTTCTGCAGAGCTCAGTCAGAGTATGCACACGGCATGATGGAAGACATGGAAACAAATCAGTTGTGGTGCAAAAGGTGTAACATATGCCTCTTCCTCCCCTTTGCCTAGAAGATGCAGCTGGTCACAGGCAGGCTGCTCTCCTTAATCACTGCCGTTGGCAGGACGGTCCAACTGACATAGCGTCACTTGTGAAACTTGTTTTTAGGGGAAGCCTGCCAGGCTCCAGGATGCATACATTGGGCATGGTGCCAGTCCTGGATATTTCAGAAAGTTTATCTCTCCCATCTACTGTGCTGACCTCTATCATGTACTTGCTTCTGCCTCTCCCTGCCCCATGGGCTCTCTTGGGATCCGCCTCAGGTCCTTGCACAGTTTTGAGCTGCTTGTTTCTTCTCCTGTTTTTTTAACAGGTAGTACTTTAATGACAGATTGGAGGTAATGCAACATGCCCAAAACCACCCCCCAAAACCCCCCCAAACTTAGCGCATCAAGTAGATGTATTTGTCCATGGTCTTTCTTGCCATATCTGACTTGGCTTACTCTTCTTATTTGAAACTCCAGTTGGAGCAAAGCCTGTGTTTATCACATTGCAAAGCAAAACCTAGCAATAAACAAACCATTGCAAATGAATACTTGAAAAGATTAAGAGAAAAGTATTACTAACCCATGCAATATTGTAATCCAAAGTACTTTAAAAGTATCATTGAATAATTTTCTCAATTATCCATAGAGTCTGCTGTTAACAGGTTTCCCTGGTTCCCTAGCATCAGAGGAACTCTGCTGATCTCTGCAAAACTTCTTTCAGCTTAAGTACAGAGTTCTCCTTAAAATTTGAGGGCTTTTAAGAGTTAATATGTTAATCTCCTGATGTACCACAGCAGGCGTCTGGAATAGATCTTACTAGACTGTTTACACTGTGCTTCCTTTCAGGGTGGTTAGAAGCAAGGGAGCACTTGTGGCAAGAACTGATGTGGTGTAGGGTTTGACAGCATCTTTCCACACCTAGTTGTTGCTTTTGTGGAGGAGGGAGGAGCAGAGGCTTCCAGTATTGCTCTCAGTATGGTTTCTCAGCTTCTTCCTGTCAGGGGAGGAGGCTGTCACAGAGCAGGGTGTGATCCCATGCTCAGTTTTCCCCAGCACATCCAAGGTGGCAGAGGTTTCCTTTCCTGCCTTCTCCTGGAAGAAAATAAGAAACCTGATAAAAGAGGTTTACTTTCTCTCTCTGAGTCATAATATAGTTAGTACGAGCTTCAACCCTCTGAGCCTAGGGGCACCTATGCCAGAGAAGCATGACACGTGCTCCATCCAACAGGGCAGCCGCTGGGAATGCTCTTGGCACCATGTCTGAGGGCAGCCTACGTGCTGAAGCTGATGGTCACTCTGGACTGATGGCTGTAATAACTTTGCGCTTTGTGGCTGTCGCTGTTTATATCCTCCCAGTTCCCCCGGGAGGTAAGGAAGTGCTGTTAGTCATTTTATAGGGAGAAATTGAGCCATGGTGTGATGAGGCCACACGGAGTCAGCAGCAGAGACACTCTGCCATCAGACCCTCCTCTCCTTCCTTATCAACTCTGCCTGATCCATGTGCACAAGTAAGATTTGTGGAAATGGCTCCTGAGTGACTGTGAAGAGTGGGAAGGAGCCAGGGAAATGCAGGAGTAATGCCTGCTCTTGACACCAAAACTAGGCTGCCTGAAAGCCCTCAGTACACTGAAAGATGACAGGTTTGCTCCAGTGCCATGTTTTCAGTAGAGCAGATTTTTTGCCAGTTCTCGTTAGACTTTCAGTATTGGTTTTCCAGCCACCGCCAACTCTGTCTGGGCACAGGTCCATGTTTACTCGAGCTCCACAGCCAGAAATATGGTGAGCTCTGGTTCATGCTAGTGTGTGGTTGTGCTGAATGCATCAAAATGCGTCATCAAGAGTCACCAGCAACATAAAGTACGAGCCGTGGCATGGAAATCAGAGAGTATATAACACAACACAGAGGAGAGTAACAGCTCTGGAAGTAAAATGCTTTTTTTTTTTTTTTTTTTTTTAATGTCATGTTTTGATTACTGAGCTGGATCAGAAGCACAGTTTATTTTACAAGAGCCAGTGGTACCAATTACAGCCTGAGTCTTTCAAAGCAGCACACAGGACTCAACTACACATCTTCCATTAATTATCTCTTGGCCAAGTTAACTCTGCACAAGTAATATGTCACAAGCTCATTTTCTGTCATTAAATTCAGCAGATGTAATCTTGATCCTTTCTGGGAGCACACCTTCTCAGTAAGAAGAAGCTGTTTTATTGCAGGGATTTTTTGAAGAATGCCATCTTAATGTCAGGTTATGCTGAAGAAGAGTGCAGCTCCTGCTTTTTCAGACCTGAAGCGGGAAGGAACTAACAGCCTGCACTAGACCTCTTACCAGTGCAGAGCCTGGACTAAATGTGTCTTTGTTGACCTTCTCCTCCTCTCGGTACAGCAAAGAAATTACCTCAGTTTCAAAAAAGCTGACATGTAGGTACAGCTGGTACATATTAGCACTTCAGTTGTATATTGCTGGAATACAAATAATTTGCCAGCTGTGATTTTACTTGCTTTACTCCTTGATGCATGTGCTTAAAAAGTTCTGGGAGCAAGTACTCAGGATTTCAAATCCAGCATTTTGGCCTCCATGGTGAGGCAGCTTTGCCCTGGGAAAGGGGGTCCTCTGCCCCTACAACCATGGCCTGGGATCAGACTATTGAATGAGGGCTTGGCACTGTTTTCCACCTTCAGAAACTGTTTCAGATTTTTATGCTCCCGTTCCCTCTCCCATCCTTCCATATAAACTTCAGGGGCCAAAAGGCACCTATATCCAGTGCCCACCTCTATGCATTAAAACCCAGCAATGCATTAACTGTCATGACAATTTATGCAGCAGCTTGCTCTGCCACAGGTTTTTTCTGAGAAGGAAAAATAAAAATTGCTCAGTTTGGAATTAACCCATAACATCTGTGGGTATTTTTTAAACACACATTTTGAAAAGAAAAGGTGGAAGAAACCAACCACTGGTGTTTGCCATATCCTTGTCTTACCCTTCACCAAAAGCAGTGCTGACAGAGCACAGTGTCCAACAGGCGAGTGCATCGCTCAGTCCATCTGGCTGTCCAGTGCCTCTGAAGACAACAGCTGGCCTGAAAATGGGAAGGAGGTAACATGCTGGGTGAAGGTGTCTAGATAATAAATTAGCCCCCAAAAAACTGAAAACAATATAAGAAATAAGTTACTGTCCAAAAATATAAGATAAAGGGCTGAGGATTGTGCCAGGTTAAGCAGCCTCTTCTGTGGGTAATTATCAGTAGGCATCAGCAGCAAGACAGCAGGTTTTCTACCAGCTCCTGGGAGGTCCTCCAGCAGGATGGACATAGAGACTGTGAGGCAGTGAGAAGCACCTGAGCCTCAGCATTTTGGAGGTCATTGTACCTGTGTGGGTTTGTCCTGACAGACACCAGCTGGAGAATGCGCCACATGACTCAGATGGGGTCTGCAATCCTTTTGGGATGCTATGCTAATTTAGGCAGTATTAATGGAATGCTGCAGTTAGAATTTCTTTATGTGATACCAGTGGGTTTATTTTTATTATTATTTTTTATTATTTTATATAATAAAATATATTTTATTAGTTTTTATTATTATTATAATTGTCACTGCTTGTGAAGAGTCTGCTTTTTCTTTTATAGCAGCTATTTTGAGACTAGGAAAAAGTTGACTTGGAAGACTTGCTCCTCTTGCTGTGCAGGCACTGAGCCAAGAAGAGCTGGATGCAGACGGAGCCCAGCTGAAGCCAGAGCAGCTGTAAGTGTGGAGTTTGCTCCTCTCCTGGAGTCACAGTAAGATCAGAGGTGGGATTGCGTGCCAGTGCCTGCAACTTAATTTCAACTGCTTGGTTATAAATATGCCCTGGACTGTTGCGTGTATCTATGTGGCACAAGGGCTCTGGAGCACCCCTCTGAATTGCTGTCACAGCGTGGAGGATCTCTACCCCCACATTCAGCCACAGCTACAGGCACAGAAAAACAATCAATCTGTTGGACCGACAAAGCTGTGGAGGCTAAAAGCTTCTGTTTCAAGGCTATCAAGGATACATATTGCACTTTGCTTCCTCCACATCCTAGAGAGCCTTTCCTAGAAGGGCTCTGTGACGTGTTGCAGCAGGTCTCTGGACCTGATTTCCCACAGGCATAAATGTCAGTGCAGGTGAGCAAAGGCTGATAATGTCTTAACCAAACCCACGGGTGAAGAAATAGCTACTTGACAGGAATGTCTTAAAGTGAAACACACTAAATATTCTGATGAGCTGAAACACTACAGCACTGGGAACGGCATACATTTGCAATGGACTGTATCCAGTGAAAATTAAAAGAAAGTCAAGATTTTGGGAATAAGAGGAAACTGTTTTTAAGATGATTTCCAATAAAATAAGGCTTGCACAGTCATATTATCTGTCTCTCTCTGTGCTGGCTTATACTCTCCCCATTCTCCACGGTAACTTTTGCCTCTATTAGGGTCTCTGTTGACTATCAAAGACAGCAATGATCCTATGAAGTCTGTAAATGCCAGCAGTGTATCTGGGGAGAGATTTGGGGAGATGCTGCCTGTGAACAGTCAGCATTCACACAGTTCCAAGTTCTGCTAGAGCCAGTGGCCATGGCCAACTGCCCTTCAGGTGCCCCAGCTGTTGGCTGATGTAAACTTCCAGTGATGGTTTTCGACCTTTTCCCAGGGGAATAACCTCTGGTTTTATCTGCTTCCTTGTGAATAAGAGAATAATCTTCAAAGTCTAAGACACAGGTTGGCTTCCACAGATGTCTTCCAGGCTTATCTTAGTGTCTGCTTTAAGCCAGGAGAAGTATTGGCAGAGTCTGAGGCTGGCACGGTTTTGCCTGGCTCTCATGCTCTCGGGAAACCAGTTATCAGACAGAATTTTAATGGCTCTTATGGGTCATATGACAGACCAGGGATATCAGAGGGAATTCTTAAACAGACTTATTTCGAGCTTTACACAATGTTTTTTGCCTGCAGTAGAAATGTAAGCCCTTGCAAGCTGCAAAACAATTTGGTTGATGGATGCTCTGGAAAGATGGTGCTGGGAAAAGCTGTCTCTGTTGCTGGTTCTTTCCAAGGGTGGGTTTGCATTTTTTGCCTGTGAAGACAACATGGCTCAAGGGTTGTGCTCCTGTCCTGTGAAAGAAAGGGCTGCACATCACAATACCCTTTGTCCTTCTGGATGGAGCCACCTCTGGATTTGTGGCTTGAAAGCTGAGTGCTAGCAAGGGGACAGAGGAAGGTCAATGATCATTGAAGGGATACGTAAGACAGTAGCTTAAGGTAAAGCTTCAGAGAGCTCACAGTTAGCATTAGGAGGGACAAGCAGTGATGTCTTATTGGCATATCTAATTAGAAATTGCTGGGAGCTACTGGACTGGACAGTCTCTTCAAATGCCAGCAACCCTGCGGGAGCTGGATGTAAATGTTGTAATTGATATAAAGATGGAAGCTGCTCCGCTACAAAGTGACATTTCAGATATTGTGGGAATGGATGATCTGAACCATCCTCAATGAGATCTGTTTCCCTCAACTCTTTTGACTCCTGTCAGAGGTGCATGTTCAAGCTTTTCTCTGGGCAGATGGCTTCTGCAAATAGAACTGGCTTTGAAATATAAAGTTTTGCTGAATTCATTATATGCCTTCTGACTTCAAAGCTTTGTACTTTCCTCTTTAGCTTTAAATAGAGTCACTTGGCTGCTTTCAGGCCTGTTACTTTGGAGGCAGGTACTGCAGTGGATGTCACTGGTGAGGCACAGCAGCGGTGCTTATTTTGGGTGCACTGAGCAGTTGTATGCCTGCCTCACCTCCACCCACATCCAGCCAGGAGGTACGTTATTCCTACAGTTAGATGGGTCTTAGGGAGTTCTCCCTGTCAGGGACTTTCCTGTTTTTCCCATTCCTCAAGGAGAGGGGTGGCTGCACTAGCCTGGCCCTGCACCTCCTGCTCTCCTAGGGTGCAGGGAGCTGTGCAAGGAGGAGGATGAGATGGAGTGGGGATGGTGTATGCAACAGGAATTGTTCTGCCCATCTAGGTGTAAGTTCTCTTCATTGAGGACTTCACAAGTAGCTTCATTCCAGGAAGGGAGGATTTTTATTAATTAATCTTTATAGAACCTTATATTGAACTGACCTGGAGCATGATGGTTTTCCACATCAGCTCAGCGAGTGGATACCAGTAGTCAGAAATTACTGTCAGTATAAAGCAGTCATTGTGACTTTGCTTTCATTGTATGCACTTCAACAGAAGTGGTGGGGTTTGGGTGTCACATCTCGCTCACACTTTTAAGGAGTATTGGAGCAACTTAAAGGGACACAAGTGGGAGACCTTTCTCTTTGTATCTGCTTGCTACACAGAGAGAGGACATTTCAACTGCCAGAGGTTCTCTGGGGGAAAAAAAGTTACTTTGGAGACTGAAATGTCCGCTTAGTCAAATTGTCCATACGCACAAAATGGGGGGAGAAACGAGCACCCAAACTTCAAAGCAGCTGAACCATTCCTTTCCTTTGCCACAACTTTATATCAAAATTATTCAGGTTCAGTCTGAAAGTTTTAAATGCTCAAAGCCAAAATGCTTAGACACTACAAAATGTTTGCTTCACCCACAAACTACTTTTTTCATAATTTTCTTTTTCTTTTGGAACTAGCATCAAGCTGAAAGTCTATTCTTCACCCTGCTCTGGTTGCCTATAGCATCTGGGTAAGTTGGAGACAAAACTCTCTAAACAGAACAGTGTTTAAGCAGAAAAATTAGGTTCTTCACCAGAACGTCCTCTCTCAGCAGCTGGATCCTTTATGGATGATCTAAAAGAGCAGTATATTACAGCTTTCTGCATTCCTCCATATACTTTTGAACTGAGAAGCTTTTGTGGCATTTTTGTCTTATCGGCAGTACATTATAAAAAATGTCAACTCTTTCCAAACCTTTATTGTTCCATTGGAAGGATTATTCTTAATTTCAGCCCTGGAGCCAGTTTATGTGTGGTTTGATCTTCTGTTCTTCCTTTCATACAGATGCTATCAGCATGGACAGCAGAGCAGCCCTGTCACAGAGGATTAATGGCAGAGTGTGGTGTTGCTTCTGGAACAGTAATGTCATACCATATGAATAAACACCGAAATTGGGATAATTTTTCTAAATGTTTCAGCATTCTAAGTACAAGGTAATAACCCTGTCAGGAACAATATTCACTGCTGTCTCATCTGGCTGTGCTGGAATTAGTGGCAGTCTCTGGGGAAGAACACAGGTATGTCAGTGTTGGAAACACAGCATGTGGTTGTATTAGAGCAGAAAGCAAACAAATCTCTTGGTCACAGTACAGGGAGAGAAACTTAATACTGCTTGGAAAATCAGCACTGCTTTGAATATAGCATTTTTCTTGGTTTCCTCATGAGAAGGATAATGCAAAAATGGGGGATAGATGTACAGATGTATATTTATTAGTATATCAGAGAAAATGTGTTGTAGAATTCAGCAGAAGATGAAAACCAGAGTCTGTGAAATCAAGAATTAGGGCAGGAACAAACAGCGGACAGCGAGGAAAATCTTACTGAGTACTCTCTGCCTTAATACAAAATCAAGGAGGAGCAAAGCCTTGATGAAGGATGAGACTTCACCTCAAAAAAAAAAAAAAAATAGAAATAATTCTGAGGCATTAGAGGGGTGAGGGGAGGCTGCTCAGCCATTTTTCTGATTTGTTAAACAATTTGCCTCTAGGTTTCCATGAGTGTTCATTTTTAGAGGTGCCAGCCAAAAGACGTTTGATGCTGAAAAAACTGTAAAAATCTAGCTCTTCCTAGCTGCCCCAAAGTCATTGCTTAGAGCATTTAAATTTTGGAAATGTCAGGTTGAGACACTTGCATAGAAAAAATAAATGCACAATTACACTGTTTATCCTATCTTCTCAAAAACATGTTGAGCTCTAGTCATCTTTGAAATAAAATCTTCCTCCACAACATATTGCTGCCCACTAGCATGTGTTACAGAGCATATTTAAGACTTCTTTGAAAGAAGCCAAGATCAGACACTGCCAGAAATCAGATATTCAATTAAACCATCTCATGCTTCAAGCCAGTATGACAGGGGTACCTCTTAATGAAAAAAAAATTGCTGCTGTGGCAACAGCTGAGAATAAATTATTATGGAGAGAATTTTTACATTAGCAATGTGGTCACTTGCATGGATGTAATGGTAGGACCTGAAAAGTACAGCCATGAATGTGGGCAATATTTTCCTTGAGCACTCTTCAGCCCCCAAACATGGTCTAGCCTGACCTGGGAAAATCAGAGGAGAGACAAAAAGTGACTGTATTGAGACGACAGCTTTGCAAAAAGAGGTTGTGTTCCAGCTATGGCTTTCCAAGAAACGGCTGTGCTGGGGCTTTGAGCGTTGTTCTTGACAACAATGCAGGTTTGTGCCTTCATTCCTGCTCCCCTTCTCCTCATCTGGCTATATCCACCTAGAAGGCTGACGCAGCACTGAGCTCTATCACAGAGTGGAGCTCATGCTCTCCTCTTCCCCTTTTGCTTTCTCCACACTACTTTTTCCACCACTTCAGCTCTGCTGCCATTTGTGGTGTAACCAGTGTCCCCAGTGTGGCTTGGGGATTACTATGCTGGGGCAGGGACATACTGCAGGGAACAGAAGATCTTCTGTGCCTTTGGGTGGATGTGTGAAGCACTGGTTATTTTATTTGTCTTTGGATCTAACTTCCTTGGTTTAGCTATTGTCAAACAAATGAAAGGACTGACATTAGCTGCCTGGTTCCCATTAGCAAAGGCACTTTTAAATCCTGTCGCAATCACTTTGTTTTCTAACGTAACTAAAGGCCTTTTTACCACTTCTTTACATGACCTTCTGCAATTGGAGCCATGCAAACAGAAATCAAGCATATGCATCTTGCTGATATCAGTATTTTGAAACCCTTTCCAAATACTTTTGCCAGTGACTGCAGAAAAGCTTTTATACCAGTAAGAATGGGTATATTGGGCTTTCTTCCAGAAGCTGTGAGAGGGGCACAATATGTGCTGCTGGGATTATTTTACCAACTGAATAAATGTCATCTCTTTTCCAAATAAGAAACTTGGGCTAAGGCAGGAAAATTATTTCAGTGTTTAAATGCATTCTACACATCCTGAGCAGGAACTTGGTGCCTTCATGGGGCAGGGATGCTTAGATACGTGTAGACAAAACACCGTCATATTTCTTAATGTCGCAGATTTTAACTGTCCAATACTGTGCATGCTTTTTCTTTGGATTAATTGTCTCTTTTAAACCGCAGCTGAGACCAAGGGGAATATGTGAGGCTTTCACAAAATCTCAGGCTGGACCTCTGATTTTAGGCCACATGATTGAAAATCTGAATCCTGGGCTTTTACCTCCACATCCCCTGTTGTTCTGGAGGATGATTGGGTTATACACTGTTTTGTTTAACGTGATGAGTTGTTGCAACCAAAAGCCTCACTGAGACACATGGTCCTTCTATCTGCTGGTGTGTCACTGGGGCATTTTTCTTTTACAAAATGAGAATGTACCAGGAGCAACAAGTCTCCTCAAGAAACGCATCATGAGGCTTAAAGCATAGAGTACAGGGAAGGAAGGAATCACATTAAAATAAAGGCTTCTGCTTGTAATTAGGAGATTAGTTAAGTGCTGTGCTCTGCAGCTCTGGAAAAGCCATAGGTAGCAGCTGAAATGCCCTGGGAAGGACTAATAACCACCCTGGCACTTAGGAACCAGTCTGTATCAAGCTGTGAGTGTTCCCTGAAGTGCAGTGTTGTGTGGATCCTGATGAGCTTGTCCTTCAAGACAACTACCATGCCAGCCTCGCTACGCTTGGTGAGGGTACCACAGATGTGCTGTACAGATGGTGACCCCAGGGAGTCCAGCTCCTACATGCTGATCTGGATGCCCGAACCAATAGGGCTGCGCAGTGTGTGCAGCTTCCTGTGACTGCAGAGGCTGTGCAGCAAGCATAGCTCTTTTTAGAATATCCATATAAACCTGTTCCTCTTCTTCCTCACTGTAGGACTTTGGAAAAGGCAGAATAGTGTCTACCATCCCTGCATTTCCATTCCTGGGCAGTGCAGGGTCATCACAGATGCTGATACTCCCAGCAGACACTGGTACCCACCACCTGAGGCAAGCCTGTGGCACGCAACTGCTCTCTGCTCACCAGTGGGTGAAGCACATCTGTCACACACCCTTGTTAAAAATGCAAGAGTTGGGGCATTATAAGAATGAAAGCAATGCACTTCTTTTTGAGCACGGTAAGTGTCTTTTGCTTTTGGGGGTAGCTCCTCTAAAACATTAATGGGCATTGACTGGTGATGACTGGGATGTGTAGAGGGAGGGTTGGAAGCAGACAGTTCCTCAACCACAAAGTAGCAAGTGGATTCGGACTGATTTTAGCACAGCATAGAACTAAGCTGGTTTCTTCTGAAGCTTTCCTAGAAAAACCTTGAATTCATTCTCCAGTTTGCCTCTTTGCTTGATGGAGTACAGAAGATGTTCTTTTGAGCTTGCATGGAGTTTGGGATTTTTCTTTCCCAGTGTCAGCAAACGGGACAGTGCTTTTCTTCCCAGACAATTTTTAATTTTTAAAGCTGATGAGTGCCTCACTTTGACAGAGTGTTAAACATTTAAATGCATCTTTTGCACATCTAACTCAGATGGCTCATCTGCAAAAGTAATCCCCAAAACAAACTGAAAACAGCTCTCTTCATATCCAGAAAACTTGGCCAAAATAACTTTTTTCCTTCTGTGATCAGAGCAGAAACTATGTAGTTTGGTTAATGCAATGGGGTTAGATATTTTCTTCTCCTTGTAACATAGCTTCAGTCAGTTGTCAGCCAAGAGATATGTTTGGATTTTTCATCCCCCTGTGGATTTGTGGGAACACACACTAGGAGACCAGATCAGCACTGTAATAGTGAGTGCATTGATCTAACACAGTGTTTATGTGGACTCCAGCCATCATTCATTTCTTCTCCGTCATCCAGGGGCCATAATGGATTGTTTTGTACAATAATCACAATAATACTTAGCTGTTGTCTAGCATTTGCAAGGCATTTTATGAAGAAGGTCAATATAATTATCTCCGTTTTACAACTGGAAACTACAGGCTCAGAGACATGAAGTGATTTGTCCAGGTCCATAAGCACCATGAGCTGTGAGGATTCAGGGACTTCCTAAGACTAAACTGAAGTTAAGATGTGAGCCCAGATGTAGGCAATGGGCTGTCACAATCACCACAGAGCTGTGCTTAGGGGTAACAAACTTCAGGCATTGCGAGTCTGTGGAGAGCTTATCTCACTGCCTTAAACTCAGCTGAAGAAAAACACAGGATTAGTCTTTAACAGGGCCTAAACCATCTCTGCTTACAAGCTGGGCCTCACCTAGCTTGTACAGCTTATGTTCAGCAGCTACTTATGGGCACTTTCCTGCACACAAGCCCTGCCCACAGGGGACAGGAGGGAGGGCAAAGTGAGTCATTAGCCTTTCCCTTCCACAGTCCTTGTAACTACAGGATAAAACTGTGTGTGTGCTTAACCCACACCTCCTCCCAGGCCCCGGGATAAACTCCTGTCCTTTATTTATAGTCTCCTTCAAGCATCCAGCAGCTCTCAAATGCGAGCTCTTGCCAGCCCATGTTTCAGGTACTGGAAATGTTATTTTACCTCTGCAACTGACATCAGCCTTGAGGTATTTCAAGATGTACAACAGGGAACTCTGAAAGGAGAAAAAGTTGTTTGTTTGGAAAGGTGTTTTGACAGGTTTCTAAATGAGATACAGGTCAGTTGAGAGCTTGTGATGTGAGGTAGAAACAGTTTCCAGCCCTTCTCACTGTTTCTGCAATGCTTGTTTCCCAGCCTTTAGGCATCTGCAAATGCAAGAAATACTTGAAATTACAACAATTGGAAGAGGCAGCTTGGTAGCTCATATTTGTTAAAGTACATTAAACTCCAGTAGGTAGCTGGTTGGATAAAGTGGATAAAGCATAATCCCTGTGTGTACCATAAATACTTTGTCTATTCCCAGTAATGGGAGAGAAAGAGGGGGAGAGGATGGAGAAAAGTGAGGATTATGGGTTGATTAGAGGGAAAGATTTCCCACAAACATTTTATGATTTGCTTCTACCTTCACCATGTGTGAAAGCAGGAGTCTATAATAACTTTCCGATTCCTGAATACACAGCTACTCAGAAGCTGCAGTGGGTTCACAGGTGATGTTTGCTCCCCTGTGGAGGCCACTGCCCTCACAGGGTGAGTCCTCAGTTTTCCTAAACCAGTCATAACTTCGTGCAAGTGCATTCCCTGGAGCAGAGAGCTGGCCTTCCACTCCCCATTTTGCTGTGCCCTTAATTTCTGACTCAACAGGAGACCTGTGCTTGACCTCATTGCACTATGTCAGGGTCCCATGTGATGATGAAACACACCTCATGACAGAGTTCAGAAATGTCAGTTCTCATTGCCTAGTGCTCTCTACTGTTAATCTTTAAAAATTATTATTAATCTTTAAAAAGAAAAAAAAAGAAGTTTGCATGATATGTTACTACATGTGCCATTTAATTTTTTTTTTTTTAATGTAAGCTCCTGGCAAGAATGCTCCCTTGTCTCTCCCATGCATCAAGTTCGTTGTTGAACCTGGTAGACTGCACTGATATTTCTGCAAGGAAAAGCATTCACAACAATATGAATTTTTCTGGAGCTAGCTCTTACTCAATTTGAGGCGAGGTGGGTTGAGTTGGTTTTTTTTCTAATTTATTTATGAGCATTTCAGCAATAGTTTTGGTCAGTCAAAGAATGAACAGAATGCTGTAATGTTTAAAAAAAAATGGAGCTTTGATCAACTTTTGAAGGGAAAACATGCAAAAGAAGTTGTAAGTGCTAGGACAAAGGAAAGGTACTGACACAACATTGTACTGCCCAGTTCTTGAAATGTTATCTTACGCCAAAATCCCTAGGTTTTGTTTTATTTTTAGGGAAAAAAAAACAACCAAAAAACTTCATCTTAACATGGTTTCTTTTGTGATTTGCCTACAAATTGCAAGTTCTTACTTTATATCAGGGAATTACTTGTCTCTTATCTTAATTATGCTTTGCAATAGGGTAGGCCTGCAGCTCACTAATGTCTTCCCCAGTTATTGCAGGGGGAAGGGGAAAAAATCTTTGCCTGCTTATGTAAGAAAAGAGTGATGTAGAGAACCTGTTTGCAAAAGCCCCTTTTCCTGGAACTGGCCTGGAGGGTGATGGTGTAAAAGCTGTTCCCTGCTGAGGTGGCTGGGGCTGCTTGTTTTGCTGCCCACCTACCCATGAGTGGATATGGTACTGAGGCCATGGGCGATGCCGGGGGCAGGACCCCAGCTGTGGCAGTGTGCACGGGGAAGATGGGAGCTTGTGGTGCAGAGGAGAGCTGTGTGGATGAAAAGGTTTTTGTCTGCCTGCAGAGGACCCCTTAAGACAAAAAAGCATTAGATGGGAAAACTGAGAAAGTCTTTACCTGGGAGTTTTCTTTGTCAAATAGTGCTGGCTGGGAATAAGACATCGTGCCTTTTGAAAAGCAGAAATGTAAGTAAGTCTGAAGTACTGGCAAGAAGCAGAGGTGTGAATGGATTTTAAGACAACCTTCTCTAGTAATTTTCCTCTGCTTTATTTTTAAAGAAGTCCCCATGAGTGGGGCAATGGAGAGCATGGCTTATGTCTTTCCTTTCCTTTTGCACATGTGCCAGAGGGAAATGTCATACTGTAGAACCTGTTCCTCCTAAAATTGCATGGACAACAGTACTGTGAAGAATAATATTTAAAACCTACAAAGTACTTAGTTTCTTCTAAAATCAGAACTGACTTTTAAATTGCAAACAAGAACAAATGACTACAGCCCCTTAGGGGTTGTATTCAGATGCACTGCATGACACACCATTGGCCGAGCAAGCCCAGAGCCACTTGTCACCTCCTCACAGCATCAGGATGCAGCAAGCATGGGTACACTGTGAGGTTGAACCCTTGCAAACAGCCAGCAAGTCTGAGCACTCTGCACCTTGAGGAGATAAACTGTCATTCCTGAACTACCAAGTAGGAAGAGGATTTCACTGGTGACAGACAGAGAGAAGCAATTACCTAAAACGACAGAGTAACTTGAAACAGTTTTACGCTGGACATTCCCCCAAGGGAAGGCTAAAGGGCTGACTTACTCGACAGCCACTGCTGATCTCAAGCGCATTTGTCACTTTAGATTTCACCTCTAAATTGTTTTTCCATATACTCATACATTAATACCTTATTCAGGTTTGTTGTGCTTTGAGTGGGAATGAAAATTACCACTGGCTGAACAGTCTTTCCTTGTGTCTGTCCTCTTGGAAGCTTGCTATTCCTGTTTCTTTCAGTTCTGATCAAAACATAGTATGTATGTATAATCTTACTGCACATAAAGCATGCAAACACTGTTACGCTTTTTGGAATGGCGTAGCGCACTGTGAGAAGAACCTATACGTGCTGGCTGGGGGCTAACTGCAATCTGTATTCTGCTTGGCTCTATATGCTTTTAATACTGCCTGAGAATAAACAAGACAGAGATGCTAGTCCAGACCACTAAAAAGTTTTGGTAGCATCTTTTTATTCTTTCCATTTGTGGCAAAGTAAAGGTTAGGTCAGTGTTAGGAAGGCTGTTTCAAGCAGTAAGACTATTTGGACTTGGAAACAGAGCACCCAGGGAAGTTCTAGAGACTTTGCATTGGATCGTTCAAAGAAAAGTTTTAAAACCTTCCAGGATTCATGTAGAGGTTGCAGTTGATCCTGTCTTAGAACAAAGGACAAGATCCAATATCTTGTAAAGATAGCAAACACTTCTGTGTTGGCTGTGCAGAACCATGGTGCACTTTATGAACTGGTGGTAATGCCCTTGGCTGGTGTCGAAGTAAGTGTTTAAACCGAAGAACTGCCTTGGGGGCTCTGGCCCTGTCTCTGCAATGCAGTCTCTCACCTTGCATAGCCATCATCAACAGACCCACTGAGTAACTGAGTGATTACAAAGTCCTCTGTCTCCTGGCATAACCTCCCCATTTCTGGCAAACAGCTGTTGAGAAACTTTCTGAGATGAAGATTGCACATGCACCATTGTGTTTAATAGTTACCAGTGTCTTTAACCTCCAGGAATTTGTCAGATCTCTTTCTGAAATAATTTGTGCTCTTGGCTTCCAAACTGTACCATGGTCATGGGCTCCATAGCTTTGTTATATGTGGTGAGATTTGGTTTAGGCTGGCAGTTTCCCAGAGCATCCTCAGCTTGTGTCTTTAGAGAAATCGCAAGTAATCTCTCCCTTCCATATCACGCACAAGTCTACACATCTCTTACAGAGCTCCACTCTCAGCACACGGGGGCATGGGGGCTGCAGGAAGAAAGTCAGGAAGGTTTTTGAGCTCAGTGGAAAGTCAGCGCTGCCGCTTTTGCACAGCAGAGGAGTACAGGCGGGTGGCTGCCCCTGGCTAGGCAATAGTCAGCTGAAATATAGGGGCAGCTCTATTCCTTAGTGTTTGCAAGAGGAGAAGCTGATCAGCTGAATCTTGCCTCTCCGTGGGGCAATAGTTTCTGCTGAGTCCTAGCCAGGGGTCCTAAATCAGCTTGTTGCTGAAATCAGCAGGATGGAGCTGATCGGGAAAAAGCGGGTGGTGTGGCATCCGCCTGCCACGTATTCTTCCCTCCCACTCATGCTGGAGGCATCACCAGTGCTTCCCTTCCAGCTGGCAAGCCGGTGGCCTCATTGCGTCACTCATCCCCACTGCTTTTGGAGTTGTATGTGTTTGAGGAGCAACACCAGTCATCTCCCTGGGCTTGCTTGTCGAAACAATTGGCAGCAATCTCCCAGTTGTCCTGCAGGGATAGCCATACCTGATGGCAGCACTCGGTTCTTTCTTTGACAGGTGAGTTCTTTGCAGTACACTGTACACATGCTGCAGCCCCAAAAGCTCCTCTGCTAGGGATGTGCATTTCACACCTGCTTTACTGGTACAGGATTACAGCCTTGCTTTGTAAATGAACTCCTGTTTCTGTGATTAGAAACATTAGCACTCTGACTTCCCCAGCAATGTAAGCAAGGCTCTCAATAAGGGGTTTGCTGCTTGTTCCTAGCAGCTGGAGATAGCACTGGGAGATCCTGCGAATTCTGCCTTTGATCAGAGCTGTTACTGCAGTGCAGCACATTGAATTTTGAATGCAGAAATTACATGGAGTGGCCTGATCCTAGGTACATTCCTGTTCCGTCTGGCAACCTGTTTGCTACCATGTTTTTCCCTACTGCTGTCAAAAAGATGCCTTTTTCAGGCAGCAGACTGGGTGGGGAAGGAAAGAATTGCAGCACTTGGTGCTCTCCCCATAAAAGTGCCAACTTCACATTCACTTAAATTTGCCCTAAGCACCTTTTAAAAATGTGGTTCAATTTCCCTCTTTCAGAGTTGGCACTTATCATCCTGGTATGGTACTTAATCAGTCCCTGTCTGAATTGTCTGTAAGGATAATTGATGTTCCTGTCTCCAACAAGCTGAAAATTGTTTCCACCCAGCCTTTGACATATAAAGGGACTTTGTTTTCTGCAGTGGGTGTTCTTGTCTCATAGGCAAATGACCCCGGCTGCAAGGCTTGCAGAACGGAGTGCAACTGCAGACACCTGCCCTTCCTCCCAGGCCAGGAGAGGTGTGGTGCCCTTTCTGGATTAACGCTAAGCACTGTCTCCAGAGCTCATCCCATGCAGGCACCGTACATGTTGCAGGGGTGCCTTTTGCTCCAAACTGTTTGATCCTGTCTTTTCCGAGGGCGTTTTAAAGAACCCTGTCTGAGAAGCACTTTCCAAATAATGCTGAATCTCACTTCAGGATGCAGCAGCCAGCGTATCCACACCTGGGCAGGTGAAATTCTTTGGGTACCAAAAGATCATCGCAGATCCAGACTGGTCACACTGAACTGATTTGAACTTCCAGCCCTTTCAATCAATGAGAAGGTAATTAGTCTTCTGAAAAAGTGAGTCAGAAGTTCTTACTACCACTTTCAAAAGTTTAAACCAACGCTGCCATGCCTTTGGTGTGTCCAAGTATTGCAACATCTTCCAAGCTGGTAGTGTGACTGGGAATCAAACTGCTGTGTGCAAGATTGCAGCTACAAAATCTCTGGTAAGACCCAATATTTTGCTTTTTGAATTAAAAAAATAAAACCCCAACCTCTTTAGAAGTACAAACTGTTTCTGAGTCAACAATATAAATGCCTGAGTCTGCACAATACCCGAGACAACTGTCCACTTCTCATTTATCCTATTCATCTCAAATGCAGTGTTGTAGCCTAAAAATGATGCAGCACCCAAGGTGGGTGTTGACATCAGCAGCACCATTTTTCACAAAGGCTGGTGAACAAAACACCTGCTTCACTTGTTTCATCCTCCCTGGATGCCCACCTTGTGTCTCTGTGAAACCCTACAAACCCAACCTCCCCAGCTTGAACTTTCCCTGGGTTTGACCTTCTCTCGTATGCTCAGCATGTGCAGTTGTGGCATTCTGTGAGAGCATAAGGGCAGAGTCAGGGGGGGTGAAGTTAGAAAAATTACTATCCTGAGGGGCTTAGTCATGGTGGTGCCTTCCATCTCTTACCAAATGGAAAGGGGAATTTTGAGCAACCACTGCACTGAGGCGCTGAAGACAGCAGAGGGCTCTACTGCCAGATATACTGCTGGATCACTGCGAAGTCCACAGGACTTTACTCTCGAGGTATGCTCTCATTTTCGGTGAGCCAGCCCCAAGACTGGCTGTTGCCAGCCGCACAGGCCTCAGTGTCTTACTTCACTTGTGACAGTGGCTTAAGTTCAGGTTGCTCCTGTTCTCAGCTCTTCTACCTTTTATCAGGATATTGTGGTGTTTGGGAAATCTGTGGAAACCTATTGTGCATACAGCATCTTGTGAAAAGACCAAGACTATGCTGAGAAACCAGTTTTTGACACTTGGCACTTGACTTCATTTGGAGAGCAACCCCCTTTTGGTGTTTTTGGTGGTGTCATAGTTCTCCCCAACCGGACAAATGAGCCTCCCTGTAGTTGTGTTTGTGCCTTTCCTGTAGGAAGCTGATGCTGAAGGAGTGCCAGGCTTGCTTGGACAGGGAAATCTCTTACATGACTTGCCTTGTTTGCCCAAGAATTTTGGCTGCCTCTGTTGGCATGACAAAGAAATGTGTTTACTAGGCTTTTATCCTTAAAGGGATAGAAATTTGCTGGTATTTTACGCTTTAAAGGTTATAAGATTTATTCAAAACCAGAGCACACAAACATATACATTCTCAGTCTGTTGCCTGGGATATTATTAGTCAGGCAACTTCTAATAAAGCTAAAGCCTAGCAATGTAAGATTAAAATACATTAGTCGAGGATAAATTGTCTTGCACAAAAACCATCTTACTATGCATAGGAAATGTGCCCTAAGCCCAGTACAAATCTTACTTGTCAAAGTCTTCACGATACTTAATGGGTTAACGTCAAGAATGTCAAAGGGCTTTATTGTACTTGTTTCAATTATTTGGAAATTGCTCTTCCTGACTCGAGTGATGGCTGGGATTCTTACGTGGCAGTTTCTGCTTGATTTCAAAATATCTCGATGAGATGCGTGTGAGTGCCTATGCTCCGTGTCATTTGTTTATAGCAACATCAGGGAACTAGTGGTGTGAAAACCCAGTGCGGGCTGGAGCGGGACTCTAATTCGTACGCCGGGGGAACGGCGTAGATGCACGTAGCAGAGCCGTGCTGTTCCCAGCCGCGAGGACAGAGGACGCGGCTGGCCGCACTCTCCCGGCTGCCAGCGGGGCCAGGGCCACATTAACACATCTTCGCTTTGCAGCGCAGAGTCCCAGCCCTCGGGGTGCTGCCTGCGCGCAGGTCTCGGCCCCGGCGGGCTCCGCGGGCGGGCCCGGGACACGGTGGGGCCGGCGGCGCCGGACGGGCCGCGCCCCCTCCCGGCCCGCGCTGCGCGGTGCGGCCCCGCGGAGCGAAGGGAGGCGCGGCCGCCGCAGGGCGCAGTCCCATTGGCCGGCGGGCGCGCTGCTTTGCATGTCCCCGCCTCCTCACCGTCCCATTGGCTGCGAGCCGGCGGCGCTTTGCATGGCCTCGCCCCCCGCGCCCGCTGGCCGGCGCTGCGCTGCGGTGCGGTGTCGGGCCGGCGGCGCGGCGCAGTGCAGGAGCCGGGCCGGCAGCGGGGCTCGGCCAGGGGCAGCAGCGGCGGCAGGAGCAGGGCGCAGGCAGCACCGCCGCTTCGCTGCCGTCTGGCGGAGCGGGGCGAAGCGAACCGGCCGGCGGGTCACGCCGCGCCCCGTCGCTGCTCTCTCCCCCCGCGTTCCTGTGAGCCGCTCCCCGCCCGGGTCCCGCGGGTGCAGCATGAAGTGCGGCGATGGCCCGGAGAGGTAAGACGGCGGTGAGGACGCTGGAAGACCTGACGCTGGACTCCGGGTATGGTGGTGCGGCGGACTCGGTGCGCTCCTCCAACTTGTCGCTGTGCTGCTCGGATTCGCACCCCGCGTACCCCTATGGAGGAAGCTGCTGGCCGCACCTAACTGACTCCATGCACAGTCGGCACAACAGCTTCGACACCGTCAACACCGTCCTAGCGGAAGACTCCGAGGTGCTGGACTGCGCGGGGCAGCAGTGCTCTCGGCTCCTACCCGACCTTGAGGAGGTCCCCTGGAGCCTGGAGGAGGTGGAGGCACTGCTGCTGCCGCCGCCGCGCCGGGAGCCGCGGGCGCCGGGCGCCGCCAGCCCCGGGAGCCGGGATGCGGCGGCGCGGCTCTCGACGCTGGTGAGCCGGGCGCTGGTACGCATCGCCCGGGAGGCACAGCGGCTGAGCCTCCGCTTCGCCAAGTGCACCAAGCACGAGGTGCGGAGCGCCATGGAGATCGTCCTGGGCTGGACGCTGGCGGCCCGCTGCACGGCAGCCGCCCTCGGCGCCCTCTCCCTCTACAACATGAGCAGCAGCGGCGGCGACCGCTTCAGCCGCGGCAAGTCGGCCCGGTGCGGACTGGCCTTCTCCGTGGGCAAGTTCTACCGCTGGATGGTGGACAGCCGCGTGGCCCTGCGCATCCACGAGCACGCCGCCATCTACCTCACCGCGGGCACCGAGAGCCTTTTCCGCGACATCCACGCGCGGGTGCTGGCCGGCCCCGCCGCCCCTCTCCCGCCGCCCGGCCGCCCCCCGGCCGCCGCCGCTGCCGCCCCGGCCGAGAAGGAGAAGGAGGGCGGCGAGGCGCCCCGTTTCACCCTGGAGGCGCTGGAGCAGACGGTCAACAACGACCCCGAGCTCTGGGGCTTGCTGCAGCCCTACCAGCACCTCATCTGCGGAAAGAACGCCAGCGGTGAGTGCGGCCGCTGGGCGGGACCGGGCGCCACCGACCACCTGTTGCGCCGGGCGGGCCCCCGTCCGCCCCCCCGGGCGCTGGGCGAGCCGCCGCCGCCGCACCTGCCGCCGGGGCCGGGGGAACGGGGAGGGAGGAGCGGCGCGGCTGCCCCTGCACCGCGGTGCCCGGCCCGGGGCGCGGGGAGGGCTGGAGGGCAGCTGCCGAGCATCCCCCGCACGGCTCTGCCGGGGCTGCCTGCCCGCCTGCCGCGGCGTGATTGGCGTGAATTTAGGGGCAGCTGGCTAAGTGTCGGCGAGTTCTGGGTGAGAGACAGTGGTTCAGAGCTTCAGTTTTCCACAGGAAATGGCAGAAGCGCAGCTGAGCGCTTGCAGGCGAGATCAAACTTTTGTTACATATGCAGTGGTTTGGCCAGCGATTGCGTGGTTGGCGCTGAAATGCAGTCTTTCTGGACAGATTTCATTCATGTTGCTGCATGTTTACCCAGAGCTTGACACAGATGCAACACCGTGATGCATCAACTTCCTGGGCACTTTTTTCCCTTCGTTTTTTAAACGATGAATCTAATGTTTTTAATAAGTTATCCTTCGGTAGAGTGGTGTTCCAAAGTTGATGTTCCTTATTTCAGCTCCCTCTGTTTTTCAGGGAAGGGAAAATGGAACGAGCTGTGTCTCGAGGAGGCAGAGTTAAAATAGGATTTTTTTTCTTATCTTCTCCTAAGCGTGCACAGACACATGCAAACACTTTTATTAAGCTAAAATTTAAAATACCTGTCAAGCTACGATGCAAATATTTGGGGGGGGAGGGGGGAGGGTTGGAAGAGGAAGGGAACTGGGAGAACAAGGATAACTGGAAGCCTAGATACGTCTACAGATAAGCCTTGTTAAGTTGTTATAGTCACAGAGGATGCATTACAGCTAATTATCTATTGTCTTAAGGCACCTTCTATCCCATAAGAGACCCAAAGGAGGATGCCAGGTGGGAGCAAAAGAAAGGGGCAGATACTGCTCCCTGCTGTAAATAGATGCTGCTTAGTTTTATTCCTCTGGTGGTTTTAGTCCAGCAGTGGATGTCCTCCCCAGAGGCTTCGCTGAACCTCCCCTCAAAATGCATCCGCTCTCGGGGGCTTGTGTTGCAGGACCCTGGTGCATTATTCCAGTGCTGTTGCAGGCAGGCATGGCTTCCCTAGGAGTGCCACCGTTGTTTTTTTCCTTGAGTCCTGCTATGGTGCCTGTAGGTTTCAGATGGCACTGTGTTGCATTTCTGACATTGCAGCACTGGCTGTGCAGGCTCCTACTGAGCCCTTCATTTTGTTTTGCGGCTCTCTCTAACTCCCTCTGTATCAGCTCAGTGGATTTAAATGAACTTCATTCTGACCCTCATTTATCTCCCTTCTAGGGACATGAAGCAGAGTTTTCATCTCCATTTTATTGTAGTTTTAGCTGCCACAAATCTCCTTGGTAGCTCAGTCTTGAGTTGAGCAAATAGCATTTTTCTAAGATGTTCGAATCAGACCCTAGCAAGTTGTCCATTTTGTTTTTGCCTCTCTCCCTATGTCTCCCTCCTTTCTATGCAAATGTCTGTAATGTTGTTTTGCTTTTTAGCATCTTATAATACATAGTTTGGCATCCTGTTAAATACATTTAGGGTTACAGGTGCAAGCAAGAGCCAGGCCTCCTCACAGTAAAAGCCATTTTTTACTGCTGTTAATGTTTATTTAGATTTAATCCAAGGGTGTGTTACCTGCTCTTAAGCACTTTCAAGGCAACTAAACCAGCCTTTATAAACTATTAAACACATCAGCCTGCTTCTTCATCAGTGAGGTATGTATCTATTTATATAGTCCTCACCATTTTGGTGTCTTGAGTGTTCCATGTTTGGTTGCAAATGTTTCCTTCTCGGGCACTTAAAAAAAGGTGGGGAAGTCTGATGTGAGAGATTATTTGACCAGCTGGAAACTGTTGGGGCAATCGTGGCAGGAGGCTTGGGCTGTGGAAGCTGCATCTCTATTTAGTGGCCTAACCACAAGTTCATCCTTCCTCTGTCCTCAGTACTTGAAACACCATGATAGCACAGCTTAAGAGGTAGCAGACTTCTCACATCTCTTTGCACCTCTCCAGGAGAGGAGACAGGTTGTGTACTCTTGAGGTTCAATAAGCTGGGGTGTCATTTCCCAGCTGGGTGGCACGTGAACACACAAGCACTGAAATCAGTGGATTTGGTCCATCAGGTGTGGACAAGAAGTGATGGTGGGGTCCTTTCTGAAGGTACCATGGCCAGTGTGATTTGAGTGAAGGTGGGGCATGGAAAGCAGTGCAAAAGCAGACTCTGTAGCAGTACCTTATCTACAGGTAGGTTTTTGTGGGGAGAAGTGCCTCTCTGGGACTCAAATGTCAAACCTTTAAAAAATTTCCAGGCTAAATTCACCACCTTAAGGTTCATCCAGAGAGTGAAACAGGCAACCTGTGAATATCATGGGGTGCAAGTAAGTGAGGAACATGAGTTTGTGCATGATGCAGTCCAGGAATTGCTCTAACAGAGTTTGTGAACATTGAGTGTTGGGGAAGATGGTCTGAGGATCTGCAAGACACAAAGCAGCCTTTTGGGGCTTCCCTGTAAGTTGTGCAGAGTGTTTAGTGGTTTCAGCTGAGGTTTTCTAGCTTATGTCATATTCGGTCATCTTGGAAGCTGCTGAATAAGATCAGTATTGCAAGATAACCTTCTCCTTCCTATAAATGATGGTCATGTGTCTTCAGACAAAAATGTTTGAGCTGGTTCTTTCTGTGGGCCCTTGAGCCTGCTGGGCTTCTTTTGGGTATGTTCGGCCTAAGCTTGGACAGCTGCCTCAACAGGAGCCCCACTCTGCAACAGGAGCCTGCTCATCCCTCTTGCAGGGTCAAAAGCCTGTGGATGAAGGTATTGGCAGTTCTTCATGTGTTACAGGCAGCAGGCCATGTGTCCTTGATAAGCCTCTTGGTAACCTCTTGTGTGAGACAGGGGCAGGGATGGCAAAGGCAAAGCAGGCGATGCCGTTGGGAGCAAGCCGCTGGAGTACAGCAGCAGCTGCTGGCATATTGACTGAGCTTATCTTTCTGATTACTATATCAGAAAGAATAGACCTTAAAAGCATTCTGAGGTAGTAATTTCCACTCCCCCCCAGAATTTTAACATCATGACTGAATGAAAATTAAAAACTTTACGTTTGGGATTTCACTGACTCTTAAATGTTTCAATTACGAGCTCCATCTGAATAGCACAGTGCATGTTTTACATCCTATAACAGTTGCAGAGAGTGTTATTTCCCTTGGAACAGTGGGAGAAAAATACTGCATGCTCAATGAAAGGCAGTAAAAGCTGGCACCTCTGTAGTTTAAGCAATATTATTTTAGTTTCTTTATTGCTCATCAAACCCTTACTTTAGGCCAGATCTGAGAAATGCTTTGAGATGAATGGGAAGTTTCCCCAGGTCTTGGATCCAGTGCAAATCACTGGAGTAAATCCATGTATGTTGTTTTAACAGGGGAGGCTTGGATGGCAGATCCAAGTTGCTCAAAGTCACCTACACTGTATTATGGAGGTCCTCTTTCACCGGGAGGAGGAATGGTATTAGACAACACTTGGATTAATACAGAGTTAAGAAAACTGGTTTTACCTGTTTCATTCTTGGGAGGGGTCTCTGTCTTTGTGGCAGGGCTTGTGGTGGGAAGGGCAGAGGCTGGGAGGGACACAGCCAGGGAGCTGGGGATCACAGGAAGGAGTTTTCTGTGGAGCAGTCGGCATGCACAACTCTGCCTTGTCTGTTTGTGTACAGTTTCTAAAAATAGTTATTTGGAACCCAACTGCATCCCTGTGGTTTCTTCCTCTTCTTAATATTATTTAGAGAAGAAGATCAAACTAGTTAGAAACCCAGGATTAGGTCAGGCTTGGCTGACACGTGTCAGCTAACCTCAGTTTAACCTCAGCCTCTTCTCCTAATTCAGGCTAACTAGGGGACTCCAAGCAAATGAGCAGCACCAATACATCAGCACAGCTTAACCAAATCAATAAATGCTTTTAAATTTTGATACATATGTATACACACGTGTGCATACAGAGACCATACCCTTCTTTTACTGGCAAGCATACTGTTATCTGTTACTTTTCTGGTTTGTGCTGTAATTGAACTATTCAGGATGCCATTATGGCCTTAGGGGCAACATAAAAATCAATCTAAAACTTATTTCAGCTAAGATGATAGGGGAATATTTGGGCACAAAATGGAATTTCATGCCATTTTCTTGGCCTTTTTTTAAACTGTGATTTCAATAATATCCTTTCCTCCCCTTCTCCTCCCCCCCTTTTGTTTCCATTGTATTTTTTGCTGGTAAAATAAAAAACGGAATATGGTTGAAGTTTCTTATATGTGCCAGTTTTTTACACTTAGAGGTCTTTGCTGTTTTGTTTTTGCCATCTATTCCAAGGCACTTGAATCCTATGCCAAGAGGTTGACATGAGTGGTGGTGCAACAAATGATGTGTATTTCTGCTTGATTCTCTTACCTGACAACCTCCCAAGGAAACTTCCACAACCTCTTTGAACAAGTTGTGAATTTATCCCCCCTCCATACGGGAGGGAGAGGGGGACAGATCCCCAAAGGGCAGAAGGTTTTGCCTGTTTGTGGTTTGTGGCCACTGATGCTGGTGGGAGCTGGGATGGCAGTGGGGAAACCATGCTCCATTCCATGTAGGGAGGTGGGTTGATTTGACACCTGATGTTGGCAGGAGTGGGACAGAAAGATAATTGGCTTGTGTGTGCTTGTTGAAGACCTCTGTTGCCTTGAGAGGACACCTTGAGAAGGGAGCAATGGTGGAACTAGGAAGTAGAGAGACCCAGCGGGAGATTGAGGTTTGACTGACTGGGTGATGATGAAGGTTTGTTTCCCCTCTGGATGTTTTGATTCATGTAATTTGTTTCAGTTATGAGTCTAACATTACAAAAAAAAAAAAAAAAATCCCAGAAATGGTTATACTAGAAGCACCCAGGATAATCATAAAGCTTATGTTTGCCAATATGATTATTCCTTTTGTCATGTTGGAAAGTACCTTAATAGCATTTATAGTCTTGGCCACGCTAGGGAGTTTTCAGGCTGCATCTACATTACTTAGTTTCTGATGTAAATGAGGCTTTGGAATGATGATTGGGAATGATTGTGTATATAAGGAGCATGTTAGGGGAATAACAGTATAGTTTTAGCAGTATATTGGGTTCCTGGCTTTTTTGCTGAATGCTGACAGGCTTCATGTGGTCTTTCAGCCATCCTGTGAGCTGATGACATGAGGTGCAGATGACCATTAGGGACAGCTTTGTGCCTTTTCCTAATGTTACTGTAAATGCTCTTTCTTCCGCTGCTCAAAGTTAATAAAAACGCAAAAGACACCACTCTTAATGTGTTGGTGTTTCTGCAGTGTGTGTCATACCAGGCAGTTGGTTGTCAGTCACAAACCTTCCACATTGTCCAGAGTAAACACCCAGTGGTGCAGTGGCTGGGGACATCTACCGCCTGATCCCTTTCTCCCTTGTCCTGGTCAGGGGTTGAGTTCTCCTATCTCAGAAGTTAGAAAAAAAGCTTCATGGTCTTCCCCTCACCTTTCCCCTAATGAAGGTGTGAAAGGAGAAAGCCCTGCTCACTGAGATGGCACCAGAGGAGGAGAGAGCTGTTTCCTGTAGCACATGGGTGTTGGGAATTAAATCCTCTGCCTGGAGTAATTTCCTCTGGCCAATGTGTAGTGCAAAATGAGCAGGGTCTCCCTTCGGGTGGCTTGCTGAAAGTAGCAGTTTCCATGCAAAATATCTCTGTTGCTGGCCCAGCAGAGGATGTACAGGAAAAGCAAGGAGGGGATGGATGAGGGAGTTCATCACCAGGTTGTGTTTTCTTGCAGTGAGGGTGATGAGCAGCAGCACTGCCACCATTTGTATCCCTGAGCAGATTGGCATTCTATGTACTCGTGGGGGCTGAAGTGGATGCTTGGTGAATGGTGGATCACATCAATGCCTGTTCACTTTCCCAGTCTCCTCCTGGTTTCAGGATTCCTGCTGCCTCAGTCTCCCAGCCTGGGCCATCATGTCCAGCTCTGTCTGCAGTGCCATCCTGCCAGTCCCTTTGCTCTGTGTGGAGGCTGATTTCCTTTGCTCAGGATTTAGGAGGCTTTAGCAAGGCATAGGAAAGAAGCAGGGACTGTTTTCTTTCTTTGCTCTTGTCCTTGTTTACTTGCTGACCAAAAGGAGCATACTGCACCATCTCTGTAGAAATCTGTAATTGCAATTGTTGTGTACCTGATAAGTATTTTAAAGGTTTCAAAAGACATAAAGTGAAAATTACCCCGGAGCTTGCATGACCATCTTAACCTCTGGTTGCTTTGCCAGAGGTGTTCAATTGGACAACTTGAAAAAAACACAGATATTGTGAAGGACTGTGCTAGCCAAAGCCTCACATGTGGTTGGTTCTTGGTCTATCCTTGCTTTCAGGGATTTCCTACAACAAAGAGTTTCTATCAGTGGCCACATTTGTCTGGCAGTGCGTAAGCTTCCCATTTTCCCAGAAGGTAATAATCTATCCTGCTGTTAAAGGATGTGAGGAGATATGATCTGATGTCTAGTCACTCCTTTTGCTTTCCATAGGGGTACACTTTTCTCTTGTAAAAACAGAAGAGAGGAGGGCACTAATCAGGCGAAATGAGTCTGTGAGAAGCTGTTGGCTCGTTTTGACAGCAGGAGTGAGGGGCATGTTCCTGGGAGCAGCTGAAGAAGAAGGAGCTGCATTGGTGTGGATCAGTTCAGCAGCATGGATGGGGCACAGGCACACTGACACCTTGCTGAGGCTTGTCTCAGTTACTTGAATTAATTTAACCTGATGTGCTGATGCTTTTGAATCATCACACTTCCTTACTATGGCAGTTTGTGAGCGAGGAGAAAGTTGTAGAGCATGGTTTATGGGACATGACCATTTTCTTGGGCTCCATTGAAGAGGTGCCTGCCATCTTGATGATATTTTATCCTCTTTCTTGATTCCTAGGCTGCGTTCATAGTAAGCAGTGCCCTTTTTTTGGTGTAGTTGTTCCTGAAAACAACCCAAGAGGTTTTCTATTATGGTAAGAGGGCATCCAGTGGTAAATATGTGGACCAGCTTGGAGACTGAAAAGGTGCTCAAGAGACTTGAAGTTTCCTGCATTCTCTTGGCTCATCACTGATAAGGCAAAGAAATAGTCTTTGACTTGGTTTAAACAATACTGGCTTGGTAATAAGGAATAGGAAGAACATTAGACCCCCTGTACCAACAGACCTCAGGACAGGTGACTGTGTGTGTGCCTGATGAATCAAGCTGGCAGAGGTGGATAAGGGAGGAAGGACCAGTGGGTTCCAGGCCATTTAAAAGCACAGTGGTAGACCTGGTGTAAATCCCTGTGGGTGGTCGTGTGTGGCTGACTGATGTTGGTGCTTGGTGGGATGTTGATCTGCTTGATGGGAACTTGGCTGGCAGGACACTTGGGGACTGGGCTCTTCCTGCCATGGTGCTTCAGGAGGTGATGGATGTTGATACTGGGATCTTTGAAAAGAAACATGGAAGCACGGGAGACAGGTATAAGCTCTTTCTGTGCTGTTTTGAGGCAGCTGAAAGTGAGAGTGCAGGGAGGGATCAGTGCTGCAGGATGTGTGGGAGGCAGCGGGACACTCGCCAGGAGATAGGAGCGCACGGAGGCGTTGCAGCTGAGCCGTGAGGGACTGATAATACTTCTGGGTCAGCAAATTCACAGCCTTACGTGGCTTTTCCAGAGCTCTTACATGGATAGACCTTGCTCATGTGAACAGCACGTAGGCTACTTTAGGCAGCCATAAAGGTTTTGGAACAGGCTGGGGAGTGAGCAGGTGAACAGGAACCCCTGAAAAGATTAGAGAGGAGGCCTCTTCAAGGACCAGGTTTTTGTCCTCGAGTGCTGTGGAGTAGCACCTGGACCTACAAGAGTCTGAGGCATTAAAATTAATAAAACCACCCAGTTTTTAAATGCACTGCTATGAAATATTGCTCCCAGGTGGGGGAAGTGAGCAGGGCTGGAGTTGCAGCAGAGGTATGGTGAATGCATTTGCATTTTTGAGGCGGTCAAATAATTGAAGGAAACTTTGCATCCTGCAGTGTTTTGCAGTTTCTATGGCCCTGTGGTAGTTTTGGATAAACACTGTTGGGCTGTAGTGCCTTTGCTTATGTGTTGTGTTTGGCTGTGATCAAGTTGCTACAGTCAGGGAAGGTTGGCTTTTTCTTGCAAAGAGCTGAGCAAGTCTTGCAAGCCTCTCTCTGGGATGTTATCCAGCAGAAAAATAGAGACTGTGGTGCTGTGGGCCATATGTACTCCCCAGACTACAAGTCCTTTGCCCCAGATGAAGCATCTTCACTTCTCTGTCACCTCTAAGCAGTGAACGTGGCCGGCAGCAAGGCAAGCTGCCACTGGGGAGTGGGCCAGATGCCTGGGGATGGATGCTGGACTCCCAGCCCTTCAGTGGATGAAGTGCTGCCAGCAGAAATGAGAGAGATTTCAGAGGTCAGAGTCATTTTGGCTACCCACTGAGATGCTTTTTTTTGTGGAGAATGCTAAGAAGATTTCTTTTTCTGCAATACAGGGGCATTTCTTTGCGTGCCAGCATATCACAGAAATTAGTTTCACTGAGTCATTCACTGTAAATCTGGGTAGGTAGATTACTTTGCTCTGGGTTGCCATATAACAAAGATAACTGCTAGGGGTTAGATGCAGGTACCTCTGATGCTGTTACTTCCCTAGATGCTTATAAAATAAGTCAGTACTTCAGAAAAAGTATCCCTGTGCTACTTGTGTTATTTAACTTCTCTAGTGCACGTCTTGTGCCGGGTGCTGTATGGTACAAGCTGTTACAAAGGTAGTGCTAAACCCAGTCCTGTAGTCCTTGTTTGGGCAACATTCCCACTGATCTTGGTAGTAAGGACAGCCTGTCAAACACCAGGATAAGGTCTTACATTTGGTAACAAATTAAAGAAACTCCTGAGTCAAAGCTGTAGGCCCAGATTTAGTTTTACTTAAGATAAGCTTTTCCAAAACTGAAGATGAGTATCGGTACCTCACTGCAGATACTTATTCCTAATTTGAAAGGATTTTTTTCCCATTGTTTTACTGATTAATGGTGTTCACCTTAAGGATTGTGCAGCGCAGCCTGTGAGGCCTTGTGCTACCTGGCTCTAGCCTATTTCCGCTGGCCCACATAAGAAAAATTCTAAAAATAGTCCAGCAGTGTAGGTTTTCAAAAGTAAATTAGATTTTAAAAATAAGAGGTTCAGTTTAATTATCTGGCATGCTCTCAGGAGGAGAAAGAGTTTCAAAATGCGCAGTTCCTCTAACATGGAATAAATCCCAACCCCAAGCATAGCCATCCCTCAGTAGTTACGACCTGCTGTTGCTTTGCTGTTGTGCTTTACCTGTTAACTAGTTCTTCATTATACCAGTGTACTCACAAAAGAATTGCCTTGTGCATCAAATGTTTTTGGAGAATGAAAACAGTTTTGTAAGCTGGCTGAATCCAGGGGCAGACACCAGCAACGTGCAGACTCTTTTTAATGAAAAATACCTGCCTGTGGGAATGCATATGATTCCTTGCTTCCATCTTAAAGAGTATGTTTGGTAAACGATGGGTAGGATGAGGAGTAGTCTGAAATACTTCATAGGTTTAAATGTAGGAATGACATAAACACCTATGTAATGCAAAGGGTGCTGAACTTAGGCAGCAGTGTTCTTGCAGCAGGATGCTGGGAGCCAAGATAAGTGAGTCGGTGATGCTGTCTGACACACATCAGCAGTTAAACTGTGGTGGCTGAGTGCTTCTGAAGCAAGATTAAATACAACAAGAGAAAAACACCCTAGCCAAAACTCATTCCCCCTTAAGTGTACAGATAGTCTAACTGATCTTCAGGAAGGATATATGGGCTGTCACCTCTCTTCAGCACACAGAAACTGCCTATGCGTGGGATAATTGGCAGGTTTTATAAGGTGACCTGTGGTGATGAGAGCCCTCAAACCACCAGAGCAGATGGGGATGCTGATGTCTGCCTACTCTGCCTCCTCTGACCAGCGATGTCATGGTGAGAAAAAGTCACGAGACGGAGCTTGAGGTTGTGGAGGGACTTGAGTTATCAGATGGGTGGGAGAACACTGCCTTATCAGGGCTGGTGAAGTTCTAATTACAGACAGTGTGAGGTGTGAGGCAGGAGCTGGTGAGTCACAAAGTGTTTTCTAAGGTTTGGGGCTGGCCCTGGATGCTCAGGCATCAGCCACTATTGCAGGTGACTTCTTTCATTGGGAGCGAGGAGGCAAGGCAAGGTTTTCCTTTGGATGGGACCCTGTCACCATTACTGCCACCTTTGTCAGTTTGAGATTAGATAGCTCCGATTTGCCCAACCTAGGGTTATGTTTTGGGAGTCCCTGGAAGTTTAGCTGGAACCAGGCTGCTGCCTACTTAACAGGTGCTTCTCATGCAAACAGTGCAAACACACCCAAACTGCAAAACTGGCTACAAAGCTGGCTGCTGAGCAGATTTAGACCTGTACGATTGACTGCTTGTGCAATCCGTGTTGCATACTTCTGACAGTGCCGGTAAGACATTCCTGTCTGGAGTGAGAAGGTGGAGTGCACACGCTGGGATCTTTAGGGTTGGGATTTACCCATTTTCTGGTCTGGTAAGGTCCGAGTTGGATGAGTCCCTCGGAAACATCCTTTTTGCGGGCAAGGACAGTGCTTAGAGGGAAGAGGTGTTAAGAAGATGAGGACTTGTCAGTTTACTTCTCCCCTTGACTGTGATTTGAGAAGCATCATTGGGACGAGTTCTGATCTTTCTTCCTTTAGAGGTTTGCGGTGCTGTTGGCATTGCACTGATACACAGAAAAAGTTGTTGATATTTAGACACAAATGTTGGCCATGGCACAAGGAAAAACGAGAACAATTCAGCACCCCACATAAAACATCCTCTGAGCCTGGAGTAATTAGTTCAGTTTCATAGCCCGATTTCCAGAAAGAGAAAGAACAGAAGAAACAGCAGAAAAGATAATGAAATTGGGGGGGGGGCGGGCCCAAGGGGACTGTTTCAGTACAGTGATTGTCAACCAGAGTGGTGTTACTTGGTCCAGAAAGAAGGCACCTGGGGAAGCTGTGATTGCACCATGCAAGGGACTGAGTGGCAAAGTGGGAACTTGAGCAACTGCTGAATTTTTTGCAGACAGCCAGGATGCAAGACTGAAAGTGTAAATTTAAAGTTACTCTAAAGAGCCCTCTCCTTTTCCCAGCACAGTGGGGGTTTGTGGAACTGTATAATTGCAAAGGAGTGGCTGGGAAACAACATGCTGGGGTTATGCACATGGAGACTGTTTCTAAAGATTACATTAATCCTATATTAATAATTGCAGAGGAAGTACTGGTTTGTGTTTTAGCCAAAGCTTTGCTTGGACAGCTTTTACAGGCATTGCACAAGATGTGGTGGGTGTTCCTGCCCTTTGTGCTGCAGAGCCATTTGCTGCTGTTGGGCACTGCAAAATGAGGCTGCTTCCTTCAGCATCACACCAGTAACCTTCGTTGCTTTCTGTTGTCCTGCGAATGAGTAAGAGCTGCAGGGCGGGATGTTCTACTGTTCTGAGCTCCTTTCCTGTTAACTTCTCTAGGATTTCTTTTGCCATTTTGACATGGGCAACTCTTCCTTCCCTGAGTTTCATATGTGCTCTCTTCATTAGGAGTGGTGACCTTCTCGATACTGCTCCTTTTCTTTCCCCTTAAGTTCAAAGAAGTTCAGTATTTGCATAAGCAGCTTGCTTGCTATTTTACTGCTTTCTGGCATAATCTCTCTCGAATGCCTTTCTGAAAATAGTCTGTCCTAGTAAAAATAGGAGGTAAAAATATTCACTAAAAAATCAGAGTATTTAGAAATAGCTGTAATTTTGAGTTGTATCAAAGAGAAACCCAAGCCTTTGCAGTTGATTAGGGAGAGGTGTTTTAACTTCTTCTGCAGCTGTTTTTTAGGTTGTTAACTGGAATTTTTGACCTACTGGAAAAAAAAAAACCAAAACAACCCTCACTAAATTTGGTATCAGGGCTATAGCACTGTGAACTTGGTGTAAAGCAGAAAGAAGGATGCAAAGTACCATTTCATTACACTGGATTGTTGCATCAATAATGTAGTAATGTAATTTCTTTGAGGGAAAATAATGGGCTCAAATGATGTAACCAGTGTGTTTACTGATACTGTAGCACAATTAATTGTGGCCTTCTTGCAAATAAGTGCTGCAAACAATTTATGTTAAAAGTGGATGCAGGGCATTTGAGTTCAGCTTCTTCCATCCAAGGAGACTGTCCCCACTCTTTTGGGGTGATCTGCAGAAAAATAAAAAAGCATGTTTCATTAATTGAAGAGGATGGGAGTGGATTTCCCTGAGCATGCCAGGGGCTGGTGCTCTGCTTTCTTAGATCCATGTTTTGTGACAACCATGGTGACTGACCTGGGGAAAAGCACCATGGAAGGGCTGTGGACTTTAAGGCTTTGCCCACATGTCTTTCCCTGTGGGATTGTGGATAACGGGACTGGGGTCTTGGTGGAGGTCTGTCATCTTTCTGACATCACTGGATTTGTCTGAGAGGCTGGTGGTGCTTGGCTGAGTGCTGTACCCTCAGGGAAAGGTTTGATCTCTCTGAGAAAAGCAGCTGGTGGCCCCTTTTGTGGTATCCAGGCATGGTGTGGGGAGGAGGCCCTGGGGGAAGGCAGAGCAAGCCGTGAGGCAGGGTGGGCTGCTCAGAACACAAGTAGTTTCCGTATTTTATTAAATTATGGCCAAAACCCGGGAGTGGAGGGTGGCTACATGTCTGGGTTGGGTTGATGAATGCTATTTCTGTGTCATTCAACATGCTCCTGTGTTGTTTCTCCAGTGCCTGACAGAAGTTCAGCTTGCTGCCAGCCTTCTCTTCTTTGGGGGAATATTATGTAGTCTCTCCTAAATCTCTGGTTTCCATAACAGTTGGAGTTGTCTGTGGCCATCCCTCATGCTGGAGTCGTTGTCCAGAGGGGGTGGAAATCTGCCCCTGAGCTAGAAGGTTGCCGAGGGACGGTGGAGGAACTGGCAGGCATGTGCAACCATGTAAAACTCATTTTCCTAGAAACTAGGTAAGAAATGCAACTTCCCATTTTGCAAGGATTTTGATAAATGGGTCTGCATGTGCTCATTCATTTCTTGTAAACTCCCTGAACAGTCACGCTTGTGTCATGTACAGAGGACAGAGCCTTACAGGAACTGCAGCTCTGGCTCCTGACATGGTGGGTTATAGGCACTGCCGAAGGATCCTGATGTCTTTGGCAGGCAAAGCTCTTGCTGGTTCTATATTGGTGGATTCCAAGGTGTTTTCCTGCTTTCTTTGCTGTGTACTGTGGGTGAGAGGGGGGATAGAGAACAGAGGGAATAAATTTCTTAAAGTACTTTGTAATGCACTTTTGTCCCCCACTTTGAAACTGAGTAGGATGTTTATGAAGAGATTTTAAGTGACAGTTTTCTGTTGGAAGATTCCTTTAGTGATATGAAATGAAAGAATTCTTCAGTTCCATCTTTTAATTTGTTATAAAAGAGCCAAAATGATACATTTAATCATTTTCTAACCACACACTTTCAAAACTGTGTTTATCTGATCTTTTTACCGCAGAGGATAATTGGCTTATACAAAACTAAGTATTTTCTGGTAGCGGGTTACTTGCTTTTAAATATGTATGTAGCAGCTTTTCTTTAAAAAAGACTGTGCCAGGGAGAGGTCATACTTCAGTTCATACAAGTGACAGTGAGCGTTTAAAAAGTGGGACACTGCAAGTAGCAGAGAGAAACAGTTGTAGGTGTCCATGTGATGTGAGCTTGGGACTGGGACTTACTGGAAAGATTTCCCATTTCTTTACCTGAAAAGAGGAGCTCAGCCTTTTGCAGGGATTTGCAGGAGTTTTGCTGGTAGCACTTTCTGTTAATAAACACTTGCCTCTACCTGGAGGGGCAGTGTACAGACAGACGTTTAGTGTACTGCGGACGACCTGTAGATATAAGTCCCCTCGGGAATGGCAAACTAATGGTGGTGGTGAAGCTTCCTCCCTGGGAACAAGGGGGAGCTTCTTATGAGCTTGGGCCATGGGCCAGGCTTATTTTTTCTTGGATTTACTACATGAATTTGGTGTCAGCTTTCTTCCAAAGAGTACAGAATCGTAATTTATTTTATTTATAGAGCTGTGTGGTTTATGCCCTGAGATATGTCTCAGTGGTTTCAAATTACAGAGAAGGATGGAAATACTGGCTGATTTTTCCCTTACCCTCTCTATAGACTTTGAGCAGCAGGTCCAAGCCTAAAACTCCACAGCTGGTAATGAAAGCACAATTTAGTTTCATGGCCTCAAGTATTACTGTAAACCTTCCTGAAATTTCTGCTCCTAATATCTGATGGTGTGCTACAATGATCTTTCTTAGTCTTATCATTACTGTAAAAGTGTCTTCAGTTTCATTTAGGTAAATACATCATCAGGCAGATCTAGTGGTTGAAGAGTGGGAAAGATCCATTGAAGTCAATATAACTGTTAAAAAAGAAAGAGAAAAGAAAAAACTCATCCACCAAATGAGTCTGTGACCTGGTATCTTCTCGAGTTATTGAGAGCTCGCCTAGATGTACATACTTGTGTTAATCTCTGTGTTTTACTGTGGTTTCTATTCCTGAAGTGTGCTTGTTGGAGAAAAACATCTTATATTTGAACTTCTGTATAATACTTCCCTCCTTTGACAATTTAGTGATACCAGCCTTTGTGTGTGAAGCACTGCTGTTAATGGAAGCTGTTGGTAGAAGCTGTCGATGGAAGCTGTCTATAACACACACACTTGAAATGAATGGCTGGTGGGGACATGGGGACATTAGCACGTAGCATGTCACTGCTTTGGCGTGCCACCCATTTTTGAGGGCAGCTTAAGGATGGTATCCATATATAGCAAATACTCTACAGTCTGTTGCCATCAGGTTGCCCAATGCCTTCTCCCGGTGAGTGCAAGCGATTTTCTGACAGGGAGTCATTTGAGGCAGTCCTGCTGCCTCAGGGTGCTGGATAAGCTGTCAGCTAGTGCCAATTTGCCTTTGTTTTACATGTGTAAATGTAGTGTTGGGAAACACCACCTCCCTCTAGCATGTACAAACCAACCTTGTACTTGTGCAGCTATTCCAGTCTGGGGATGTTGGGGCTTGCTGTCACCTCACTGTTCATGCAGGAGAGCACCAGTGGCAAGTGCAGCTGTAACTATCTATGGAGGGAGTTTGATGCCTCTCGCTGTGGTGCAGCATCAGCTACTTAACTGTGGGAGCTTTTTCCCTGGCTCTTGGGAAGCTGGAAGGGATGTAAAGTAGGGGTAGGTACTGCCTTTGCATATGGAAATAGTACATCTCCTGTCATGCCCAGCCTGGCTCACTGCCCTGCACTAGCCCTGGTCTCTGTCAGGTGGAAACCATGTAGAGATTCTGGAGAGCTGGGGTCTCTGTGCTTCTCTTTTTCTTAGCTGTGAGTCTGGGGATGCCGTTGGGCTGGTAAGGAGATGCTCTGTTGGTGTCTAGCGCTCTGTGAGCAGGATGCCTGGCTTTGATCTTTTCAAAGACAGTATCATGGAAGCCTAGTAGAAACCAAAAGCTTAAGTGCTTTGACTTCTTGATCTCCGCTGCAGAACCAGACCACTCCTTTCAGCCCTGTGCACTGTGTAGATAATTCTGAAGCTTAGTTGCTTGCAAAGACCTGGGGCCAAGAGGAGGGTCTTTGGAAGCCTCTCTGCAAGGTGACCCTTGCTGCCAGCACCATGTCCTCCAGCTTGGCAGTGCTGGGAGGCTGGCACTGTCCCATGGGAGGTTCTCTCAAGGGGTCAGTGAACTCTGGATGTTTTCTGAGACTGTAGCAAGGCCTCTGTGCAGCAGCTGGTCACATTCGGAAACTCTGCACATTTTATTGCAGCAGAGGGAACCAGAAGGCTTAACAAGTTCTATTGGCTCCTTCAGAGAAGGAAGGAGGGATTTATGGTCTTTAAATAAAAGTAATAAAGAGCCAGATATGTTTCCTGACTTGTGCGAAGTGAATGCCTAAACTTGGAGGAAACTGAAGGGAGATTTATGCATCGTGTGTTGCCCTGCATGCCTGTGAGTGATTCCTTGGGAGAAAGTAAGAGTTAAGGGAAGTGGCAAAGAAGGGTGGATCCATGCAGGAATAGCAATTAGCATACTGTGGGAACATGGGACACTGCCCTTTCTGTTCTTGCACGCATGCACTGAACCTCAAAAGACACCTGGAATCTGAGCAACATTTCAGGCCAAGACATCTATCCAGAAAAAAAAAATACACGGATGGGGGGAATACCTTGCTTTCCTGAGAGGATGGCGTCTGGGTGTCAGGATCAATACCTGAAGCAACACAGACCGACAGACTCTTCCCTTGCAATGTATCATTACTCCTCTCTAGAAAGCGCATGTACCTGGATGAGGGTATATCTGTTTGCATTGCAAGGATCCAAATTTGACTGAAATTTAAATGTCCACATTTGTATTTGATTGCTTGCTGTCTGCTAGCCAGCAGCACTGTGGAAATTAAGAGATCTGTTTGACCAACTAAATTGAACTTCAGTTTTGGTTGCTCAGGAACACTGCTGTGAGTGGCTTTCATACTGACTCAGCACCCCCCCCAAAATGTGGGTAGCAGATGTCTTAGATCACTTCTTCAGCAGAGCCAGCTGTTGATACGCCTCAAAGGAAAACACTCAGTTGTTAGATGCATGGGTTTGGCAAACAATACTGTGCTGCCTGCATTTGAAAGCCTGGCTCAGCATCCACCTCCATGGTTGGTTTGCAAGGTGTTGATGGTACCTGAGGCAGTGCTGCTCCACCCCCTTGTGGGGTGTGAGCTGGTACAGAGTCAGGCCTGTAGCAAGTACAATTGTCAGCAAGCAGTGAGGGTGTACGTGAATTTGGAATAGTTCTGTCCTTGCAGTATTTCAGTGACGTGCCCATAATTGCTTCTTTAGTCGTTGTAGATGTTGGGTTTGTGATCTGTAACAAAAGACAAGGGAAGCAGGAAGGAATGAGTAATGTTCCTGTGACAAAAGCACTGGCTGAATTCCTGTGTGGAGTGAGTTCTGGAGGCTCCTTCCAGCCCTCCTCTTCTGTCACCCTGCACCAGTGGAACTCTATGGGAATTATTTTCCCTCTCTGTCTTGCTCTTCCTCAAGTAGTGGCTGTATCTGGTGTCAGATAATCCCATGTTTCTTGATAGGATGGTGCTGGGCTGCTACAAGTCTCCGCAATTGCAGTTAAGTGGGTGATACGACATTAGGTGCTGCCCTCTGCCACGTTCACTCCTCCCTTTCCTCATCCGTAAGTGAAGACTAGTGAATTTGAGATTGAAACACAGAATGGGGCCATGAAACCCTTCCCACCCTTATTTAATGTAGTATCTGTGGAGCAGTGTAGTCAAACCCCACAGCGTATCTGCTGCATGGCTCTCCTCCCACTCCTTTAAGGGTGCCTGGAGGGAAGGATCAGCTTTGCGTGGTACCCGGGAAGGTTGCAGCAGATCCATTCAGTGTTTGAGAGCTTCAACAGTTTTTGATGCCATGTGCTTGTTTTTACCCGTGTGTGCGCTGCAGGAAGACTAAAAGGTTGGCTTCTGAACGGCAGGTGTTTCTACAGGCGAACTGCCTTCCCAGCACCTCTCTCTTGCTTCAGTGTGTAAACAGTGGAGGCAAGAGCAGTGTCAAAAAGCCATCAGTGGGTGCAGCAAACATGTCGGAGTGCTCCCCGCTGTACTCGGCGGTAATGGGAGCTGCCGCGCATTTGACTGGAAGCGATAGCGGCAGCTGCCTCTCCCAATGCTCCCATGGCCGTGTCCCTTCTGCAGTCATTCCTCCGAGGCACACTGTGACACGGCCTTTTGCCTGCATCAGTGCTGTACACCTTCCTAGTGAAGTCCAAGGCAGCACTCCCAGGGAGCGGCCTCTTCACAAGGTTTCCACTTCACTTCTAATTCTGGATTGTGAGGTTGCATTTAAAATCCACAGGCCATGGAAAGTAGTGGGGCTGATTTGGGATTTTTGCCTGAGGCATAACATCCAGCCTGGATGTTCCTCGGCTGTCACTGTGATGCATCCTTCAAATAAATTTCTTAAACTGAAATTTTTTGTTGTGTTGGGAAATCTAACCTTGTGCCTGTTTCACTAAGCGGGAGATTGCTGGAGTAACAGTGTCACGTACCGTGCGTGGTGCAGCGTGTTACTAATTATTGTACATGGTACATTCCATGCATTCTGACTTGCATTTGTTACTAATTAGGAATTATCATACTGCTGGTGGTCTCTGGTGTTCTGTATTTATCATCCATAGGGTAAACATCTGCTAGAAGGTGATGTTTCCCCCAAAGCAGAGCTAAGCAGCTATCTCACCCAACCTCCCTGCAATTCCCCCAAAGTTTCAGACTTTCTTGGCTTCAATGTGAAATGCCTACAGGCATAGCTGTGAAGAGTTACAGGCAGCCAGTGTTGCTGTGAATCATGACCTATTGCAAAGTAAAGCTGGGAATGCCAGGCTGTGCAGTCCAATCCTATCAAGAATTAAAAAAGGTTTTGAAAATAGAAACCAAGTGTGGGTTTAAATGGTGAATGTGACCTGTAAAGTGCTGTAAAAATGGAGTTGTCCCTTTAACAATGTGCAAACGGCATCAGGAAAGGGAGCATTTAGCCCTATACTTTATTTCTTTCTTTAAACCTCTGGAGCTCTTGGAAGCAGCAGCAGCGGGCTGTCCCCACTGTGCTGTGGTGTCCCGGGATGCCCTGATGTCCCTGGTACCCTGCTGGGTGATTGATCTACCCCATGTAGGTTCTGTGTTGAGGGCGATTGTGTCTTAGGAGATGGCACAGCTTAGCATGGGCTATGACAATGCTATTTCATATTCTTTTGAGGTAATATATATAGAAATGTTTTTAGAAATTGTGAGAAAGTGTTGCTCTTTCTAAGCAGTATTTTTCCATCCTTTCTAAATCCATCCTTTTTCCAATGTGTGGAGAGGTGAACTGAGTGGAGATAATTGCTGTAGCCATATGGGCCTGCAAACCAAGTGGATGCACTCCATAGTGTGGTATTTTAATTTCTGAATTTGTATCAGTGCTGCTGAAAATAGCTTTTTCTTTAGATGCTCTTGCTTCTGCTGCTTTGGGATGACACAAAATGTGTCCATAGCATTTAATAACTTCTAACTTTTGCAGTTTGGCTTCTGATAGTTGAGTTGCCTTAATTTTTTCTTGATATCGCTTCTATCTCATCCTTCAGCTGGGGTAAAACTTGATGTGTGCAGGGATGGGGGGAGCCACAAAAGTTCATTCCTAACTGATTAGTTAGATCTACTGAGTATGGTCATATGGGTTCGACATAAACTATTAACGTGTATAACATCTGATTAGGCTTGGGCTGGGAAGGGAAAAAGCAGGTCACCACTACAGCAGCAATGGAGGGGGTGAAAATAGGATAAGTGGGTTTTGCCTCCAGTTCTACTTACTTTGGTGTTTCATAAATGGTTGCTGAATATTTGTTGTGCACGAAGTTAATTCAAAACCTCGTCCCACCATATAGCTGGTTAAAAGATCACAATGACTGTCCTGAAAGTCCATGAGCTGTCACGGAAAGATACATGCTGATACAAGCTCGAAGTTATTAAAACCATATTTCCAAATACTTTCCCTCCCTCTTTGTGCTCTTTTTTCCTAGCCCTGTCACCTGCAAGAGCCCCTGGTGTTAACCAGAGCCATGGAAATTTGCGAAGATGTAGGATGTCAAGGCTGATGGGATGGGGTACCCTCCTCCTGCAGCTCCTTTGGTGATGTGACCGGTAGGACAGCCAGTGCTGAGACTCCCTGCCACCAAAGGACCTGGATTTTGGCATCACAGTGCAGGGATTTCTTAACAGCATGTGGCCAGTGTCTCCCAGTGCATCTCCTGGCATTGTTTCTAGGCCTGTATTGCTCAGCATCCTTGGAAGAACCCTTGGCGGTTGCTCTTGGAGAAGCAGGAGTCCCAGGGACTTCACTGAGAGTGGAGAAAATCAGCTAAAAGGAGTTGTAGGGAACAGCCCAGCTTTTGCTAATCCCTGATTAAGCCACTTGGCACCAGGCTTATCCCCTGAGCTGCTGATACAACAGTTGGGAATAGCCTTGCGGGGAGGCCTGGGGCTTCCCGAGAAGTCACGTTAAGGGTAGACATGCTGCAAATACCCCCCTCAGCCGTCACTGCGGGAATGCCTGTCACCTCTGAGCAGTGGGGTGGGGGATGGAGGTATTTTCACGAGGACCATGAACTTTGTAAAGAATGGGAGAGCCTGAATAAACTTGTTTTCCTGATCCTGCCTTGACAAGGTAAGGTACCTTTTAAAAACACAAAGTACACAACGGGCACTTGTAGTTACTTCTCCGAGAAACAGCAGTGAGTGTGTTGTGGGGTGTTGTGGGCCCTTTGATCGGCAGCTGCTGCAGCAGCCCTGGCCTGGTTTTGAAATCCCCTGGAACTTGCCGGAGCTATTGAGCAGGTCACACATCAGCCCTGGGAAATGCCAGGCATTGGTCTTGCTGTCGGTGTGTCCCTTCGAAGCCAAGGGTGGGGTGGTGTGGAGGACCAGTCCCCTCTTCTGTGTGTGTAAAGTCCCACTTGTGAGGCAGAGGGATACACTGGGTGTGATGGGGAGTTTCCTGAAGTGAACAGTTCTTAATGATAGAGTTATAGGATGGTATGGGTTGGAAGGGACCTTAAAGAACATCTATTTTGACTGCCCTGCCATGGGCAGGGGTAATAATAATAATGATGTTGCAGGGAGCTCTTGCTTGCTGGTGTGTTATTAGGGATGGTTTATTTACAAAGTACCTCTGCAGGCAGTGCATACAATGTCAAATAAAAAGCAATTTTGAGGTAGGGTGCCAACAGAGGAGCTGTTTGGTTAAGTGCCAGGAAGTCTGCATTCTGGCAGCTTGGTCTCATATTATTTTACCATAACCTGTAGAAATCTTTATTTGAAGCTGCTTAGGACCTTTCATCTACTGTGTTTTATCCCCGCCTCCCCTCCTTGTTGCTAAATGTTGCTATTTTTCAGTTATGCATGAATTGTCCCCGCTTCCTCTTCGCTCCTTGAACTATAAACAAATTTCTTCAAAGCCCCTGTGCTTCCTGAACTTACTGATCCTCTTGGTGGCATCTCCCCAGCTGTGCCTGTCTTCCTACTCCCATCCTCCCTATCCCCCTAAACCTGCAACCTTTGTCACAAAATTTTGCTTTTGGGGAGTGTACCTGTCAGTCTTGTCTTCCAGCTCCACAGAGCTAAATCCATGGCAGCAGGGGAATGTTACCCAGGTTTATGCTGGTGTAGTTGAGCATAGGCTATGACTTAGGACTTCCCCATTCCCTCTGTTTTTGTGGGGGTTATTGTTGAAATCTGTCTGTGCTTCCATGTATGTTTCTAATCCCATAAGAATAAGTAGTAAAGATTGCTTAATTAATTTACTCCCTCCAAGACATGTTCATATTTGGAAGACATTAATGTTTTTCTGGGCAGAATCTTTCTTCATTGAACTTTTCTTCTACTTATTGTGCTGGTTTATGTTGTGAATTTTATTTCTTCTAATAAAGCAGTCGATTGGAGTTTCCTAACTCTGTGTCTTAGCCCATCCCTGTGTCATACCTCTTTTCTACAAACTGTTTATCTCTAGACTGCTCATATCTTGCTAGTTCCATATGACCTCCAAGACTGCTCAACAGCAGGTTTATGGTCTTGGTGTATATTTGGGTTTTTTTTGATCCCTTCTGTGCGTGTCATTTGGTCTTATTGAGTTGTAAAATGGCGGGCTAAATTTATCCCTTAAGTCCATTGACTTCAGTAGATGATTGCTATAGAAGGAATTTGGCACATTGATTAAATGGATATACTTCCAAATACCTTCTTTTTAAAATTTTTTGCAGGCTTCTCTAAATCATGAATTTTCTCTTTTGTTAAATATGTTTGTGTCCTTTGTACAGAACACATAGGGAAGTAACTATTGAGTGCCTTATCCATCTGGATTCTTGTTATGTGATCCCCCTGCCTTGTTGAACAATAGACCCATTCTTTCCCCTATATTTTCTTTGGTTATATTTATAAAAACATATACCTGTTTCCCATTACTCTTTCAAGCTAAAAGCAAAACAAAAACCCTACTGTTTGTTCCCTTAACATTATACCTTATAATGTTTTACCTCCAGCATATATTCAGACTTTTAACTTCCTTTCCTCTCTCATTTCTTTTCTCGTTTGAGAAATGAGCTCGCTTCATGCCCAGAGCCAGGGAAGCCATTTATTTTGACCCACTTGTTTCTCTCTAGCAATGGAATTGCTTTCACATGCATTTCTTCAGGTTAGCCTTCAGGATGTCCCATCCTCTACATTTTGAAATGCAGGTCACTGTTTTCTCAGTTTTTTTAGGTGAAGATAAATTTGTTTTCCCAAAGAGAGATTGTAAGTCCTTTCCTTAGTACTTGGTTCATGCAGAAGGGTCACCAAGATTTTTCTTTTAGGTTTTTAGTAAACACTTTCCTCCTAGAACCAAATTTAGCATTACCTCATGTCTCATTGCATTTCCCATTGAAATGTGTTATCATTACCTTCACAGTTCACAAAGTCCTCTGACCTATATATTACTTAATGGCAGGTCTTTCCCAAGAGCTAGCTCAGCAATTAAAATTTCCCACTGGCACAGATGGTTATGATAACAGGACATCATATATTTATATATAGAGAAAGTGAGAGAGGAGAGAGAGCACTCCTACATTTTTCAAAGCAGTGTACAAACATTAGCTAATTAACCCTAATAACAGCTCTGCAAGGAAATGGAAAGTGATTATTCCCACTTTATAGATGGATAAACTCAAGAAAGTAAACTAAGTGACATGCCAGAGGCCAGCACAAAACGTCATTATTGAGGAGTGGGATGAGATTTGATGACCAAGAACCGTCCTGGGAAAGTCAGTGTTCAGTAGAGCAGGCTGCTGAATGCCAGGTGAGATCTTTCCTGAAATCCATCTGCTTGATGCCTTTTGTATGGTTTCAAATAGTCCCTGGCATGCATGTTTACGAGTTAAAATCATTATTTTCAAAGCTTGTCCTTTGCATGGCTTGCATTTGTCATCACTCTGAAGCCAGAAGAGGTGCTTGGCCCTGGAAGTTTATTTTCTATCCACATTTTTTTGGTGATGCAAACAAGCACATTTGCGTTGCGGCTGCACTGGGGACGTTCATCTGATTTCAGTGCAGGGAGCTACAACACCATTTTCTACATGTGGCTGCTGATGGAGTTGAAATGCCATCACTGAGGTTGTTGTTGGACAACCTCCTGGAAAAAAAAAGTAATAGAGTACTGACTTATGTCATCTCGTCCACTTCACCCGTATGGAGGGGTGTGTGTCCCAGTCTCATAGATTTGGTCTATATAATAAAATGTGTAATCCAGTATCACTTTCTTAATCTTTTCTTAACCTGCCTGAGAGTTTTGCTTTGTGAGAACTGGACAGAAGTGTTGCATTGTGTTATCAGCTGCTATTTTTAACCTCTGCAAGCAGCCCCATAGATAACCTGTACACTTGCAACCATTCCTGGAATGTCTGACTTTCAAATAACCTTCATCTCAAGAAGCATATGCAAAATCAGATGCAGAGATCACAAGCATTTTGGAAAAAGATGGTGGAGTTTTGAATGTTGGTTGCTTTTTCATTTCAGGTAAGCATCTGGCTGAACACCTAAAAGCAGGATAATACAGTGTTTACTCTCTTGTTATCAATCTCCGGCAACAGTGATAGTGAAACTTCTCCGTGGGGAGTTGTCCTGGTGAGGGCACAGCAGGATCGTTTGAATTGGAAATGGTTGTGCTAGCTGAATTTTTCTGTGCCTAATGGAAACTACAGCAGGGAGCTGGAGGAATAAAAAACAGCCCACATCTCTTTCTCTGCGATGCCACTGTCATAACTTACAATGTAATGCAGCCCAGTTAATCCCTTGTTGGCCTTCCACCCAGAAAACAGGGCAGTAGTGCTGGGTGATGAAGGGCTCTTCCTTACCGTCCCACCTTCTGCACAATAGAAATGTGTTCTCAGCAGCAGGCGTCTGCAAAACCCCAAATCCCTCCTAAAGTGAGTGCTGCTACTGTGCCCAGGAGCTGGACCTGTGTGTGGCCACCTATGCCTGGGATACATCCAAAGGCTTCCCTTGGTGCCTATTGCTGGGGGAAACTTGTCTTGCCTTCTTGTCATTGCCCTGCAAGTGGGTGAAGTTTTGTTATTCCTGTGCTTTAGGAAGAGGGGAATGTTTCTGGGAGTCAGGGGGAGTAGAAGATAGGTGGATGGCCTGGGAGACTGTGCTCGCTGTGAGCTTGGGAGAGGGCGAGGGGCTAAAACTGCTGCTTGGGAGAGCTGCCTGGAGCCTTGCCCAGGCCCTGGGTGGCTGCAGCCAACAAGGGAGAAGGCAGAAAGCAGGGAGCTGGTGAATTTCAGGAATTTGTGCCACAGACCAAAGCAAGGAGATGTGAGGATGCACTGCTGTCTGAGCAACCATAGCCTCATCGCCCTGTGAGTGCTAGCAGGGAGGAGGACCCTGCTGAGGGTGCTGCCATCCTACAGCAGTGGTCTCTGCCTCCATCCACCCTGGGCTTACTGCCTTCGAGAGGAAACGTCATGTTGTGTTAATTATCCTTGGTTTGTGCTCGGCGCTGTTGTTTGAATGGGGCATTTGGCACAGGTGTAGAATTGGACTTGGTAAGGCTAAATGTGGATTTGGTTCATGAAGGAGTGTAAATCCAACAGTGCTGCTTTTGGTGGACCCTCTTTTTGGAAAGATATTTCATTACGTCTGACTATTTTAGTTTGTTTGGTTTATTATTTCCCAAAATTCAGCATCTGTGAAGTTATTTCCATACATTAAGGACTATGCTGTATGTCTGTTGGATGGTGTCAAAGTCCAGCCAATGGTGTTTTCCCTCTAGGTGGACTGGACTTGTGAGATGGGTACATCACCTGAGCCAAGGTTTTCCATTGTTTTCTAAGAGCAGTATCATGTAGTGCCCTAAATCCCAGCTTTACCCCTGGTTTTGGTATGTGCCCTAAAGCTTCCTATGTGCCTTACCCTTGGGGAGCTGAACATCTGGCTGGGATTGTTTCAGCATGCTGCAGCAAACAGATGAGCAAAGGCTGTGAAAGAGCAGCATGCTATGAAGCGGCATCACAAGAATACGTGAGATTTGAAATGGTCTCTGGAGTTGCTGCTTATATGCAGAGTTAAATTAAGGTTTCTGAAATTTGGAGTCAAGAGGGAAGTTTTACTGGAAGGTGTAGCTCACAAGAGCTCATTACAAAAGCCTGGGTAAAAAGGCTCTTATGAATCTGATGGAGTGGTTATATGAAATACTAAGGAAAACCAGACTCTATTCCCAATTTTGCTCTTAAATATGGTCCTGTCTTCATTAAAGCCAGCAGCAGCCTTGCATATACATCTGAGGTCAGGGCTTTGCATATTAAAAGAAGCAGGCTTAGGGTGTTTATTGTTGGTGTGCAGAATTGACTCTGCAGGGGATAAACGCAGTTTACTTTCCTCTGGTCTAACGTGAGAATGCTTCAAGGAATTGCATGTACCAGCAGGGGCTTAAAGCAAAATTGGAAAAAATACTCACATACTTAAAAAATTAGAGTACAAATAATAATTTTATTTCAAGGTTAACATTATATTTTTCATTCTACAGAAAATTAAGATTAAAAAATTGCTTTTCATATGGCACTAATGGATTGGTTACATAATTTGAGCAGATCTGTGCTCAAGCTGTGAAAAATCTTGAGATGTGGCTGTATGGTGTGAAAGAATATTGACAGTGTCTCTATGGAGTGTTCTATGCATTAACAAGCAGCCTGGGTGAAGCAAGAGTAAGGTGTGTAATACCCAGTTATCTGAAGATGGCAAAGTGGGCATGCTTTTCACATGACAGCAGCAACTGTGAGATGGAAAGTGTAGGAGGACCAGGACAGCAAAGAAGAATGGGCAGCTGCTTGCAATGCTGGAATTAGCATAGGTGTGTGGAGATACTAATATGCTTGGGGTGAAAATAACTATCAGACAGAAATTAAAAAGAGATTATTAAAATGCAGAGGAGCAGAGCAAGCCTGAGGATACCTCCCATAACTAGCTAATCAAATACGAGTATTCAGTTTGATGTGCTGCAGAAAGCAAATGTTATTTGCCTTCCAGGACTACAAGAGAATATGACCAAGAGCAAATAATGCATTCTTAAGTGGACCTGCTTAGCATTCCTGTGCACTGGGGTAAAATAAGATGGTTTGTACTTGAGGCAGTGTGAGGAAGGACCTGGATTTCTTTCTTGATGTTGGTTATGCCAGTGGGAACAAGCTTTGGCTGGAAGTCACACTTAAGCTTATTGTAGGTTCTTCTGTCATGGAAGCAGCTTAAAACTGAAATCACTTTGGCAGTGGTATTTTTCTTAATTATCTGCCATTTTTCAAAGCACCTGGGAAAGCGGAAGAGGAAGTGATGTTCGATGTCTTGTTTCTTGGCTGAGGGGTCACCCTGCTGATCCATTGCTTGGGTGCACTCCCAGCTTTTACAGACTCTTCTGAGCATTCCCACTGCTGTCCTGGATGGGTTAGTTCTTGCTTCCTGCATTGCATGAATTAATTGACAGGGGAAGCTTTGCTGCTTTTTGGTTTTTTCCTTGCCATGTTCACAAGGCAAAAAAGGTAAAAGGTCCTCTTAGCTACTCACCCATGACATGGAGAGACAAGTGCTAAGCCCACAAGGTAGGGCTTTTGAGAGTTATGGCCAGGATGCCAGCAAAGACTTGCTCTTCTCTTTTCAAATGATCTTAAAAGTCAGGTGCATTTGCTGATAACGTCTGCTTTATGGCCCCTCCAGTTATTCCTGTGTACTTGCATCCTGTAAAGGTCACATCTCCTGTTCCGGGGTGTTCAGAGCCTGGTGAAGATGAAGTGATGAGTGAGTTCTTCTTGGAAGAGAGTTGTTGCCAGCCCAAGTAGTCATTTCCAACAGGGTAACTCAAGATAAGCATGGATTAACTGAATTAGTAGGCTTCTGATTTGAATCTGGTTTACCGTGGTTTTATTCACCCAATACAGCAGCCCAGACCCTTGGTTTATGTCTTACCCTGGAAACTAAAAGTCAGTGGTGCTTCTGGGAGGCTCCTGTAAATACAGGTTGATAGTGTGGGATTTTTCTTCTATATTCATCTATGATGTTGCAAAATGATTTATATGAAATACCAGTGGAAGTATTAGTAAATACCTGTAACACTGTTGCTTTGTTGGTTTGCAGTTATCCAATTATTCCAGCAAGCCGACTGACTATAAGGAGGTTTTTGACTCAAAAAGCAGTTTGATGAATGTGTGAGGGAGTGAGATGTGATCAGCTAGTTGACTTGTGTCCTTCTCTGCTACCAGCCCGTTTTGCCAGAATTGCCTGCTGTGAGCACTGGCCAGCCTGTTGGCAGTGATGGCAGGGAATTTGCTGGTGCACAGGAGCAAGAGAGACCATTGCTTTCTCCCTGGTAGTACCACGAGGTAACCTTCAACTCTGCCAGGCAAACAGCTACTGTGAGACTGTCTTTTTGTTTAGTCTCTTTTAACAACCCCCCAAAAAACAAATAGACAAAGCCCCCCATCAACAGCAGCCGAAGTTCTTAGAATCAGCTGTGGGTTTTTCTGCTGCTGCAAGATGGACTTTCTTGCTGGGCAGCTTTCGTTAGGCACCTTGAGACTCTTTCAGGTTGACCTGGTGCTTGGGACTGGCTCCTTCAGCCAGTCTCCACACTACATTTCTTCCCACCATCTTCTGCAATTGACATGAATATTTCTGTTACCATCTTTCTAAGCTCCTTGATCTTTCCTTCAAGGAAAGCATAGGACTGCCGTCCCAGTTAGGCTGAAGGTTTTTGTAGGACAGCAAGAAGACTTTATTGGGATGCCAAGGCCTGATTCAGTCACAGAGCACTCTTACTGTTTTGAGCCAGAGCAGGCTTGGGGACTACACCTTGCAGGACACTGCAGTGATGGAGCACCCACCTTGAGTTCCTCAGGGCTCAGTGTACATTGGAAATTACATTTTATTTTCCTTGTGGTGGGGTGCTCCTCTCCTCCTTCTGAGTTTAAATCCTGCCCTTGGAGCCTACTGCAGTGGCACCAGCTGAAACATAATGAAAGAATATTTACTCATTCAGGGAGCCTTTCAGGGACACAGAAAAACATTTGAGGTGACTCCCTTCCTTTTCAGTAATTATGTGTGAGTGTTTTCATGTATATTGAGGAATGCTCTCTGCAAGAGGCTGAAACCACTGCTGACAGCTCTATCCTCTGTATTCTGATGCAGTGTTCAGATAACTCCCTCTACTTCGAACCAGATTGCATCCCAAGAGAAAATCTCTCTGGGAATGAAATTGGGCAGCTTGACTGTATCATTTTATATTGTCATTTGAAAGAATCATTTCTCTGCAGCTGGAACTGTTCCTCTGAAAGTAGTGAAGGTTATAATTTACTTAGCTCCAGCAGGGCAGGGGATGCTGCTCAGCCACACGCACAGTCTTATTGTTTTCACAGCACTGAGCAGCACCATCTTCTCAGACTCGGAGCCTAGGGTTTAATACAGCTTATGAGAAATGGCAGCTTTGGCAAGAAAATAGAATAAAAGTGTTAATATGCAATGCCTTCTTAATTCCCACATGAAGTGAAAATTAGCCTCCTTCCACTTCGCAGGAAAAGATTTACCAAGAGGGGATCTGAAGAAAAGATTGTTTTATTTTTACTTAATGTGTTGTATTGCACTTACCTCTGCGTTACCAGTAACTGAAACTGAACCTCAGTTGTCAAAACAGGCAAAACATGTTTTGGATACGTGTGGAAGGGTGTCTCTGTGTGTTGAGTTAACGCTTGATCCTGGACGGTCACCACTGACCTACCAAATGTCCACCTACTCTTCCAGCCTCTAGGGACGGCATTTGTGGTCACTTGTGGTCCGAGCCAGCTTGCAGGTATGTCAGTGAAAAAGCTCTTGTTGACTTAATTTGGAGCTGGCTTGGGCCCCACACTTCAGGATGCTGCAGGATTTACTTGCGTGTGGGGAGGGATGAGACCTAATACTCCACTCTAAAATGAACTATTTTAGCTTGACATCTAATGCCGTGCTGCACGCTTCATTCTTGAGGGTGATGGGAAGCATTCTCTCACCGGCAGTGCGCTGGGGCCAGGGAAACATTCCTGCCCTTCCTGCAACAACTGGCAGGGGAAGGCACCTGCTGGGGATCCCGTTGCCTGGTGTGCTGTTACTTGTACTTTAGTCTGTCAGCTGTTGTGACAGAAGTTACACTTACTGGCTGTTGATGCTGTGGGATAGGATCAGATTGCTCCTTATGGGTTGAAAGACTTGAATGCATTGGTAGATGCTCCCATATATAGTGTGCTCTCTGCTTGATATGTAAGTGTCCCAGCAAGCTTACCAAAATAGTGCAGGAGTGGAAGGTACGCAACCAACTGCTCTCTCCATCCCAGTGTGGAATGTGATCGCTCTGGAGATGAACGCAGCCATGCCTGGTTGGAAAAGTCAATTAGAGGTCAGGAGTGAAGGACCCAGGTATGGAGAGCTGAAAATGTATGCTGTGCTGCAGCTCTGCAGGCAAGGCCTCTGGGCCAGTGAAGTGGTTTTTGATGGACACATGGAGAGGATGTGGCTTGGCAAAAGTCAGGCAATGAATCAGATGAACCCTAGAGGTCTAATCTCTGAGGAGCATACCGTGGCCATTGGCAAACTCCTTCTCCTTGCAGAACCAAGGACAACTGATAGATCAAGAGCTACTGCAGGAGCCAGATAATACTTTGAGTTCCAAAAAATGGATTTTAAACAGGCTTGCATTCACCAGACTGGTACGCTTGGAATTTGACTGCAAACAAATTTTTTTTGCACTGAAAGATGAAATTGTTGTGGTGTGATTTTCTTTTTGGTTTTTTCTTGGTTTTTTTTTTTTTTTTTTTCCTATTTGGCAGAAGTTGGCTTTTGTATGAAATGACTGGGGACATTGCAAGGGTTCTGAAGATGCAGGTATGGGTGGTCGTAAACATCCCTAATGTTCTTACATAAAAATACAGTAAATACATATGCATTAAAATGAGTATAGCAACACATGTATTTATGCCAATTCATTGTGACAGTAAATTCTTTTCATTATTAAGACGAAAAAAAGCGCATGTTGTTTCCAGTTCCAGCTGGCTAAGCGCAGGTTTATTTTTTTCTGGCTAGACTGCTCTGGAAACTTAAGTCCAATATTTACACACGCTGCTCGTGCTAGAAGTGATATAATCCTATTTCAGAGCAGTTTAGTCATTTATACCAGCATAGGGTCACAGAGGTTACATGGTACAAACATAAATCTGCAGAAGCTGGGTTCCAGTGAGAGTTTAAGTTTTCAGAACCCTGGAAGGCACTGGCAGTCATCTTAATGTGGAAAACTAACACACAGACCATAAATATGCTGAATGCAGTGCTTTTTGTGGCCATAAGCAAGCCATATATTTCTTTCATTTTAGAAAAGAGCTATTTGTATATGTTTGTGCAGCATTTTATGTTGTCACTGCCAATCTAACTTCCCTCTGTCCCCTTACTAAGCTGTAATACATCTACCTCTCTGTTCCCCCATCCTCCCACTTACTCTTTTTGGGGGATCCAAATACCACGGTACTGTGCATAGTGGATGTAAACACCTATTTCAAAACGAAGCAGCAGCTTAGGAGACATGTCATGTCATTCTGCTGCAGCTTGTACTGTGTGCTCACCTACTCTTCTGAGCATGGTTTTGTCCCACCTCTCCAGCTTGCTTTTTGTCGAGCCTTCCTGCCCTCCAGCAGATCAACACTCCTGCACAATTCAGGGTATCTGTAAACTTAACCTTAGTGATAGCTCTGTGCTGCATGAACCATTGTCTCTGGTTCCACTTGCAGAGCCTCACATCCGTTATGCCAGGGCACGTTGGAAAGTGGGCTGGTCACAGAGGAGATACACCTGCGGTGCTGGGCAGATACTTGGAGTTGCCCCCTATTCCTTAAGCCTCTGTGTCCAGGTGTTTGTCCTTGCCTTCTAGTGTTTTCTTTTTTCTATTGCAAAGACTTTTGAATGGATTCTGACTGCTGCTCCTGTATGGGACCATGAGGGTCTGACTGTCTTGGTGCTCACCATGGTGCTTAATGTCCTATCTGTCCAATATCTTTAATTCAGGACTAAAATCATTGCATCCCTCTGGCTTAGTGTTTGACTACTGAAGCAGCAGATCCCTCTCTTAAAAAACTGAAAGAAGAAATACAGCTGTAAAACTGTAGTGCTGTGATGTACTTACACCGCATGGCACTCCAAAGAAGTCAGTGTAAGAGCAGAGCAACTGGGGTCTGTGTCATAAATGTGTGTTTTGGAGACAGGCTTATAAGGTGGGGAAAATCATCCTTCTCTCTCTCTCCTGGTTTGATTTTTGGTTTGTTTTTCTTTTTTCCTCAAAAGCTGTTAAAGTAGCAGTGTGTTTGTAGGGCTCTTAAAATACCGGTACTTGTGAGCCAAGAGAAAACATGATATGGTGTGCTTCAGTAATAAGTAGCTCCTACAGAAGGATGTAATTGTGCTGCCACTGGTGATCTCATGAACCACATGAGTGGGCTTGGGCTGGCTTCTCACTACATGCCTCAGATGGGAGGTGCTTTGATTGCACAGTTGTATTTGAACATTATACCAACAGTACTTTGATCGCTTCAGCTCAATTTCTGTGCTTCTTACTTGCAGCTGTGTCAAACCCTCCCCTTCTTCCATACATGGGTGATTTGAAAGTGTGCTGTATTTCAGTATCAGTATGGTGTGGGTCTTCAGTTACTGTCTTTTCTATCAGAGGATGGCTCCTCTTGGCTTCCTCCCCAAGCCCTCTGTCTGGTGTCCCTGTGCTTCCAGTTAAACGTTCCCACTGCTCACCCCCTCTGGCAGCTCATGCCTGCCCTTTGGCCTCCCTTAACTGAAATGCTGATTTTTGTTCTGACTGGGCATTTGTGAATGTGCTTGTGCAAGATACGGTACTACCACTGTGTTCAGGTTTGCAAATTGCAAATCTGTGTTCAGTGGTGACCTTACAAACTCCAATATCTGGTGCAGCAGTACTTGTGCATTCATGGTCTTGTGTCACAGCACACAGATATTGGGGATGTACAGCTCTTGGTGCTGTGCACAGAGGGGAGGGTGTGAGCAGAAGCTTCCTGTAAGGACACAGGGCTGTCACTGGATCCTGTTGCAGGGAGGTCCATTTATTTCAGAGTGCTTGCTGGGGTGCTGTTGCAGCTTAAAACAGGGTGACATCTCAGATGCAGGAAACAGCTGGAGAAGCATTACGGCTGAAACAGGGAGGTCTTCATCTTTACAAGTTTCAGGACGACAGTGGGGTTGGTTGGTGAGAGCCTGCAGCGGTTTGCTGCTTCATGTCCCTTCCTTCAGTAGCTGTTCCCACCCAGCTGTCCTCCTCCTCCCACTCCAAGACCTCATTTTCATCCCAAATTGCTGCAGAGAGGGCTAGACAGGAAAGAGCTCTCTTTGCCTGCTCAGGGCACTTGGCTCTCAGGCTGCTGCTCCTGGGAGCATTTCCACCACTGTGCACCCAAATTCCTCTGCCAGCAACCTTGACACTTTGATCTTGTGAGTGACAAGATTAGTTTTCTTCTTGGAGTCTTGGGGGAGAGCCAATGAATGTCTGCCATTGAGAGAAAAAGATCATGGCATGAGCCTGCACAACAGCTCTGATCTATAGGATCCCTTTCTTGGGCTGCCAGGTGCCAGAAATGTGAGTTTATGCTCTTCTTGTGTAGCAAGCCTCTGCTGTTACCTGCAGATGGGGTGGGCTGGGGTAGCAGTAGCTTGGTCGGATGTGGTCCCATACACAGGACTTCCCCAGGGCCAGGGTGGGGCTGGTGGACTTCTGTGAGATTTCCACCAAGGTCAGTGGGGTTGCTTGGGTGCCCAGGTGGGACCTGGTTCCTACCCCAGGTTACATCCGGTTAACCAAAAGTGTGACTGCTAACCAGTTAAATTGGTGTTTAAGTATTGCTGGGCTGACTGAGAGCTGCCTGGGCCAAGGGGTTTGCAACAGCTGAGCTAGGGTGGTTCCTTTTGCTGGTTTCCTTGAATTTGGACACAAATTATGTATAAACCTAGTGATGGGAATGCACGTGGGGGATTTTGGTCCAGGGTGCCAATTTCCATGGGACTTGCACAGAGTTCAGTTCACTGAACAGTGGGTTTGGCATGGCTTTTGTGTGGTCCTTAACAGAGCTGGTAGCATTGATTGCCTTCACTTTTTGGGAAAAAGGGCCTATTAAGAGGGAGGTATAGCAATTGTGAGCTGGTACATATTGCTTGATGAATAGCAAATACTGGTCTGCATAAAATCTGTGCTTTGTTCCCTGGTTCAAAATTTCCTTTTTTTTTCTCGGGGGTCCACTGATTCGTAACGTGAGGTGTGACCCTTACTGTAAGCTGCCTCCCTGTCAGGAAAAAGCCCTGGTAAGCAGATGCCTGCCTCTCTCAGCTCCACCAGCTGTTGTGCAGACTGACAGCTAAGGGTATGTTTTGCATCTTCCATGGGGAGCACTTCATGTTAGGGAGTAATTAGCATTAATAATAATGAAAGTTGGATAAAGATAGTGTATACGTCTACAATGCATTTATTTTGAGAGTCTCAAAATGCATGTAGTTGTGGGCTAGGAACCTGGAATGAATCTTGATGCAGCTGGAGTTGATGGTTTTAACCCCATTATTCCCTAATAAAAGGTGTGTGAAAGCTGGAAATAAGAGCTTGCCAATTCTGCTTCTCAGCAACAGCAACTTGTGAGTAGCACCCCTACTACCCACAAAAGGCTGCTTGTTGTGGATCTTATTTGATATCTATTATAGTAGCTCTTGCATGGGTCAGCAGAGATCCATTGCACTTCCCACAGAGCCCAGCTCAGGCTGGACGTGCTTGCTGCCCCAGGCAGCCCCACTCCCCAGCTGAGGCTGCCCTGGTGTGCGCCCCTGCGAGCAGCCAGCGCTGGCACCCGCCTGCGAGTGCCTGCTAGCTGCCTGCAGAACTTGGGTGCTCTTTGGTGGCGTGGCAGTGGAAGGGGTGGGAGCAAGTGGGAGGCATTGGTGGGGGTGCTCAGGAAGGGGACAGTGGAGGTGGTGCCAAACTAGGGACAAAGCTGGTGTGCTCAGCCTCATTCCTACCATGGGCTGTGGGTTGTGAGCTTGTGGAGAGTACCCAGAGCAGAGCTCTCACAGCCTCATTTTATTTAATGAGCAAAGCCTTGTGAAGGCAGAGATTCTTTTATTGGATCTGTTCCCTGTGTTTTTTTTCCTAGTGCTTAGCTGTGCTGTACGTGTTACTTGGAAGGCTGAAAAGCAGGATCATGGCTATTTATTAATCTTTGCCTAATAAAGATGACTACCAGATATGTTCTTTGGCCTTAACAAAGAGGTATAATTAGTGATGAGATTAGACATGACCCGAGAGGAGGTGCTTTGCTTAGGAAAATATTCAGCGATGGCATATAATACAGTCTGTCTGAGGCACCACATCCTCCCTGGGGGCCTTGTCTCGAGCTGAGCAGTGACCCTTCCCAGCACTTTGGTGCCGTAGGAAACACAGGAAGAATATTAATGATAAGGGGATACACAAAGCAAGCTTTGCCTCAGTCAAACAACGCACTGCCAACCTAAAATTATTCAGCAGAAGTTTAGTTGGCAAAGTTAATAATTTATGGCTCTGGCTGATAGCACCCCATGCAATAGCAGTGTGTTCAGCAGCCCCAGACCTGATTAAATATGCATGGACTCATTGGATGCAATTTCAGTGCAATTAGTGTATGAAGGAAGAAGGAGCTCTATCATTTCTGGAATTGTACTAAAAGGCTCTGGTAGTTCTTTCATTATAACATTTTACAGGATAGTAGTTGTTCCACATCAGCTGTATTTAAGTACAGTGGTTTAAGGAGCGGCTGCCTGCCGTGTTATGTGCCATATGAGAAGGCAAGTACTCTGTGTGTCACTAGGCACAGAGACTGGAAATACTAAACTAGTTCAGGACTAGAGAAAGCTTGTTGCAGTAGATCTTCGAGCTTCTTGTGCGCTGGATTTGTTTGTGCCGGCGGTGAGGAGCACAGCCTGAGAAAAGGTTAGATGAGGAAACATCATCCATCTAATTTCTTTTTCCTTTCTTCGCTGTAAAAACTCATGTATTGTGCTCATCACAGGCTTCTGAATGCAGGAGCTTAAATACTTGCAGAAACTGTTTAAATAAGAAAGGGGAGAAAATGGCACTGGATGTTCCACAGTCAGCATTGTCAGCATCTGGGTGTGTGTGCTGGCAAAACAGCTGGTGCCCCAGTAGCTTTCCTTTCTAGAGCCACATCACCAGTAGTTGTTTCACCCATGCCCAGCACGGCCAGCTGTGCAGATGGAGACACGTCTGACCAGTTTGCACCAGTTGCCAATCTGGCTTATTCTGTTGAGTGACCAGGGAAAATCCCCACTCTTCTCCACAGCTTCCTTCATTCCTTTCCCTCTTCTCTCCTTCTGTGCTGTCGTTGTTTCCCCTTCTCAGCACTGGTTCCATTTGACTTCCTTCTAGCTGAATGCTCTTCAGTTTGCTGCCTGCTTGTGAGCCATGTTGCCTGAAGCTATTCCAGCTTCCTGTGTTTGTGGCCCGTGTCCTATTGTTCTCCAAAATGCATCATTTTACTAGCTTTTCTCCTGGTGATGGTTTAAGACAAACCTCAGAAGGGCTGGATTGCCTTCAGATGTGGTTCTCCCCCATGCAGAGTCACCTGCACGAGTGGTTCCCTCAGGTAGTGGGTTAAAGGGGGCTCAAGACCAGAAAGGAGCCAGAAGGGAGATGTGGGCTATGGACATTTGCATGGTTTGTAGCATTGCAAATCACCTGTGCCAAAAGTGCTCCAGTGCCACGGTGGAGAGAGCCAGAGAAGGACTGGAGCTTGAACAGACTGCTGGGGAGCATCTAGTCCAACACCTGGCTCGAGGCAAGACTAACTTCAAATTTAGGTCACTTTGCTCAAGGACTGTCCAGTCAAGTGTGTTAAATTGAAAGAACAAGAAAAAGAACCTGTGTTCCTGCTCTGCAAATAAATATGTAATTCAACTGTTTTGGCCAGCACAGGTGAATTGTTCAGGCCATGGGAAGAGCTTTCGCATTTTTGCTTTGGTTAAAATTCTGAACATGTACAACCTGTATTTACTGGTATGAGTTCAGACAGGTGTCTGCTCACCTTGCTGTTTGATCTTGCTGCCTTGTTGTGTCTGTCCAGCAGAGGCCTGGGTTTGTGTTATTTTTTTGCAGCTTGGTGTTGTGGAGAGGGGACAGCTGTTTGGTGCTGAGGGGGGCTGCTCATTCAGAAGTGTGGTGCTTGCATCCCTGTGTCTACATACAGGTGCCTGGGAATTTGGGGTAGCTGAACGCCACTCCTAGTGCCTCTCGGTCTCCTTGAATATTCAAGCCTCCAGCTCCATCCCTTGGCTTCTCAGTCAGTAATTTGGGGATAACAGAGGTGTCTGCTTCTCAGAAGTGCTGGCAGGATTACTGGGTGAGTGTTTGGGCAGTGCTTTGAAGAGGAATGCTTGTGTGTGCTGGTGGTGTTGCAGGGTGACAGCTGGTATTTGCTCTGCATGTGCAGAGGGGAGGATGACTTGAGCCACCTATGGCAAAATTGCAGTCCCACTAATGTTTGTAGCATGTACAGAATAGTTTGTGCCACCTCAAAATAAGCATGTATCCTGTTCTCCACACCTGTTACCAGCCATGCAGATGCAAACACAGGTCTGCTCACACAAGTTGCTTCTCTGCCTGTGATGGCCTTCTAATGGGTTTCAGGCACCAAAAATGGGTTTAGGAATGGTATGTGAGCTGAACTAGTGCTCAGTCTAATTTTGGAGCCCAGGAAAGGTAGTGCCTGTGCCGTAGTGCTGGAGTTTAACGTATGGTGTCTAAGTCGGCTGTAACACCTGCAAGACCCCAAGAAGTCACTGTATTTCTTGTGCTTTGCAGAAAGGTCATGCAAATAGCTTGCTCACCATGGGCACAGTGACATTGACCTTCATCAAGCATTTAGTGCTTTTCATCACAGAAGGTGTTTTTCTCAGCTGCAGAACAACCCTTTTTGGAAGGGAGGTGTTATTAGGAAGATGCAGAGTTCAGGCACTAGCCAGTCTATCAGGAATTGCATGGAAAAACCTGCAGGTGGGCAGTGCTTGAAGCTAATCCTCTGTGTCTGCCTGCTGGGCTCATCTTCTTTTCCCCCTTTGCCCCTGGGCTTTGTTGAGAGAAAGCTGAGTGATAACTTTGAGTCTGTCCTGTCTGCATGTCGGTTTTCAAGGTACAATGATGGAATTATAGGTGGCTGGTGGTACAGTGAGGACTTATCAAAGGAGAAGTCTGGAGCACAAAAAAGGGGGATGAGGAGGCAGGCAAAGAAAGGCAAAAAGGATAGGGAATGATGGTGCAGGCCTGAAAGCCTTTTTGCTCATTTATGTCAGAGTCACCTTTATAAATCCATGTGGCAGGATGTTGGCTGCCACTTGCACATTAGCTGTGTGAGGGGAGTCTTAAGCAGGAAGGTGGAAGGAAAAGCATGGCCTGATGAGGAGAAAGAGTAAGAGAATTTGTAAGCATGAAAAAAATAAAAAAGCACATCTTAAAAGTTTGGGCTAGAACATTTGTAGCTCGTAGAAATTTTCATTTATGCATCTAACTTTTAAAAAAGAATTCTAATAATTGGCTTTTGCTATCTTTAAAAATGTCATTTAAATTCAATCTACACTTTCTACTATGTGTGTATTTTGTTTACAATCTGAAAAACACTTTAGAACAGCACATTATGAAAAACAACAAGATTCAGCTTTGCATCTGTCTGTCAATTATTTATTTTTTCTCTTCCCCTAGGAAAGGGTTTCCCATACTTTATTTTTTCTTGCTGCTACTTCTAGAGGATCTGATATTTTCAAAGAATTAGCTTTTGCACATCTGGCTGTCAGTAGAACTTGTGTGGTTGTTGGGTTCTTCCCCAACACAGGAATTTCCTTGAGTTGTAATCTAATGAAAACAATGTGAGTTTTGTGTGTAAAGCTGCTTTAGTGATCCTGAGCAGTCTATTGGTTGTTTTTCCTCTAAAACAGTACTTTAGGTATTATATTTCCAGAGATGTCCTTCCTTGAAGGAGAAATCATAAATAATAAGGTTTTCATGGATATTGAATGAATAGTATGGGGAAGCCCCTATAGAATTCTCTCCTTTTTCTCCTGTAGGAATAGGTTGCTTTCTTTTGCAAGGATGTGGAGGTTACAGAAATAGATTGCCCAAAAGGGTGGGCAGGGAGTTGGCTGTTCCATTGCTTTACAAAGCATTTAATACCAATTTGTAAAGCTGAACAGTATTTCTCTTTGCAGCATTTTTATGTGGTAAAATCCTGTGGTTTAAAAATAGCCTGAGAGTTTTCCTGAACATTTTTATAAAAATTAATTATTGCGATTATTCATTAGGCAAGACATTCAATAACAGAATGAAGTGTATTTGCAAGGAACAGATTATTGCCTTTAAGGTAAAGATACATTCACATTAAATTTTGCATAAACATAAATTGATATATAATCACATAGACCAGTTCTGTTGAGGTTCTGCATATTCAACAGCTCTGAAAGAGAGGATGGTTGATATCTTCCATCAGTTTTCAGCAATGGAAGCATGTAAATAATTTTCCCATGAAAATGAAAATTAGTGTTGCAGCATTATTAATCTGGTTACTTAAAACAACTTTTCTCAAAAGCAAGGATAAACCAAGGAGCTATGAGTTAGATAGTTGCCTTCAAAACCAAATCAAAACAAAAAGCAGAATTTTTCAGTGGAAAGCATTGGTTAGTTAGGACCATGGGAACTGTTTATTTAATTATGTAACTTTTAATATAGTGGTGGTTTAAAAGCATCATGTAGGAGGGATTTAAACACTTCTTTTGTTTCTAGAATATCAGCTGATAACTTGAGTGTAAACAGGAAAATCCAAGTTCTTCAGCCACCCAAAGCAGGGTGATACTATCATGTAACTAAAGCTGGGGTTAGTGCGGATTGCAAGCAGGAATGCTAGACTCCAAAAACAAAATCAGTTAGTGGTTTTTTTATCCCAAACCACAGGGTGTTTTTGATTAACCAGTTATTCCTGGCCTCTCAAGGGAGAACTTGGAAATTCAGAGTAAGAAGAAATAGCTAAACAGATGGAAGAGATTGACATTGTTCTGTTTCACATCACCTTGAATGGTGTTGGGGATAGAACTGGTGCGATTGAAAATGTGACCACAAAGGTCTGACTTTGACTGTGGATTTTAAACCTGCTTCCCTTTTTGGCAGAAGAAGCACTGAAAGCATGCTGCTGTCGGTATATAGCCTACATGGTTTTTTCTTTTTCAGTGGTGGCTGGTGATGATGATTGTAGACCACCAGTTTACTGGGGCGGTGCTTGTGACCATCTTGAATAGTGACACTATTGCCAGCTTCTGTGATTTTATTGTTAGTGTGTCGGGGGCTGTTTCCTTACTCCCTCTATAGTCCCAGCTACTGCCCTGAGATTTCAGAAGAATTCCTGTGTTCATTTAGTTTTCTTCCTTTTCTAAAAATCCCCCCCCCCCCCCACCACCACACACATCAGTTTTTAACATGCTGTGGCTGTGCAAAAGATCTCAAAATTACGAAGCATGTGTGCTTCAGAGGCTCAGAAAGCCGACAGCAAATAAAAAGAATTATGGTTTGAAAATATATACAGTGGGCTTTTTCAGCCAGTCACACATAAGGGGGGGGAAGAGGGTGGCTGGCAGATGAAATAAAAAACTTTGTGGTTGGCTGATCTGAGCCCCTGACCCCATGTACTGGTTATGCATGTCAAAGAAGCTTTAGCCCAGCAAACACAGCACGTTGGGAAAAGTGTTGGAGAACATGTTAAACAGGAATGAACTTCACATTTTGTTATAAATGAAGTTTAAACAGTCTTTTATTTAAATAATTAACCTTAGCATCCTAATGCTGTTGCCACAGTTTCCTCTAAAACACAAGTTTTGCTCAAAGAGTAACTGATCCAACTGATCAGTACTGGAGTAGATGAGTGGATTTTATGTTGGTTCTCAGCCTGGAGAGGCTGTTAAGACCTGGCTGTCTTGGGTGTGCTCAGGACCAGGCCTGTGCAGAAGCCACCTTCTACCACATCACCCAGAGATGTGGGTATCGATGGACCCATTTTTCCCCTATGTGTCAGTGCTAAATTCATGCTGGTGAAGACAGCTGGGAGAAGGATTCATGTGCTGTTTAAACTCTTATTTGGAATACCAAAACATACTTGATGTTCTGGATGTATATGGTTGCATTTGTTACTGACCTCTTTTTTCTCCCAAATCCTTATTAAGTGAGAAGCAGCAGTAGCTGGCAATCAAAGACATGAAATACATTTATTATTTGAAGACTAACAACCTGCTGTACAAACCCATGTCTTGGTCCTCAGAGAGAGGACTGAGGCTTGAACCTCCATCTCCAGCTGTGAAAAGTCTGCTTAAAATAACCAGATGGGGTTTTTTTTCTTGCTTTTATTTCAGAAGTGATCCTTGATACTGGGTACTTTTTTGATTAAAAAACACCCTGTGCTTCTGGGAGGTGAAAAATTGTGCTTTTTGAAAGCCAAACCTCTCCAAGTTCCCTTGGAATTGGCATCCAAAGTCTCCAGTCTCTAGTGAGTAGCAGCCATGTCGGATACAAAGCAGGGTAATTTATTATGCTTTGCTTCCAATGCTGCTTCCTGTGCTGTATTAACTTTTGGGTACCATTGTTAATCTAAATGGATATTCTAGAAAATAGTCAGAAGGGATCAACAAAAGAAACCATAAAAATATTTGGAAGCAGAAAACTTGTAATAAAAAAGGCTGAGGATGAGCTCTGTGCAAGGATTCGACTGAGGAGACACAGTATCTACAAGTACATAAAGAACAGTTTCAGAGCGGGCAGGGATCAATTATTTCAAGTCAGTTGGGATATAAATAGTGATGAATGAAGCAGCAGGGGGAAAAAATAGGCGGAATGAATGGGAAAAATATTAAGATTTCTTCAGGAAAGGCCACAGAGCCTCCACTGTAGGTGCCACAGGCTTCTGGAGGACGGGATTGCCTTTTGTGGGGCACCCAGTGGGTACCACCATGGGTGGCCTAAGGGCTAGAAATTATTTTAAACCCAGATCCTGGTATTTAGGAAACACTCGAGCACCTGCTGGATTTGGGATACATGCTGGAATCCTGCCAGTGGCAGCAGGAGCTCAGTACCTGCTTTCCTGAGTCATGGCCCAGGTGACATTCACCCAGAAATGTAACTCTTCAATTTTCCTAAGTTGAGATCATTTCAAAGTGAGTTTTTAAATGGTAAAATGAACCCAGAGCACTGAAGGAGATGTTTCCAGTGGCAGCTGGAGCTTGAGGCATTAGTTCCAGGTCAGGAGCTGTGTATTCAAAGACCCTCAAGCTGGAATGACCTGGTGGTCAGCAGAGGAGTGTGAGTTGTTTGCAAGAGGTGGAAGTTATTTCTGATGTCTCTGGAATGAATTCTGGGGTGCCATGGATATAAATAGGTACTGGGATGTTAACTTGGTCGATGGTGAGGAAAATGCTAGTGACAGAGAGAAATTAATGGTTCCATTTATACTTTCTTGAGCATTTCTTCTTCTCTAAGTGTAGCTCCACACACATATCGTCTGAATGAGCTGAAGGGGTTTCTTATGGGCCTGGGACCAGAGGTAGGAGCCATAGTCTGTGCAAGCATGAGCAGAGGTGTTTTTTGTTGGTTTGTGGGTTTTTTGTTTGTGTTTTTTTTTTTCTGGAAGCACAGTCTGCCTTTAGAAATGAATGTTGTTCCTTCAGAAACCTGTCCACAGAGTTCTTGCCAGCACAGTAGATGTTGACTTCACTTGAAGCTGGGTGTAGTAAGCTCTGGTAAGAGGAGGCCTTTGGTAAGGATAGTTTTTGAGTAGACATTTGACTTGTAAGGGTGTTAGCTGTTATCCTAAATATGCATTTGCTTGTTGGGGTAGACTTTGTTTTGTTGGTACCTGCCACGCTAAAAGCCCAGTTTGGTTGTGGAAGAGTTGAGAGCTTGTCCAGGGCTGTGGGGTCAGTTTGGGGTTTCCTGAGGAACATGTCTTTAGGGATGTGTAGCCGTGCATGTTTGAACAAACCAGCCCTGCTTACACAAAGGTGTATAATGCATTGCTGCATTCCTCTTCTGGGAAGAGAATGAGTGGGTGAGAGATGGCAGTAATTCAGCTTCAGCAAACATAAGAGGAGAGCACCTTGTGTCAGAAACCGTATGGATTGGTGTGTTTATCACTATTGACCCCGTGTGCTCACAGCTGCACCCAGACTTCGTACCTGTGGCAATTACCATCCATCTCGCCTTTCTCTTCGGTTTCATTGTAAGCTGCAAAGAACCAAGACTCAATTACCCGATCACTGCTCTTGAAGGCAAGCTCTTAATCTTTAGCATTTCTCATCCAAATGCAGTTATTTTGATTGCTACATTTCAAGCCTTGCTACAGATGTTAACCCTCTCCTGCCATCTTTTTATTCCTCTGCAGAGCTTTTAAATCCCAATCAGGTGCTGTGGCTCATGGTCCTACGGTAGTTCTTCGATTTTGAATTTTTCCCATCGAAAGGAAGCCCTGGGCTTGAGTGAAGGTCTTTCAGAGGCTGTTCAAACTTAAGTATGTGCCTTTGTCCCATTGACTTCAGTATAGCATAAAATCACATGTTTTGACACCCAGGAAGACCCAGTCCTTCCTTTTGTGGAGCATAGCCTGGAGATGATGGAGCTCAGGAAAATGGAAATTACAGCACCCATGCTGCTTTCATTCCTTTTCTTCTGTATCTATTTTCCTTGGCACTAAAAATGTACAAAACTTCATTGTCTTGGAAACAAAAACAAAACAATCTTTCTTTATTCATGAACTGGTGTCTGTTTTGAAATCTTATCAGGATGGAAGGAGAAGAAAAAAAAAAGACCCGTCAGTTTCTGTTTTTTTCTTTCTGGGTTGTTTTTCACCACTGGGTGCTGCTGGTAGAAATCCTGCAATAGGCATTGTAGGAGAAAACACATTTCGGGAGACTTCCCAATTTAGCACTGTGATTCAGCAGGATCCTAGAGAAGAAGCCTTGGTGCGTGGTGGAATTATGAGCTAAAATCAGGCAGAGGGGGGAAAAAAACCCAGCAGAGCCTCAGATAGAAAATGAGTAATTTGTGATTAGATGTTAAAAGCAGCTTTCTCAATGAATTTGTGTGTGCCTGTTTTACCCAAGCACAGGAATCCTAAATCTCTCCTTGACAAGCCCCCCGTGTCCCCTATTTGTCCCTGTGTCCCCAGGCTCCATCCTTCCCCCTCCCGTCCCCCTGTGCTGCAGGCAGATGAGAGGCAGCGAGCCTGCTGGCTCCTTCTGACCCTGTCTCTCATTGTCAATTTTCATTCATTTTGGACAGCCTCGACATTTTGGAAACCTTGTTCTCTCCCTCAGACAGGACCAAGGGTGGTCATGGGTTCAGAAGGGATCCCAGGGGAGCCAGGAGGTGTGAGACTGCCTGCCCTGGGATAGCAGACTGCTGTTGAGGGGCACAACGGGGAAGAGCATTTAGGGAAATTCCTGTGTGGATGGAGAGGCAATGATTGAGCTAATGCAGTCAGCTAACTATATTATATTTGTGAGAAAACAGTGAAAAATTAAAAATGGGAGCTTTTCTGGAGGAGATAATATATGGTGAAATGTGGTACACATTTATAAACAATAATGTTTTACGTGAAGTGGGAGATTTGGCTTATCAGTGCTGTTAATTTTTTCATTTTCTATTCTCCTGAAACTATGTCTAACAACATTTTTAATTACCTTTTCAATATTGTACTTTATCATAATCGTTTTACTTTTTGAGACCATTCTGTGTTTTCCAGTTAAAAATTAATCTTTTCCTTAAGTTTCCTCTCTCCTTTCATGTTTAGTAGGTGCTGTCGAGCCAAGCATCAAAGCAACTTATTTATTTATTTATGTATTTATAGAGATTATGTAATTTTATGTCAGATGCTCTGTTACTCATATGAAAATAGAACTAAACAAGTTTTATCCTTTGGGACATAACTGCTTGTCTGGGGGATGAGGAGAGATGGTTTGTGGCATTGCACAGTTTCCTGGGTGCCTTGGTCCTGCAAATGGCCAAGGAAGCTTGAACATCCTTGGGTGCCCTGTGAAGGCTGGGGGAAGTGGGAGCATCCAGCACCTTACAGGATTGTTGAGGACCTGGCAGCACAGGAGCCTGAGACTGTCCCCCCTTGCTGTAAGCATCAGGTATTGCTCACTGCTGGAGGCAGAAACACCAACCCAGTGACCTGCTGTGTTAAAGTGAAGCACAACCTTCTCTTTATCCACTAGACACTTCTTACATATTGTATAGTGGGGATCCTATCTCTGCCTCTGTAATTTTAAAATGGAGTGTGCAATGCAGGTAGCAAACTCTGCAAAGTCCTTTGACTGACTTCTTGCACTTTGGGACCTTATAATCTGTTTGTGGGTTGCCAGATCATACATCTCTGTGCTTAAATTTCCCAAGAAGGTTAGCTAAAGCGATGCTTTTGCTTATTTTATTTATTTTGGAATGGGAGGGAATTACATCCAAAATAGCTCAGGTATTTCCAAGAGTGAGATTAAGAGGAAATAAGTTGCCTGGCCCAGGTGAGATATTTGTGGGAGTAAAGATTTGGAGTCTGGCAGAGAAGCTGCCTGGTGGCAGGCACGCTTCCTCCCCATTCTCCCAAGGATCTGCACAAAGTAGGTGAAGTGCAAAGCCTTGGGATAATGTCATGCTGGGAATAGACCAGATTTGGCTGCTAGCTTCTCCCTTTCCTCCATCCCGCTGGGCAGTGGCCATCCCTGCTGGGGCAGCCCTTGCTGCTGGACTCCTGGTGCCTGGGTCAGGCAGGTGCCCTTGCCTTGCTCCCTCAGCTCCCAATGTCCCTGTCACAGCGTTGCCTGGGTGGTGTCACGGCTGTCCCCTATGGGATTACCAGGCTGCTGTGTAGTGATCCCATTCTCCCTGAACTCTCCTGAGTTTAACAGATGCATGAAGTAACACACGGATGTTGCATGCCTCTTTGAGACAAATGAGTCCCTGCTTAGATAATCTGGGAAAGTCATAATTGATATCCAGAACCCCTTCATGCATTTTCTGGCCTCAGTGCATTTCTCAGTTCAGAGCTTTTATTTGGCTTAGGTGCCTGGGGTTCCCCCCTGGCTGTTACAGTCATGGCCAGCGGGTCTGGGAGCTTCTCATCCCATTCTCAAGCAGCTCACTTTGCCCTTGGCTGGGCTTGCAATCAAACAGCAGCTCTGCCTGCTAAGAAGGGATGTTTTCCATTTGCAGGCTCCTTGTGCAGCCTGCTCTCATACCTGCCCTGTAGTGTCTGGGCAGAGTGTGATCAGCAAATTGCTCAACCACTTGCCAGAGCTGTGCTGTTTGCAGTTACTGCAGATCCCAACACAGCGGCGGCTCTGCTGGATTAGCTTTCTTCCTTTAAGAGAGATTTTTGATAGGTGTCTGCTGCTATTTCACGGTCCTATTCTCTTGTGCTTCAGTTCAGAAGTGCATTTATTTTGCTTCTGCACTTTTCCAATAACTGAGCAATAGTTTATGTTTGCTCTGCAATAAATTTAATTTTCAGTGTATTGGCCTAGTTACATAAGTGATCCAAATCCCTCTGGATCTCTCTTGTACTTGCTTTGTATTTACTACTCCCTTCAGTTTCATGTCATCAGCAATTGAGCAATTTTACAGCTGGTTTCTCCAAATAATTTATAGACACTATCAAGGGTGGAATAGATAGTGAAAATTTGCTGCATAGATCCCACTCTTAGTGTACTACTTTTGCAGGAGCAAGAGTTGTTGGCTGGGAGGTGATGGCAAATACTCCCATCTCAGGCAACATGTACATGCTCATAATCGGGAGGTAGTCCAGCCATAAATTTCAGTGCCAGCATTGGGGAGTTTGCTATTGATGCCTCTGGCTGTTTCCAGCTGGATACCTATGCTGACATATAGAAGCTATTGCAGCTGAATTAACTGCCGACACCATTGTCAGCATCACCTTGTAGGATGCTTGCAGTGAGATATTCAGTTCAGTCCTTCCCTTGGGAGATAGAGGCATTTTTTCTGCTGCTTCTTTGAAAGGAGTGCTTAAGGCAAGGATGCTATATCTCTGTGTTCTTCACAAAATAAGCAAAGGAGCAGAGATTCTGAGAACCACCACGTAGCTGAAAGTCTTCAGTTTGGCAGCATGAAGAGTTAAAAAAGTAGAGAGACATTTGTACCGAACTGCTTGGACATGTCTCCTGTAAGCACAGCTGTGGAGAGCAGAAACTGCAGAGGGCTGGGCTGTTCTTCCCTTCCACTGGGTGCCATAGCTGCTGCTATGGAGCAGGCTCAGTCCCCCAGGAAACTCCAACCCCAAGGTGTTTCATGTCATTGTGTGTAAAACCCACGACATTGCTGACCTCAGGGCTGTGATGGCGGATGTGAAACTGGGGAGATGACTCACTCCAGCTGGTAATTCAGGCTGAAAGATGGGGTTCCCCAACCTTTCTTTGGTATTTAAGAGGTGTCCCCCTTCCTCTCTGAAGAAAAGTTACACCCAGAGTGTTCCAGCCAGTCTCGCTATTGCTATGTTGTGTCAAGGACTTTCTTTACGACCACAGGCACCGAGGGATGAGTTAAAACAGTAAAATTAAAGCTGATGGTGGAAAAACATTGGGGGGGCAGGTCCCTGCCCAGCTGGCTCACTCTTCCTCTTTGTGGGGGGTGACCTGTGCTTAGAGAGATTTTACTGAAAACATTTATTCTGAAGGGCAGCAAAACATATCCGTTCTTGTGGGGAATATTAAATGTTGACATTAAGCAATAATTTAACGGATGGTAGAAGTTTTTAGTGAATAATACATGGGCTTCCCCAGTGAGCCTCAGATTATCTAGGGAAAAAACTCACCTCTTCTCTAGGTGAGAGCAAGATGCATTGTGGGTGCTGCAGGCATCAGTAGAAACCCATTGGGTACATGCTGATGGAGAGCAACCTGCCCTCTGTTTCCAGTGGGAAAGCATTAAGAGCATCATGAAAATTTGTTTTGAATGTTGGTAAAATTTGCCCTCATCCCAAAAGAAAAAAAAAAAAAAATCAAACAAACCAGCCCTTTGAAAGTGGTGGGGGTATTAGATGGTTCTAATTGCTTTTCTCTGCAGTTTGAAAACAGTACCCTCCCTGCCAAACACACCTGTTATCACTGGTATTTTGTTTTTGCTTATCTGTGTGTAACTGTGCCATGTTTTCCTGGTGACATTTCATACCTGGTTTTGAGACTCTTTGTTTTGCTGCTTATGCTTTGCTTCTCAAAAGGGATGAGAAAATTCAACCTTCCAAGGTACAAATAAGCCTCTTAGCATCATAGTATCAAAAGAGTGATTAAAGGGGAATTTCAGGTCCTTTTTCTGGTTGATTTTCAGGTCATTATTACAGTTTTCCATTTGCCTAAGTAATTCCTCGATCCCAGAGTTAACTTTCTTGATTTCTCAATTGATTGGAGCATTGCTGAAACAAAGAGCACGACTGGCAAAACGGATCTGTGAAAAAGCACCCCGGTAATTTAATAAATAGCACAGACTGGGTGTTATTTAAAACCCAGCACACATTCAGTTCCTCATAGGCTTCAGACAGCCGTACCAGTGGAGGTTTCTGCCGTTTAGTCAGGGAAATTCAGGCACATGTACAACCAATGGTAGCAGTGAGGAAAATGGTCTATAAATGTATAAAAAAAATTTATATACTGGTGCCAATACTTCTAAGCCAGCAAATGTCTAATTTCTGAGGCTTCCCTCCGAAGTGTGGGCTCAGTAGCCTGCCTTGTCGGATGTGTGCGGATTTCTTTGTCCTATGTTCATTACTGCATCCTGCCAGTCATTAATGGGTCACCTTGGAGGTGCTGGAATGTCCTGCCTGAAGACCATTAGTGAGGAGCACAGATGCCTCTCAGCCCCCCCACGCACCTGCTTCTGCCCAAAGCCTGCCCTGCAGCAGCGCTGCCCACACCCGTCAGACATCAAGCATCAATGTGGGATTTGTTCGTATAGAAACCCTGCACCTCTTGTAGGGTTCCCCCCCACCTCCCTGCTCCCCCCTTAGTTTTACATGACCTGAGGGAGGCTGAGTGCAAACAGGACCGGACCTGCCAAGGGTCAAAGAAACGAGGCAATCAAGAAGGCAGAGTTTTCCCAAGGGGAGACAGACTTGCTGGCTGACAGCCAGGATAATGAAACTGCTCGAGAGAAATGTCAGCTTAAATGAGAATGTGCAAAAAGCCAGGTATTGCAGCAAGACTAGTGGGCCATGGCCCTGTGCAGGACAACATGCTGGTTCAGTCTCGCCAGTGGTTAGTTTGTAATGGTTACAAGGATGATTGCTTGTCAGTGTAAATAGTTGGATAAACAAACGTATAGGAGAGTGACTGTGGATGTGAAAACCCCACTCTTTATTTAGAGGATGTGAGAAAGTGTGTAGCTCTAATCACATTTGCCGGGGAAGTGACGGCAGGGGAGATTTGGGTGTGATGAGGAAATGGAAATGTTTGCTGGGAGGAGAGGAGCAGCTGAGCACTGTGGCACCGGAGCCTGAGACCCTGCCAGAGGGTAGTGCCTTGATCTGTGGGGCTGAAAGGCTTTGAGGCAATTGTAACCACATCACTTCCAGGGCTGAGGCTGTGGGACAGAGTAGTGATTTTCATGGCTGCAGGCAGCCCTGGGGACCCAGCTGGTGAATGAGGGGAGGGGGTGGATTTTTTTTCCTTTCCTTCCCCCAGCAGCCTGGCCAGCCTTTGTACCAAGCCTCAGGGGTTGTGTGAAGCCTCCTACTATTGCCTTTCCCTCCACTCGCCCAGAAGGGTGATGTGGGGTGAAGCATCCTTTCCCTTTCGGGTTGGGATGCTTCTCTGCAAGACTGGTTGAAAATCAAGGGCAGGCTGAAGCTCAGCCAAAAACTTAGCAGTTACGTGCTAAATTTGTAACCACCAGGAGTAAGGGTGCTTTAATTCAGTGAGTCATTGCTTGTTCTTATTAAAGAGTCTGTGGGGACAGCTTTTCTGGCATACGTTGCAGGGTTGAGGTGCAAAGGGGAGCTGCTGTGGTCTGTAGCCAAAGAAATGATCCCAAAGGCATTAAACTGGCTGGAGGTGCTTGTAAAGGAATTTTCTCTCATGAGAACATTGATAACCCAAGAGAAAACAGGGGAGAACTGGTCAGGAACAATATTGTCATCTCAGGAAGGTCCTGTCCACAGGCTGGTCCAGGGAACAGAGCCATCCTGGCTGGGCTTCCCGTAGGGCGGGAGCTCGGGTGCCCCAGCTGTGGGATGTGGGAACACAGGCAGGATGGATGTGCTGATGGCTCTGTGTTTATCTCCTTCAATTTCCTGTGCTAAGACAGGAAAATACAGGTTTTCAAATCAGAGTGTGCTTTCAGTCATCTTTTTCTGCCCCCCACTGTGGCAAGCAGAAGCTGGTAATTTGCTTTCTAGAGTTGATCCCCAAGTGTGTATAAATAGATGATGTCTGAAGGGAAGAGCTTTAGAGAATGGTGATATTAGGCTTTGCTTTTTGAGAATTTAGCTACTGTTGAAGTACCTGGCATTACCTTACTGCAGTTAAAGTTTTTGAGGATGGGTAATATTCTCCCAACTGCAGAATTACCAGTAAGATGTGCCATGGGTCATGTTACCAGTCTCTTGCTGGTAGTGGTTTAGTGTGTGACATTGCAGAGAAACCCTGTTAAAGTTGAGGTGCAATTTCATAACATTCAGTGCAAGTGCAATACTAAACAGACCTTCTCCAAGTAACTTACGCTGTTGATTTAATAAATTGAAGTAATGATGCTCTTTTGGCCTGTTCTTAGCTTTGCAGCTTCTTAATGAAGGACCCATTGCATTGTTATGTTTTGTTAGGGTCTGAGATCTTGTTGTCTGTGTCGGGTGGTATTTTCAGTTTTGAGAGAGTAGCCAAGAAAATCACTGAGAAAAGCCCATGAACAATTGGTGTCATCTGATTCTAGCCTGTACTGTAGTTGCTCTGCTTCAGGTCTGTCGGTTTGGTAGGAGACATCTTCAAATGAACATTTAACATAAATAGTTGCGTTCAAAATAAGCAAATGCTTGCCTGAGCACTCAGTAAAGCTCTGTTAGATGAGTGAAAAGCAAGGTGCAGCGCCCTGCAAGACAATCTGAAGGAGGCATTCATAAAGACTATCTTTTTATCCAGTAACATTTTGCAGGAAAATTAATTATATGTAAATACATAAAAAGTGAAATGGATACCTAATCTTCATTGCTAATTGGTACTCCGCATAGCTGTATTATGTTTGATAACAGAGTGATTGACCTGAGCAAAGCTTGTGTATCTCTAGGATAGAGACAATAATTGTTATTCAGAAAAATGCCATGATGATTGTATCATATCCTGTGGTTCAGAGATGCTTTCTTCAGTGTATTACCCTTTAGTTTTCAATAGGTAGCAATGAGCTTAGTATTAATGTTGCCATAGTTGAAATACAGCCTTCATGGGTATAGGAATAGGTTCGGGAGTCACCACATTCTTGTACTGCAAGTCAGACTTGAAGACTCATCCATTACATTGGAGTGGATGATGAAAACTTAAACTAAATAAGCTGTCAGCATATTTTCTTTTTTTAATGTTGGGTGGATGTCTAAACCAGCACATGCAACAGCAGCATCCTTAAGAAGATGAGCAAGAAAGATGGAAAACACAAACTTGTGCATAAATTTCTTGGATTCAGTGTATGCTCGCAACTGAGAGGAAGCAAAAAGCCACAGGGCACAAAGTGCCACATCTTTGTAGGTGGTCCAGAGCTTCAGTATTCAGACAGGCACTTACGTGTTTTTTCGTTATTCATTTTCCTGTAAAAAGTTGTAGGATTTCAGGTACATGGAATAAGGAGCTCTGGAGATTCCTCAGCAAAGGCAGCAGCAAGAGGATAACAGAACTGAGTCTGACTGGAATATTTTTGGCACTTCTCTAAATAATTAACGATGCTTAAGCTGAGCCATTTTGCTGAGATGTTTTTGTCTCAGGAGCATTATATTAAATTCTGAGATTCAGGATGCCTCCCTCATCCTCTACCACCCCATCACTTCCAAGGAGGTGGTAAGAGGTGTATTAGGGTGAGGAAGGAAGGGAAAGGGGAGAGAAATAGAAAATCTGTTCTGTACAGTCTGTTGTGTCCCACGTTGTTTCCCTGCTGCTAGTTGTGCCTGTAAAGCTTCCAACTAACCAGGCACAGAGAGATCCCTAAGAGGTAAACTAAATTTAATTCTCAGCTTGAAAAAGCATTTTTCTTGTGAAAAAAAATTCTATTGAGCAGCTGCTCCTTCGTAGGCAGTTTGCAAACTTTGGGACCTGCCCTGAAGGATAGTATTGGCATATCCATATTCAGTGGTTTGACAGGAAAATGTGTTTTATCTTGTGGGCAGGAGTGATCCCTTGGGTGAGGAGAAGAAGAAATCTAAGAGAAATCCATATTTTGTGGCTGTATCATACTAAATGCAGCACCTACTAAAATCTTACTACATTGGAGGAGGTTTTAGATAAACATGCCGTCAGATAACTCCAGCAGCTAAAACAGATAGGAAAATAACAGCTCTGTGAGCAGTCTAGCAATTGCGATGTATTGAAGATGTCCTCAGATGGCTAATCTGAAGATCTAATGTGCATGCTTATAAATAAAGACCTCAGAGGCTAAGCCTTCAGGGATTAAAAATGGGGCAGAAATCTGTCCTCATTTGAGAGCCTCCTGCTGAAAGGTGGTGCCAAGGAGTGAATTGCCAACCTGAAAGCTGGTTGCCCGGAAGGATGGTGGTCATGTTGCATGCAGGGACTTGGATGGATTGGCTGAATGAGAGTTTGTTGGTGGGTGGCAGGACCCCAAGCACTGGGATCCTGCCAAAATCCATGTTCAGCACCGTAAAGGAAAGTGGTACCCAGTGTGAGCAAGAGATGTCTCCCAGGAAAAGCCCAGAGCTGAGCATCATTGCACAAGGCATGCATTGCATGCTGCCAAGCCTTTCTCCCTTTGACAGACCTAATCCACTGGTTCAGTGTTTCTTCAGCACAGTGTACATAAAGCTTCTTGTGACAAGGCTCCTACCTTGGATCATCTGAAAAGTCCTCATAAGCAGGAAGCCACATCTGGCAGTGAGTGTCCTTGGCTGCTTAGAATGATGGGCTTTCAAAAGGTCTTTTTTTATGTGTTGCTAGTGTGCAAGGAGTAATTTTTTTTTTTTAATCCAACCTATTTCATAAACTTGGAAATGAGACTCCAAGAATAAATTTCTTTTTGACCGCTGTCAAGGAGTTTCAATAGTTTGTTTATCATACCTGTACGAGCTCTTCAGAGAGCCTGAGAAATGATGGTTTGGGACGCTATCTCCTTTCCCAAGCCTCTGTTTGCACTGAAGCAGTATTGTCCTGTTCCCTGGGGACAGCAAACAATGAGAGCAAGTGCTTGGAGCAGATGCAATTGCAAAGGTAACTCTGCTGTCGTTCCTTTCACCTGGAAGTGCACTTGTGATTTTAGGATTACATTTGGGTGGAAATGTTACTTGATGTTTATAAATACACCTACATGCCAAATTCTTTGTTTGGTTTTATTTTTTTTTAAATAAATGTCCTCTAATATAAAACAGAGGGCAGACAGAGGTAGCTGAAAAATTGCTCATATCTCATGGTCAAGAAAAAAATATTCTTAGTTCCCATGTTCATCAATGATGGCTTTCTAGTCTTCCAAACAACTATTTTTAGTGGAAAAAACTAAGACACAGACATACAGATCTGTAAGCTAATGCATTCCAGAGCCTCCTGAGTTCCTGGCAGCCACCTCTGTTAGATAATTTCAGACCCAAGTTTTTCCCCATTGAGTTACTTTTCAATCCTCTGGAGTCCCTGCCGTTCTTCAGGTAAGATGCTCCGTGACCTCAGCTAGTCATTAAGAAGTCAGTGGATTTATATCAGCTGGAAGTCTCAGGGCACTTAAAATAGTGCTGGGAGGATGGGAAGAGCATGAACACTTTGTCTGGCGTGTCTGTACCTCCCATCACCATGACCTGACCAGAGATGGAAAAACAAGCTCTGTCTGTGTTACCTCTCTGTGTACAGTGGGGATGTCACTGCCTTGAGTGGGAGCCTGGTTGATGTGCTTTGAGCTCCTGAGGCAGAAGGATCTACGTGGTGTCGTCGGTGTATTTGTTAAAACCTTGTCTGTATTCTTTCACCCATGATACGTCTGTGTTTAGCACTAAACAAGTGGTGCATGTATGTTATGGCTTAAGAATTTATGTGATAACAGAGTCAATAGGTTGCCATCTTGAGCCTAAGCAATACCAGCCAATTAGAGTTTTAAAGGCAAATTGTGTTCCTTCCAATCTTCCGTCAGCATTGTCCTTCTTCCTGTCCTTGCCCACAAACAGGAGGAACTCCTCTGTTCTTGATAGTGGCATTTACCATTTCTCAGTCCAGGAATCTGTCATACACTCCTAAGAATAGCTCAGGGAATTATTTCAGGAGTCTACCTTCATACACCCACTAGACTATCTTTGCCATGTTTGGCAGAATTTCCCTATTCAGTTTGTAAAAGTCCTTAACATGGGAAATTCCCCAGGCTCCCTCAGCAAACCTGCCCAGGGTTATCTTCACCATTGGAAGAAAGCCATCCCTAATGCCTAAATTAGATCTTCCTTGCTGCAGTTTGAGTCTGTAAGTTCCTGTACTGCACATTGTCATTGTGGAGAACAAATTGGTTAGTTTCTATTTGTGGCAACCTTTGATGTGTTTGCTGACCTCAGAGCAAATCTGATCACTTCACTCATCTCTCACAGGTTTAGACCTTCGATTATTCTTGGGCTCGTCAAAGTGTTTCCTTTAGTTAGCTGATTTTTTGTGCCAAGTGCAGATGGCACAGATTTGGGGTTTTTTTGGTAACACTAGTTTGTTAGATATGTATGAGTTCTACTTGGTTGACTGAAGTAGCTCATGAGTCTTGAAAACTGTCTTTTATAGACTTGGTACTATCAGTCAAGTTGCCATTCTATTAATTTCTTTTGTCCTTATTTCACAGTCTTGCTGCCCTAAGAAACTGAGCTCTTAGTTTTGAAGGTCAAGGGTTCTAGGAATATTGTGATCACTTGTTTCCTTTTGAGATAAATGCTGTGTTTTCTTTCCAGCTACAGATGACAGCAGTTTATCAGCAAGTACATCACAGTATTCATGCGTAAAAATCATGAGCAAGTGTGGGGGGGGAACAGTCTAAACAATAAAACATCATATGATCCAGTAAACTCTGGATTCTCCTTCAAAGTCTATGGTAGTCAGGTGTTACCTGACCTGTTTCCTGTAGTATTTACTTGAATGGTTGCTTTGCTTCCCAGCCCATTTGCACAGTCATTTCCAACCTCTGTTTCACACTTCATAGTGTATTACCTGTGAGGTCTCTGCAAATGCTCATTGTCATCAACTGAACTGTGAATCTGTGGTGCAGCTAGAAAGGTTTTAGGAAGTGAAGAGTATAAAACCACCCTTCTCATTGCTCCAAAAGCTCTTCCCTTTTCTAAAGTAAATAAATGTGCTTGTATTCTGTAGCTCTAAGCCCCTTTCCTGGAGAAGCACTTCTCTTCATCCTCAGAGTTTAATCAGAAAAAAACTAGTATTAGATATTTTGATTGTGATATGTCAGTTGGGATGACTACTGTTACTTAAATTCTTTGATGTTCAAAACAGACAGCATCTGATAACTTTATTGTTAGCTATTCATTAAATGGGGTAGTAAAGCCCAGAGTATTCTGTGGGATAAGAATTTTTTTTCTAAAGTGAACGTAGCCGTAATTACAAAAAAAATTTTTCCTCCTGTATTTTTTTCTCTTTTGAAAGTGGAAGATGTTTAAACAATAAGCATACATTCAAAAATATTACGACATGAAGAACACTGATATGTGTGTGGAGTTGCACTTAAATCACTTACCCAACTATGCAGGTTATAAATGACTCCCTGTCACTCTGAAAAGCTGCTTTTCTACATTCTCCAGTAAAATTATTCACAAGGTCACAGAACACTTGCAAATACTCACAGGGTACCATTCATACAGAATGGCAGGTGAAGAAGGAGTAATAAATAATTACAGGGTCTTTTCTTTGCCTTGGTGCGTTTGGGATTGGGACACAGCAGCTACCTGGCAAATATAAACTGAGCTAAAAATATTTGCATAAACAATTTGTTTCATGGCTATGAATGCTGAACATACTGGGAATGTGTACAGCCTCATTGAAGATCATTTGAAGCATATAAGGGTAAATATTTGGGTAAATAATGTGCAGCCAACAACTGGACAAGATTTAGGTTTGCTGCTCTAAGAGGCAAGTACTTAAGTGTCCTTGTAATGTGCGGATGAAAAATTATGACTTATTTATTGTACGAATTTTAAAAGAGTGAGAAGGTTTGCTGAGCCTTTAGGAAGTCTTGTAAATCTCCTGTAATAGGGGGCTTGCCTTGACACTTACAAAAAGACAGTAGCGTGTCCAGCTGCATTTATAGAGTGCTTTTCTAAGGAATGAGTTCTCACTTGACAGAAATGAGGGGGAATTTACCTGGGCAGAGGAGGCACAGTGGTCTTCTTGTCTCCCTGTCAAGATGGAACTGATGTCAGAAGTGACAACAGAGTAAGCTTGGGGGTGTTCAAAACCCAGTTGCATTCTCCGAATTTGATTGCCTAATTTGGCTACAGGTAGTGGTATTTTGGTGTTAGCACAGGAGAGATGGGGCCTCCCAGAGAAGTGCAGGTTCCCATCCCATTCTTGGGGGTACATCTGAATTTTAAGCATGATGGAAGTCCCAGGGACTGGCTGTCCATGCATATAGGGTGGGGCTGAGTTGGAAAGAGCTCCACACACACAGTGACACTCAAAACCAGAGGCTGCTGTTTGGCAGTCAGCATTTATTTGCAAACCCTGAAAAACTCTGTTACTTATCCTGATTTTTTTTTTTTTTCTTCAAGTTTAAAATCCTGCTCTGGGAAGCTGATGGCTTTCAAGAGCAGTCAATAATAGTTAGATGCATTCGTTAGAGGGGTGTTTGATGTTCTTCAGGCATGATGGGGATAAATAGATGGATATGAAGAAAGTTGTCTGTAGATAAACTTCAAAGTTTTCCTTTGTCGGAAGCAAATCTGAAAGTTGGCACTGGAATTAATCAGTGGATTTTTTTATTTTTAATTTCTTACAGTTCTCATAAACAGACTGTCTCTGGCATGCAAGAATGGCTTGGGTATTCTTTTGGGATGCTATTTTTGTTGTTGTCTGGGAATTAAAGTTTCTGTACCTGTAACTCACTTCTAAATGTGTAATTTCAAAGAATACCATAAATTTCTTTGCCTGTTGGTATTGCAGGATTGAAGAAGGATTGAACGGGAAGTTTTATTAACTGGAGCCCTAGCAATTTCAAAGATACCAGTTGTGCCAGAAGCTTTTCTGACAGGTCTTATTCATAATGGCCTGAATGTGTCCAAGACAGCGTGATCTATAGCTTTTAATCAGCTAATGGATTGAACCTCACAGTGAAACTTGGCTATATTCAGGTAGTTTAGAACAGAAAGGATTTTGCAATTTCACAATTTTCAGTCTGGGACAGGTTTTTGAGGGAAGCAGCAGCATCATTGCTAGCCACTGGTGAATGACAAAGCAGTGTTATAACACAGAATAAAAGGTGTGTTTAGCTCAGCTTCACCAAAGCATTTGTAATGGCCTTTGCCCTTGTCCTGGTTTAGGATTTTGGATCTTTATGTGATTGTGTTTTGCTCCAGCTATGGGTAAGAGCAGGTAAGGCAGAGCAGAGGGAGATTACCACAATTAAGGGATAGATTTCCACTGTAAAGCTTTATAATCTGTGCTTTTCTCCTGAACTAAAAGTTCAAACAGGTAAAAAAGGCCATGTGGAGAAATAGGCAGTGATTGGGATTGCCACGTTTTGTCCTGGTGCTGCAGTGCTAGGGAAAATGTGCTTGTCAGGGAAGTCCAGCTGTGGGAGAGGAGGGAATGCAGGAGGCGTGGCCAGGAATGGCGCCCTGGAGTTCAGGTGGAGTGTGGGCCCCCTGAGACCACTCAGGGAGATACACAGAGGATGTCTGAAGCATTATACTGGAGTCTGTACAAGTCCCCTTGTCAGAACTTCTTCATGTCTGAGAGCTCTTCATGTTGATTACTGAGGTTGCATGTTTCCATATTTAGTTCTTCTGTCAACTCTTTCCTTTTGTCTTTTCATTCAAACTTCCAAGACCAGGGAAAAGAAAAAGTTAAGAAAAGAAAAAGAAAAATCAGACAGGTTGATTTAGGTCTTGAGGAGTAGGAGTTGCTAAGGGATAGAGAGGAGGAGTCATCTCGCTTTGAGCAGAGTGAGACGATGAAAATTGTCCTGTAAATGTGAATTCACTGACTTTAACATGTGTGTGATGAAGGTCCCAAGTTCTGTACCAGTAGTCACAAGGTAAGAGGAACCTTTCTCTTTTTCCCCCTGGTGCTCTCCCCTTTTTTCCAAAAAATAAGTGGGGTACTGACCTCAGCATTGGCCAGCACTAGTGCAGGTGATGCCCTGGGTGCAGGTGATGCTGTTTGCAGCAGCGCTTGGGTGTAGATTGAAGCTGGCTTACCCAACCTTCCAAATTCTCTGCCTGTAGGGTAAAGCCTTCCCTTTAAACAGTCTCAGGTTTCTTAAATGTTAAGTGTGATACTGAAACCTGTCATTGCACAGTATTTTGGGGGTGGGTTGGTTGGTTGGTTTGTTTGTTAAAAAAGCAAGAGAGAAAAAGTTCTATTTCTTGATAATACCTTTTTTTTAGACTGGGTGATTTTTGGGGGTTTTTTGAGAAGTTCATTAGTCCCTGCAGAGTGGGGTGCTGAGATGACTGTTACAAGCACAGGCCTGTCAGGCACCCAGATATCCCGGGTCATGGGAATGGTGTAGTGTTACTGGTGGTCCTGGGAGCATCCCAACTGCCTCCCCTTTCAGCCAGGAGCAAGGTAGCTCTGTGTAGGAGTCCTTTGTGGGGATGTCGTTCTCCCAACCCGTCACCATGTGCGAAGCAGGACTGAAGGTGCTGTAGAGCTGTGGCAGAGGTGAAAAAAGAGGAGCAGGTTCCCAGGGTCTCCCCTCTACTTGGGCAGCACATGACAGTCCCTGGGGTAAAACAGCTTTAGCGACAGGGCTGACCCACTCCCAGCTCTGCCCCCAACACCCTTCCATTTTGGCAGGGTGATGCAGGAGAAGGGCTTGGTGGGAAGCTGCAGTGGTGCAGAACCTCCTTGTCCCTGTCCCACTGCTGCGCTGGGATAGGTACATGCGACGGTGTTATATGGGATACAAGCTGTGACTGTACAAGCTGGAACACGCTTGACCCCTTAATTAAAATGCCCTAGTTAGGGGCTATCTGCAGAGAAGCAGCCCTGTTTTCCCACATAAGAAAGGCTCACACTTGAGTTTGCAGGGAACCACCCAGAAGGACGGATTTTGAAGTGTTGTGGAGAAACTTGTCTTCACAGAGCATCGTCTGTGAGACAAGGTAATCTGTGCTTCAGGACTGGCCCTGCCAGCAGCAAGGCTGTACTGAGCCTCGTGTACTGCATGGAGAGGCTTTTTGAAATGATGAGTTGTCATGGGTTAGCAAGCATAGTCCCGGAAGTGATGTTCTTGCAAAGGGGTGCTTACAGCTTCCTCTATGACCTGACAGAACCTATCAGCTGGCCAGTTTGAATATGGACAATTCTTTAAGCCACTTAAAGTTGTGACCGCCTCTGTGATCCACACTTAAGAATAGTAAACCCCGAGGCAGAGCCTCTCTGTCTCGTTCCCGGTGCTGGGACAGGTGGCTGTGGGCTCCGTGGGGGGGCCAGCGGGCACGGCCCAAGCCCTGCTCGGGCCAGGCCAGGCCGGGCCACGGCCATCCTGGAGCTGATGGGCCCTGTTCCACCCGCGGAACCACCCCACAGCCCTGCTGGGAGCAGCCGAGCGGCTCGGCTCCCTCCCCCTTCCCCCACTTCGATAAGAAACATTCCAGCTGCAAGGCCGAGGTGAGATTAACCCTTTTAGTGCTGTGAAGAGCTGAAAACCTGAGGGAAGAGAAAGAGGAGATGCTTAAAGCTGAAAGTCTGTTGTGAAGCTATGATATATCAGAGTACCTGTTGTAATTTCATGAAGATATGGGGGCTGGAGTGTTCAACTCGTGAGCAAAAGCACCTGCACCGAGATAGGCAGATGCTGACGCAGCTGTAATTTCATGAGAAGTTTGGACAGGGAGAGATGGACCAGATGAGGACTTTTGCTCCAAATGGGAAAGGAGAAACCTCAGTTCCTAGAGATGCTCCCAGAGATAGTCCTAAAGATGAAGATGAGGAGGACCCTTTGCTCCCAGGGAAGGAGAAGGGCCTCTGTTCTTAGAGATGAAATGCTCCCAGAGATGGGTGAAGAGAACTTTTGTTTCTGAACGGCTCAACCTTAAAATTGTACCCCAAAAAACTTCAAGAGTGGACCCTCGAAAGCAGTTGTGGGAAAAGCTGCAAGTTGGGGAAAGGGACTCACATGTGAGCAGAGAGACTCCTCTTCCTAAATGGACTGAACAAAGTTATTTGGAAGTGGGTGGCTGACTCATTGTAATAATGTGTTCATAGCATGGGCAAGAGAGACTCCTCTTCCTAAATGGACTGAACAAGGTTATTATGGAAGTGGTAAACAGACTGAACATCTCAAGGGTTGTCTTTTTACATTGTCACTTGGAGAAGGGAGGAAGGTGGGTGCAGAGAAGTGTTCTGAAGGTGTGGTATAATTTTTTTTTCTTCTTTTAGGTCTGTTAATAAACTTCTTTATATTCTCTCAAGATAGGTGCCTGCTTTGCGTTTCTCCTAATTCTTATCTCACAGAAGGTAAACAGTGATGAGTATCTTGAATCAAACCACTACATGAGTGGAGAAGGAAAAAGAACAGGAATGACATCTTGTTCCACATGGGAACAAGTGAGTCAAGGCCCACTTTTGTTACTGCTGTGACTGAGCATTTGCCTGGCCCAGGAGGTATGTGACACTGAAGTCACTGCATATGAGCTTCAGATAAAATGGGAAGGGAAAGAGAGTGGTGGGTGGCGGGGAAATGGTGCTATTTCATAGTGTTGCAAATGTGAGACCAGTGAGAGTACCAGTGTCACAGAGTCTGCAGAAGGTCTGACATGAACCCCCTCTGCCTTCTGCAAAATTTATCTGTGGAGGCGAAGCAGTGTTTGATGAAGTGGCTCTTTGATTTTAAATGAGAGTGAACAAGAGTCTGTTTTATGGAGAAATTAAAAAATTGTCTGATATCAAATTCTCTTGAATGGAATGAGTGTATCTCTCATTTTGATGAGCTTTCATGGGAATAAGGTCCATTGCTGTTGGTGGAGTTAGTGATCGGTACTGATCTCCAACTCGGTATGGCACAGGGTGGACAACTACTACCTGGGCTATCTAGCTGCTGTTTTCATAGTAAGCCATATGTGGAAAAAGTTCTGAATATGCTTTGACTTTAGCTTATTATTTCTTGTCTCAGAAAATTGTGCATCAGAAGCTCTACAGAGTTTGGTGGTGGTGGAATTAGGGTGGGCTTGAGGAACCTCTGCTGATGGGAAGGTAGTTGAGGACCAGCTCACACCTTGGGTCCAAGGAAGCCTGGTGTCCCCACAGTGAGGGGATGCCAGGGGTGGGGCCAAGCACTGCCACAGGCTGAGCCCAGCATGCCCATGGTCTTGTGGGTTAGAGCACAGCAGGTTTGGGTGGAGTGAGCCTAAAAATCCCACACTGTGGGCTGCTGGAGCTGCTGCACTCACACCACTTCAGAGTGAAGGCCTGTCTGGGCACACAGCTGCTCCCAGCATGTGGGCTCCAGCTCCTTGTTTATAATCAGAAGGTTTCCCAACACCCCCTTGCCCGATTCTTCCCATCTCTATGCACTTCTTGGTGAGGAAGTAGCTTTCCTAGAGAACTGAGGAAGAACCTTGTAGTGGAGCTGAGCAGGTTAGAGGTCTGCAAAAAGATGCATGGGTGCAGGCTGAGCCCAGCAGATGTGCTCCTGGCTCTTTGGCAGTGTGGGGAAAAGCCTGGTCATCCATCAGGAGCAGGAGGGTGGGTGTCTTCTGCAGGCACTGAGACTGCTGCATATGGGGGTGCCTGTGCTGCCTGTCTGTCTGTCATCTCTGTGCTGCAGGCAGATAGGTGGACAGTGAACCCTCATCCCTCAGGTGTAGCACTTCTCTCTTTGTGCACACCACCTGTGAGAGATTGCACTGGCAGGCAGATAAATCTTGAATATTTGCACTTTGTGGGAGAGACTGGTCCAGAAAGTTTGTGTCCCCCCCAAGGTGTGTATCAAAGGGATTGCTTTTTTATAGGATGTTTCTGCAAGTGGAAATATCAGCAGACCCCTCTCATGGCTGGTCTCTGTTGGCTCCAGCTGTCCCCTTACCATAGTCTTCAAGGGATGGTGTGCTGGGGAGGTGACAGAAAATCCACAACTGTGGGAAGTTAGCAGGGACGGGATTTGTGCCAGGGTCAAGGGATGACTGGACTTCTCTTTACTACACCTGAAAGTCATTTAACACCAGGTGCTTTCACTTGTCAGGATAAATGAGATCTAGATGTATCTTTCCTAGCTCTATTTTTTGCATATGGGGACCTCATTATTATCCTTCAGCAGCTGCAGGTCTGTGTTTGTGTGCATGTGGTTTGCTGACCATCTGCCAGCACGGCTGGGTTTGGGGGCACTAGGGAGGGGTTTTAGGTAGGTTTTTCTGGTCAGTTCAGGTCCTAAACTGATACAGGTGTGTAACCCCCCAGCATTTTTAATGGGAAGATGGTGCCTGAAATATCTGGGTGGAAACTGAGCCGTGGGGTCAGGGAGTGCTGGGAGAACCTCCAGGCAGTCATAGGAAAGAGCCATGGGTGATGAGCAGAGTTGGATGGCACATACCTTTGGATAAGGATAGGGTTGTGCTTGAGTAGATGGTTGTGGGGTGATCCAAGGCTGCCTGTTCAATCTTCAGCACAAACACCAAGATTTGTCCCATTTAAGTTCAGGCACTTGATCACAGCTTTGGAAGGAGGAAATGAATTTTCTGTCACTAGCTCTTTGAGAAGAAGGCAGGGTTCAAGCCTATATCTGGAGATGGCTTTATCCAGCCTTTGTCCTGCCACAGGGAGAGTCTCTTCCTCAGAAGAAAGTGCTCTCCAGGGAAACTATAGCTATAGTGGAGCAGGTGTCTTGGGGCTCTGCCCTGAAGATGGCAGAGGGACTGTGGTGGATGTGTTTTCAGGTTGCTCCCCTCCCTCAGAGCTTGGGAGGAAGACAGAAGCTTGAGCCTGGCAGAGGTAGGAGGAGCAATTATTGGAAGTACAGTTAATCTTTCTTTAATTAGAAGACATGCTAAATTAAAAGGCCCAGGAGTGATCTCAGAGATGTCAGCTTACCGAGAGATAATAATTGGTGTGAGAATCAAATGTTTTGCTAAGCTTTGGATCTGCGTTTGATAGCATTGTTATGCTTTTACATACTTAGTTTAAACTGAGAGAAATTTGACCCAAATAGAGAGCTCAAGCTTTGTGTTTGGTCTTCTTCAGGACTTATTGGATAGGTTTACTTAAACAGTAATGATAAAGATGATAGCAAGAAGTATCGTGATCATCTATTGTCTGTAAGCTTGGAGAAAATAGCAGCTAGCTTTAGAAACCTCTGGAGAAGAAATCTCTTTCTCATCGGAACTGTGGGCTTAAACTTTTGACAGCAGCATCTCTGGGTAAATTTCCAGCAGGATAAATCCAGGCTGTGAGAGGCAGGATGTTGTTTGCACAGAGCAGACAGCCCCTTGCTTTGGGCATCAGACAGCAGAGATGCTCCGGCTCCGCTCAGCAGCAGTCGGGAAAATCTGCCATCTCCTTTTCAAAGTACATCAAGAAGTTTTTTTCATTTTATTCTGGGGTAGTTTAGAATATACCTCTGCTGCTTTTAGAGGTGGGGACTGGCTGTTAAACCCAGGCTTTGTCAGTCCTGCAGGACAAGTCACTGTTGCAGTCCCTCTCTATGTCCCTTGCTGCAGGACCCCAGGGTAGCTCTGAGCTTATCACAATGTGGTGTGGGGCATCACCCTGCATGAGCACACAGCAAAAGGCAAGCATTGGGTCCTGGCTGGGGACTTGCCTTTTATATATAAACTTTAAGCCACCAATTTTTTTTTTGATTGTGGCATAGGACCTGTACTTTCCTTACAGTTAGTAGGGAACATCTGCTCGTGCTTTATGCGATGCCAGTGTTGGTGAGGCTGTATCTTAATCAGAAAGAAATCCTGTTTCATGTACAGAAGAGTTTCTGTGGCTATCCTTAGAGAAAATAGGAGAAGCACTTCCATGTCTGTTGAGGGAGAAGCACAAAGGTGGAGATGATGATTGTGTTTGTGCTTGAGGATCGCTCAGGGCGCTGGATGTGCCTTCAGCCTGGGTGTTCTGCAGAAGTAGAACTTGGGGCACTTGAGAAGGAAGCTTGTGGATTTTTGTGGGCCTTTGAACTTTGACTTGAAAGTGCTTTCTATGACAGTCTGAATCTTAGCAATGGAGTTAGAACAAAGATAATCATGGAAATTTTATTGATGGTAGGCATAGTTACAAGGAAATAAGGACTGTTCTTTTGAAATCAGTGCTTCCGTATAGTAACACATTCAACCCAGTGCTTTTCTGACTTAAACCAGTTTTATACTAATGTTTAAATCAACTGTGATGGAATTATTCCCAGTTTACTTTGGTAAGTGAGAGGAAAATCAATTGCAGTGCATCGACCTTGAAATGCACTAATTGCTTGCTGTCTCGAGCTGGATGTAGTGAGGAGCCGCTCTCAGTGTCCCACAGAACTCTCTCCTTTATGCCTCCTTGCAGCAGCCATGGACATCTGTAGTTTAACTGCTAAACCAAAGTTTTCCTGCCCCTTCAGATGAAAGATCCTGATCCAGAGCTTTTCTTTGGCAATCGGCACTGTGACAAAGGGCAGTTGCTGTTTTCACAGGCATTGGCATGGCCACGTCCCATGTCCCAGGGAAAGGTCTGGGAGATGCTATTGGCATCTTTCATTTGCCGTGCAGCCCCCAAGGTGAGAGTCCTGGCAGAGCCTAGAGCCAGGGTAGGAGATTTGTGAGTGGGGCCTGACTGATCTCACAGCTGCCACAAAGTGGACATGGGAAACTGTGAGGCTCCTAAAGCCTCATCGTGACCTCAGAAACACAACCCTATTGTTCTGCTCTGGCCAGCACATGCCTATCCCTTGCTTTCTCCCCACATCACTTTTTGTTTGTTTGTTTCAGTTTTTCCCTGAGAGAGGGAGAATATCTGACAGCTTAGGTTTTATTTATTTTGGAGTTGCTCTTAATCTCACACAAGTGTGAAGTGAAACCTGAAGTTGTATGCAATGTTACATAAATTTAACCCTTCTCTCAACATGCCTGTTTTTGTGTGTGGTATATCTTCAGGTGACAGAAGAGTGTTTTTTCTCTCCGTATTCAGGGGCTTATGGTCTGGCTCAGACAAAGGATTAGATACAAGTAAAAAGAGATCAAAACATCAATCCAGTAAAGCACTTGCATTTAATCCTGTGCCTCCCCTTGACAATAACAACAATTCTTGTGTTGTGACTGTAATCAGTGTTTACTATCTGAAATGTAAGCAGATACTTCTGTGCTTGGCTGAAACAGTGCCCAATTTTATATGCATGTAGCGAGAGGGAAGAGGACTGCTGGCTGAAGAGCAAATATTGCGGATGCTCTTTTATCTCATCTGTGTGCTCACACAGCTCTATATCCGTGCAGTCAGGTGGCTCTGACAGCAGCGCAGGACCCTGCTGAGGGTCGGGGTGGTTTGGGGATGCTCTTCTGGGTGATGGGAACCGTGCACCTCGCCAAGGCGGTTGCTTGCAAGAACTGGTCTGCATTTACTTTTGCACTGGCCCGTGCTGTGGTGATAGATCTAAGGCGCCTTGTAAAGCTGCTCCAGTGCATAAATGGCGGTTTCTTTTAAAAAGCCTTCAAGAAAAACTGTTACAGGTAACAGTACAGCCTCTAGAACAAGAGCCACATTCACCTTGTGTTTCCAGCAAAGGCTGCTTAAGTATGTCTTCCCTTTTCATCTCAAACACAAGGAAGTCCTTTTTGTGTGTCAGTTGAGAAAGAAAACCACAGAAGTTTCCTCTTCTTTCAATGTACTCTGCCCAAAACACGCTTTCAGGAAATGCTTGTTCCTGCCTCAGAGAGTGCTGGAAGCTCTGCAGTTTGTAGCACAAAACACATGAGGCTAGATCATTTTGCAAGCTGTCTTAATGCAGCCCTCAGTAGTCCTAAAATGAGGCTAAATAGTGCCAAGTAGCTGACAGTAGTAATTTAAAGAAGACATGCCAATAAGCAACTTTTTCATCAAAACTCATTAAGCTCATAAAATATTGTTAGTCCTGCAACTTTTAAGGTATGCCAGCTTGCAACTTCTGGCTACTTGTGTAATTTGTACAGCCTTGTTGTATCCATTTAAAACATTTGTTACCTGCCTTTGTGTTTACAGCTTTTGTTTTGCTCTTCCTTGGGAGGAGAGTGCAGGCTTTGAAGAAAAGAATTAGCTGGTAAATCAGTCTATTTTCTCTAGTGCTAAGAAACCAGTTATCTGACTTTTGATTAGGGCACTGACTCTCCATCAGTTTTATTTAAAGTCTTTCAGCATTTCTCATTCAGTGAAAAGTCTTGTGTTAAGTAACATAAACCGGACATCTCCTTTTGCAGTCAGCCATGGAATCCGATTGATTGTTTGTATAAGTTTTGTGCAAATGTCAACATTACGCTTTGCTTGTCCATGACTGATGATGATTGATGTGTTTTGGCACACTGTATTTGTTCATAATTCATGAACTTGCCTTTCTGCCTGGGTTCATAAGTGGGCAGAGTTTACAGCTGTGTAAATCAAGGTGGCACTTGAGCAGTCGTGATCCCTGTTGACTGGAGACTCCTTTTGATAAAGACAACTTAATATTGTCTCATCTCATTTACAGGTGTGGCATTTGCATTGCTCTGGGGCAGGGAAAGGTGCTTGTGGTGGATATGTGGTTTGTGATTGCTCATCTCCTTGGGTTTGAATTTGTACCCAGCCCAAGTGGCAGAGCAGTTGAAGCTGGGGTCGAGTGTGGATGCACACAGGCAGCGTTCTGCCAGCCTCTGCTTTCCAGCAGATCTTCAGCATGTTTTATACACAGGCTATACACAGAGAGGCTCTGCAGTGAAAGAAAGAAATGTTTCTGCATTACAGAGCCTATTTCTGCTCTTGTTTTCATTGCTAATGAAAATGCTGATGGTAAGCTCTGGTTTTAGCAGAGTTTTCGTGCTTTTAACCCAGCTAGTGACCTTCAGAGTGCCCTAATCCACACAGTATGGTCTCTGGACAACATTCTGGCCAAATTACTCATCACAGCTGTACAGTCCCCAAAAGGCTTTAAATGATGCATTAAGCAGTGCAGTAGCATCTGCCACATGTGGTTCCTCCTCTCAGGGGTGTTTGTGTACGGAGGGCTCTGTGTTTTGCTCTCTGCTTTGGAGGGATGGAGATGAGTGTGTGCCTGGGAGTGAGAGAGAAGTGCACATCACCTGTGTGTGCGTGGCTGGTCATAAAGAGGTGCACTGTGTGTCAGAGCTGCAGCATTGACCTGGCAAAGACTTCAAACTCACACAGTGTGAACAGCAATGGAGGGTTCAAGGAGGCACCTTAAGGGTCTCCCTGGATGACAGCCTGATTACTCAGCACCTACTGGGTCTGAACCCCAGGAGCAGAGGTGGGGAGATTGTGGGTGCTGAAAGCAGCAGAGGTGAAGCAGTGTCTTGTGCAGCATCTGGCAAGCAGTATATGTGACAAAGGGTCAGTGGACATTTGGTGCAAGGGCTCTATTCTGTAGAGGTTTAATGCTGTGGGCAGCCCTGTGGGAGCCTGTTGGGCTGCTCGTTGGCTGGGACCAGAGCAAGAGGAATCATCCGCAGTGGAGGGGGGAGCACAGCCCCTGTGCTCCCCATGCCTCCCCACTTGCCTGTGCACCTGGCCATGCAGCGTGAATCCCTCATCTGGTGTGTGGCAGAGTTGGGAAGAAAAAAGCTGCTGAAACCATCCCATGTTTTGCTCTGGTGAGATGCAGGAATGCTGACGTGACAGTGACAGCATGCATTACCCTCCTGGTTCACCTCTGGGGGACCTCTCCGTGACATTGTGAAAGCTGCGCTGCCATTGCTATGACCACGCGAAGGGCTGTGCAGCGCCCGGGGGATGCAAGCGCTTGTGCCGTGCAGCGGAACAGCTACACCTCTGTGCAGACAACCTGCTGTCAATATTTAGTCTTGCCTGCAAACACCTCTTGAAGCACTGTTACCTTAATCAGCAAGGAGGTTAATAGCACTGAGGGTGCTTGGCCTGGAAGAAAAGGAAGGTGCAGTCTTCTGTACATCAGTAAACTCATGCCAAGATTACTGCAGAATTTAAATATGTCTTTAGTGACAGAGAGATATTTGTGAGGATTAACATTTGCCTTAGCAAATTCACACCCAAAGCACAGGTGGGTTTTACTTGAACCATTCATGTTTTGGATGCTGGTTTAAATAGCTGGGGTTTTGACCCATAACTGGGGAATCATGGAATGGTTTGAGTTGGAAGGACCTTAAAGATAATCTAGTTCCAACACCCCTGCCACGGGCAGGGACACCTTCCACTAGACCAGGTTGCTCAGAGCCCCATCCAACTTGGCCTTGAACACATTCAGGGATGGGGCATCCACAGTTCCTCTGGGCAACCTGTTCCAGTGCCTCACCAATAACACTGAAAATAGCCTGTATACTAGCTGGGCCTTTGGGGTCGTGTGACTGTCACTGATTTTATTATTTTACCCAGAAGGTTCTGCTGCTGCTGGCTGCACTGTGGTAGGCACATTTCTTGGATTCAGAAAGACTGTCTCCTTTCCTTGCAAGCCCAGTATTTTGCGGGCAGATGTGGGGTGGGAGAAGATTGGAGGTTGGACATTCTCACAGCTGCTTTGTCTCAGGCTCCTTGAGGAGCTGGTAGAAGTGGACCCCCAGTCTTTCCTATTTCTTGCTAGTGCCTGAATACTGATGTGACATTTGTTAATGACAAAGCAAAATGTTGCACACCTTCTGGATGGCTCCCTTGGCATCTGCTCAGGGAAAAGCATGATGTCTCTAATACTGCCAGATGCACTGTAGTAGTTGTTGGGATCCAGGGCTTGGTATTTCCTTCAGTATGAAGAGCCTGAGTGGATTCCTTGCTGAGATTAACACCTCTGAATCAAACCTGTGGACAGCAGGAAAAAATACAGATTGCCAATTATTTCTGCTGAGATTAACACCTCTGAATCAGCTTGGTGTACAGCAGGAAAAAGATACAGATATCCAATTATTCTGGAATGGAGACAATATTTCAAATGCTATTTGGATTTGGAACAGTATCCAGATAATCAGCGGAGTGTTTCTGTGTCTCTGCAACCCTAGTGGAGAGCAAGGAACAGCAAAACAGCCCTGTGTCAAGGTTCAAGGTGGTACAAACCTCTGCGTCAGTGGGTTTGACTGGCAGAAACCTCAGTTCAGCCCCAGCTGCAGTAGCTGCAGTCCCAGCAGCAGTGGATGTTGAGAGAGTCCCGTGGAAGGTGCTGCGATGCAGAAATGTCCAGCAGAGAAGGGACAAAAAAGAGCTGTATTTTCTTGGAGGTTTTTTTAGCCAAAGGAGATGGAAATACTTTTACACGGTTATGCCATGCTCCCCAGTATTTGAGTTTCAGAAAATCATTAACCTCTTGCAAGGAAACTCAGGGTACTTCCATGAAGAGCTGGGAGAGAAAAGACCAAAGAAAAAATTTAGCTCTATCTAGAAGTGCAGTTTTTTCTACAAGGGCCGTCAGGATGAGCTGTGTCTCTCCTTTATCTTGGTGGGGTGGCTTTTTTGAGTGCAGGTGGCATAACTGTGCTGAACTGCCTTCTCAGTATGTGTTCCTTTGTATTATCATAATCTTGAAAAAAGTGGAGAAGACAAGGCAAAACATGCTGGCAAACCCAGACACAGTTAATGCAGTTCCGTGGAATTTGTGTCAACAAGCCTGAGTGATTCTGAGGTTACATTGTAGTCCATTGCGGAGATATTTAAAACCCTGTTGGTGGCAATGCTGGGAGAAAGAAAGGGTTTAGAAAACAGAATATAGCTTCATTTGGCAAAGACTAGGTGTGAGCCATATGGAATCCAGATGTTCCTGATGCCTTCTGAAAAAGTAACAAATCCAGAGTCACTGAAGGAGGAATTTCAGACTAAACAAATGAGAAAAATATGCGGCCGAACACAACAGAGCTTTTGAGCACAGCGGTCTCTCCTGCCTCTCTCACCTCTTTGCCATCACCCCATTTCAGTGCCTTCTGTGGGAATTTTTTAATATAATGTAGAGAAAAGCACATCTTGATATGCAGAATAGTGCCTCAGCATCTGTCTGCAGTCTAAAGTTGGCAAACAAGGCAAGGTGCTCCATTTTGAGGTAAAATAAAGAGAAAAATGTTTAATAGGTGGATATAAAGAGAAAATGTCAAAGATCAAAAAAATTCTCTAGTTTTCTAACTCCCTTCTTTCAGTATAGGCCTCAGTATTTTCTCTTTATATCCTGGTGCTGAACGGTAACTTTTTATCAATAATACACGATTTGCATTTGCTGCACATAACCTCATTTGCATTTTACTTGTCAAGCAACTTGAATACAAAGAGGTAGAGGCCCCAGCTCTGCAAACATCTATGAATGTATGAATAACAGTTCAATTAAGCAAAGATATACATATGCATGTGTTTTCAGGGTGGAAGGCACTGTGCTCTTCCTGACGTTAATTTTGGAATGTTAGGGTTTATTCAAGTTGAGAATAGAGTCCATGTCTCTTGATAGTGAGAATACTCTGAAAGCCATTCTTTGGTAAATGAGTGAATCTGCCTTGTGTTTTGCCTGGAGAACAGGTTTCCTGATAATGCAAGTTACTTTTCTGTACATGAAGAAGAAACAAAGGATGATGGAAATGTGTGTGACAGGTAGTGTTTAGGAATTCAGGACCATATTCCTCAAAAGCTTGCACCACTATTGCTTAGTCTTGCATCAGATTCATTTTTCTGCTAAAATTACCAGATCCTTAAACTTTGAATTACCTCCAGCTGAGATACCTGCACCAGTAGAAGACTAAGTGCAGACATAAAGGCAAATTATGTCTGTTGTCAGATTAATTATTTTGGTTTGGATCTACAAGAGGAAAAAAGAGAGGTTGAAATGTAAAATTGTTCTCTAGTTGATGGAAATTATATAAGTGTTAGGAAAAGCGCATGTCTGTAAGCTGTGTACTAGGAAGATGCTCCCTGTTGCATACCTACTCTAGGAGCGTGTCAGGTGTGGGATTGTGCTTTGTAGTATATCATGCCTTTCCCTGACCTCCTTCTGAGGGATGAATAAACCTAATCTGCTGGAAAACGAGTGAGGTCTACTGGAGTAAACTCCTTGTAAAAGTAGTAGCTCCGAGTTTGAAGCCAGCAGCCTCCACCTGCCCTAAGCTTGTATGTACAACAGACTAAGTGTAACTGCAATATCTTCTTGTCAGGTTCACCTTGTCCAAATTAAGACAGGAAATTGGTTTTCTTGGGGCACGCTCGCAGCATTTACTCTCATTAAGACTTCCTGCTAATGTGAGTGCTCAGCAGTATTTTGCCTTTGCAGTTTACAAAGCTCATGGGTGAAGGCTGCAGCTAATGAATGGCCTCCTCGGTATTCTGTGGGCTGAGAAAAGCACCACTCAACTTGGAGGATTTGGCCTGACTTGTAACATTTTGCACTTCTGGATAGCTCATGAAGCACAGGTACCATGGGCCAGCTGCTCCCCTGGGGTCATGCTAGGTCCAGTCAGGAGAAAATGACCTTGGACACCTGAATGCAAGTGGTCACAGCTGACGTGCTGGCTACCTGCTAAGAGGGTCAAGCCATGGGCAGAAGTCCTTTCCCTGTGCCAGCTGCCCTGGTACTTTCACAGCATCTTCCCAAAAATGCCAGCCCCTTGCAGAGCTGTCAGTGGCCCAGCTGGCCTGCCTGCTCCCCAGCCCATGGTGGTTCCAGAGCCTGGCTGTTTGCATGGATGGGACACTCTGTCTCTATCCCCATCCAGGAGCCACCATGAGCAGATGGAGAAATTCTGGTTGGCTTATTGAGGACACAGCTGGAGCCAGGACAGGACATGGTCTGGGAGGGAGGGATGGAGAACATCTGGGATATTCACTCTTGCGCACTGCTGAGGTGCAAAAAGACCATTGATGTGGGTAGTTCTCTCCAAGTCTGAGCCACTCGTGTTCCTTTTGTTCTCTCTGAATGGAATAGAAAATAGCGTAACAAAGTAAAGTGGCATAAGACATGAGGGTCAAAGTACATGTTCTAGAAAACAAAGAGTTTTCAAAGGGGTGCTTTCTAAGGTTTCAAACATTTCGCTTTTACATGTGTGTCTGTGCTGCTTTATTAAGATGCTTTGAATCTCAAGCTGGAGTTTTTAAGTTGTGCTTCCTTGTCTACTTAAGCAAGGTGTTGTTTTGTTCCTACTTTCAAAGCTGTTGGTGTCAGGTTTGGCTTTTTTGATGTCCTGAAGCACGTGTGCTGGCACTGTAGCAGCATCCAGCTGCTGTTTCACGGTGAACTCCAGGATCTCATCTTTATTTCAGGACTTACATCAACAGTTTTTCTGACATGTGGGGCTGTTTATTTACTACATGCATGATCTAAGTACATCCATAAAGGTCTATTGTGGTGTAAGCAGTCTTGAAACCTCCTTTTGGTCTGGAAGCATTTACCTTCTGAAGGTTATGAAGCCTTAAATGTTCACTTAGTCTGTTGTTAATATTAGCTAAGAGTTCCTGAGCTTGGAACTACACATGGAAATATGTGGAAGGTGATCAGAAGGGCACTTTAATGTCTGTTGCCTTTGGAACTACAAGTGGGGTCCTGTTTTCTGTGTTAGTGGCGTTCAGGGAGAGAAATGCCATTGGGACATTCTGTTTTCTTGTCTTGCACCTTCTCAGATTTTCTCGATTTATTCAGTACCTGTTTTAGCAAGGTGAAGTTCATGCAAGTGACCATGTGGGAAGGTCAGAGCGGATCATTAAATGACTGAAGAATTGCCATTGAGGACACAAAAATCAGTCTAGATTCAGTCACCTCTACTTCTGACCTCAAATAAACATGAGATTTGGGATGTGTGGACCCACAGCGGTTCTTCAAGTGTTAAAAAAATGACTGCTGCACTGCTGTAATGCTCATCATCCTGGTCTGTTGGTGAACCTCACCCTTGAAACACGTGCTCTCTGTGCTATGTAAAGGTCCTCTTAAATAACTTAGTAATACAAACATTTTAACCTGGAATTAGAAGGAGTCAGCAAGCTCCTTCTGAGGATTTTAGCAGTAGAGCTGTGAGGGATGATTCAAGGAACCGAATTCATGGTCACAAGGAGGTGCTAATGATGATGATAGTGAAAGACAGTGCTTCCCCTTGGTGATTTAATGATGGAGAGAACAAACTGAAGCCTCCGAGCCTCTTGGCATCAGGGTCCTTAGAGACGGCAGACAAATCTTTGCTCAGTGCAGCAAAGAAAAAGCTCTTGGACATCAGCAGTCCCTGAATTCTCCAGGGTTTTGTGCTGCCTGTTGGAGCAGAGAACCTGCACAATGACCCAGATGGGCTGTTTAATGAGACGGTTCTCTAATGAGGGGATATCGTTTTAAAGCTGAGCAAATAAAGTGTGAGATGTAGTTTCAGATGCTTCCTTTTTTGGGTTTTACTGTGTGTTTGATTGTCCTACAGTTGAACAGGAAAAAAAATAAGGTGAACAAAAACTCTGGCATTGCGAAGCAGTATTTCACAAAAGCAGATTTGTCCTATGTTTCCAGATTGCCTGGAATATTACCTGTTAGAGATGGAAAGCCTGTTACAGCTTTTTTTTTTTTTTTTGTCCCAGGGGAAGGTGCCACTCTGTAGCTGTTCAGCAAGTGAAAAGGTGGCTAAGTGTACATTGCAGACACATCGATGTGAAGCCATCTATCTCAGTGACAGGAGGACAAAGAGACACAGGGGGTGTTTTGGTTACTTTTTCTTTCTTTGTTATTGTTTTTCTCTAGAATGAGGGACTAATCACTGTAATCTCCTGTTATTTCTGCTTTTCTTCCAACTTTACAGTAGTTTTTGCAGGTCTCTCTCAGTTTTGTGGAAAAGCCCCAAAAACAACAAAACCAAAACCTGGCAGTGGAATAAAACCATGTGTGGCAGTATGCATGCACAAGAGAACACAATGATGATTGCAGTAGTAAATTTAATGTGGCAATTCCTAATTCTGAAATACATGACACTGTGACTTTACTTTTCCTTTAGTGCAGTTTGGGCATACAGTAACTAAGCTGTTTCTAAAAGTTATGTTTTCTGATTGAGCTGTGTGTGGAATTTGCTGTAACTTTTGTGAGTTATCAACCCAAAAGTGTTGATTTGTTTCTTTATTTTGTTACCTATATCTTAATGAGTACAATCCTTTTCCTGTATGTGTGTGGCATTTCCCAAGTTTTTAGGATTCTTTGGTTTGTATTTAGTGCATATCCTAAAATGTGCAGTTTTTGTCAGCCATGTAATACTGGGCCGTGAAGTTTAATTTTAGGTCCAGGTCATGCTCACACTGGTCACTTAAACACTAGTGGATTGTTAGTAGATGCAGTATATTATAAGGTATAGGCTGCTTTTGCCATTTAGGGGGAAGTACATTGCTTTAAAAAAATCACTCTTTTTTTAAAAATAAGCCTTTATATTTTACAGCCTTACAATAAAGTCAGATAGTATGTGTGTGTAAAGTATTTATAGAAACATAAAAATTGTAAGAACAGAAAAGAAGGAATCCCTTCACATCACATCTCATTTCTAGTTGGGAAGTGCCTCATCTCTTCTGCACCTCTATAAAACCTGTTTCTTTGAGTGACGATCAGTTACATGGGGGACAGGTTTATTGCCATTCCCCCATGTTCTTGATTGTGGGCAGTTTTTTATGAGTATTGTTTCCAAGGGTTTTATTTTCACACGTGTGACGGCGCAGTGGCTGCCTGTGGTTGCTGGGGACGGGCGTAGGGCAGGCTGGAGCTGTGCTGATGTTGCCAAGTCCTGCTGGTGTGGCTGTCAGCTGGCAAAGCCTGACCAGCAAAAGCCCCAGGGGTAGCTTCCATTACATGAGCAAAATTGCAGCTTTTTGGTATTTCTGTATTGCTGTGGACAGGATCTAATGATGCAGCTTTTTATCTGCTTGTGTAGCTGAAGATTAGGAGGAGCTACTCCAAAAAGCCACCTGTGCTTGCAGAACTTCCAGTGTAATTTCCACTTTTTCCAGGTTCCCACCCCGCCTCCTTCTGCTTAATCCTCGCTGCACTTGCCAAATGTTTCCACCCTATTTTCTGGGTAACCCTACAGATAAGAGACAGCCATTGGAGTAAATCCTCATCTCTCTTTGTCAATTCATTTTACCTTATACCCAGGTTTTTCTGGTACATTTGCTTCTAACAGCATTGGTCTGTCCGTACCATTCACGGATTTACAGCTTTCTTGTCTGTTTATCAAGGCAGGAATAACATTTTGAGTTGAAGACTTGTAGTCTTCAAAAGTTTGAGGCGTAGAGAATTTTTTTTTAATTAGCGAATCCCATTTAAGATGCTAAGCAGAAATCTTCTCTTTTCAGTTGGCGAAATTATCCCAGTTGACTGTCAATCACACTCAATTACTGTATAAACTGGATCACTTCTAAGGTGGAAGTTGTGTTCTAATTACACTTTTCCTTCTGCAGCAGCCTGCTAACTTCACTGTCCTCCAGTTCTGGACCCAGCTGTTGGCCTTTATCAGTCTTGTGTGTTGGGTGGGGTACACTTGGAGGACTTGGGGACAGCAGCAATGGCCAGATTTTTAAGAGGACTGTTGTTAAACCTTATATTGTTACATTTATATTTGTTTTCCTAGTACAGTTAATTGCAGTGCCCAGCTACAGAAGTGATTTCTTGCTGATCTGACACCAGCCTTTGTGTCGAACCCTGTACTTAAATCTCCAAGTTTTCAAGCTGCAGCTTGGTATAAAGGCTTGATGATGTGATTATTTTTGTTGGCGAGCCTAACACTTCAAGATGTTCCAGAGTGAATAGTGATGGAGTCTGTCAAGTGCTTTCTTGCAATCTCTGAAGTTTATGATGAGTGAATTTTGCCATTCGGTGCTTTCCTCAGTGATTAGCCTTACAGTGCAAATCTGGTCAACACATGAGCTTTCAGGTCAAATTGTTCACTCCCCTCCTCTTTCAGATTTTCATGGGTATTTTTCTTTCATGTTTTGTGTTTAAATTAGTTCTTTGAGTTCCCTGAATAAAAGTTTAGGGAACTTGATGCAAAGTTTACATAAAATGACAGAGAAAAGTATTTCTGAAAAAATTACCAGCTAACTGTGTTAAATCTTGCCAGCCTTTTGTGAATACCCATCACTGAGGCTGGGTATGGCTGCCAAATGTTGTTTCCAGCAAAGACTAACAAACCCCAGATGAATTTTAGGTTAAATTACTTGTAAATACTTGGCTTTCGCATGTGTTTTCAGCTGAGGTGGTTAAACAAAGGCTTTGCAGAGATAAGTGTGTTCTGCCTCTTGTTTGGACAGGTTGCACACCTTATGGATAGCTCCCTTTGCATCTGCTTCTTCCTGTTGGGATTTTGGAAGTGAGTGATTAGCAAGCTACTGATGAGATCTAGTTATACCCAAAACCAAAAGATATTCCCAAATATTTTGCGCAGTGATCATCTCAGTGACTCTGATGGTGTTACTCCTCATTTTTCACTGTAGTGATGGAGAACTTGAGTTGGTACATTATTTTTATGGTGGGATTTTAAAAAGCCAAAAAAGCGGGTGAGTTGACAAACAAAAATGTCCCATCATCTCTAATCTTTATTGTGCTGACAATAACATCAGTATTTGTTTTGCCTTGTCTGAAAGCTGTTTCCTGCAGGCTTCATCTGGTTTAGAATATTCTGCTGAATCTATGGTCGTGTTAAAGTAATTTATCACTGTCTCTTGGCGTTTTTATTAAACTTCTCTTAAGAATGAGGGGGTGATGCATTTATAGGAAGAGCTGAAAGTAAGGAAATGCTGTGACATCCAAGCCAAAATTTTCAAGTTGTATTAGATTTTAAATCACCATGTTTTACACAATTATTAATTTCTGGTAAGTCCTTCGTGGCATATTTGCATTCAAAGCATGGTGTAGATGGGGGTTCTGCAAAGCACTTGGGCTCTCCAGTCCCACCAGGCAGCTCCAGCAGTGAGGGGCAGTGGGACCTTGCTCTGGCATTTGGCCCACAGCTTCTGCCTCTGTCCCCAAACCTGCAGGCGTCTTGTCTGTTTTCATACTGCTGAAGCTCAAAGTGCTGGAGTGACTTAGGAAATAATAATAAGGTCACAAACAACTTGCAAAAAATGATCCCTTGGTTTTGGACTTCTGCATGAATTATATGTATAGTACTCCATATTTTTATAAACTCTGTCAGTACGGATTCCTTTCTGTAGCGCTGAATTATATTCACTGTCTTCTCTTTCCCTAGCAGACAACACAAGCTTTTCTTTGGCATTCTTCTTTATCTTCCCCTCCCCCACCCCCCAAAAAAGATGAAAGAAAAGCAGAAGGCTTTGATAGATTTATTGCCTGTAAATCTATGAAAGGTGCTACTAAAAATCTCAGACTGAATGGCTGAGACACAGTGAGGATCCAGTTAAGAACCATGTCTGATGTGGTCAGTAGAGTCCTCTGCCTGTTTGACGGTTTTCCTAAAGCTCCAGCTTTCAGATTCCTGGGTTTTCTTGAGACCTTTTGCTCTGACATGCAGGAGAATGTAATTTCTATTTTTCTTGTTTGAAGCGATAAGTTTGACAACATGACTAGAGCAGAGTGTGCGCCAAAAGCTGTGGAAATAAAGCAGCAAATGAAAGAACTCCAGTTTTACTCATAAAAATATTACTTATTTTTAGGCCAATTTTGGCAGGTTTTGACATTTGGTTTTCCCAGTGATTAAATGTTTTAAAGTATCTTTGAGACTGTTAAACAGTTCTACTAAGCTACTTCATAACATTTCGCTGCCCTTCAATATTCACTCTGTATGATATGAAATGTCTGTACTTTGGTTCTGGGGTTTTTCCCCCTTTTCTTTGACTTTCCTGCATAGGCTGTACAGTTTGGTGACCTCTTTAATGAATATAAAGTGTGCTTTCGTCCTCAGATTTTTCTTTTGAGTTTTTTTTGGTTTTTTACAAGGCACAGTTTTAAGAATTGAAATATTAGCCATCTGGATTTATTAAAGTCACAGTGCTGTGTTAGGGGAGCGTTTTATTTTAAGAGCACTTCATTTTCACCTCTGGATAGCCAAGTTATCTTTGAAATGCCCCCAAGGAGCAGAGCGTGTGCCCTTCTGCTACTGAGGCCGTGTCATCATGTTTAAATGAGCCATCATGAAGCTCATTTTCCATTTTCAGAGTTTCTTTTGAGAGTTGGTTTGTCGATAAAACCTACTGAGGGAGCTGCCTGTGCGGCGTAGTGCTTCCCAAGGTGCTTTCTAAATGTGACTGAAACAAGCTGCCGTGGCATCGCTAGTTTTACAGAGGGATAAACCGGAGTGTGCATTGGTGTTTTTGGAGGCCAGGCAAAGTTGGGCTCACGGATTAAGACCTCTGAGCTCTGGTTTTGTTGCAGGTACTGATACCTCTGCTCCTATTTAAGGCAGCAGATTTGAAGTAGTAGACCTTAATTGTGTAAACTGAGAGGTCTAACCGAACCCACTGGAGTCATGGAGGCCTGAGGAAAATGAATGCTCTAATATTAGTTAATTGCTTTGAAGATATATATTGAAAATAAGAGTTCTAAGTATCTTGGTAAGTATTATTTCCTTTATTACAGTAATGTATCTCATTTTATGGGAGTTGTTTGCAGTAGCATTCAGTTTGTGGTGCTGAAGCAAACCCATCAATGTGCTTTACAAACTTGAGGGCTGGTTTGTGCTGGTGGCTCCCCTAAGCTGGAGGATGCTCCCCTGCACGTGCAGCTGCACGAGCTGAAAACCGAGCCCATTTCCGTGCCTGCCTGCAGCCACAGCCCACAAACCACACGGTGCCTACAGATGTCACGTACGTCCCTTGGGGGGACAGAGCAGGTCGTTCTCACAGGTCAGGGTGGCTGCAGAGGCCTCCTGCAGCAATGAGGAGCCCACCCAACTCAGGGCAGGGCTGGTTTCCCTGCTCTTGGACCGGCAGTGGAGTGGCTGTGTCATCAGCCAACATGCTGTTCCCTGGCCACCCTCACAGATTCCTGGCTGTAGGCTATGGCATGTGGAGATTTGGTCAGCAGCCAAAAATAACTAACAGAGGGAATTGAATAAAGAGCGGGTATTGGCACAGGCACAGATGCACCAGTGGGGAGCTGTCGCTGGAACAGGATTTCCACAGGCAGCCAGTTCACTGGTGTTTGTCACTAGCTGAGTTCCAGCACAGCAGGCAGCTTGCAGGCCTATGGGAGTCACCTTCCACATCTAAAACCCCCTGTTCTGCCCCGCTTAGCGGCAGCTTTTCCAGCATGTCCCACATGAATCTGCATTCAGTATCAAAACAGGGTATTAGCCAAACAATTTAATTGTTATTAGTCAAGTATCTTGCACCTGGACTGCGAGGTGGGACACTGTGGGGCTCTTAGTTCGGGGGAAGTGTGGTGGCTTAGGTACTTGCAGGGGTTTGTCTGGCTGAGATATGGGCTGCACAGGTTGGGGCTTGGCAGGGCCTGAAGGCTTCATGGTCAGTAGGTGAACTGCCATTATCTATCTGAGAGTCGACAAAAACATGTTTCTACCCAGTCTAGGTTCATGGAATCATAGAATGGTTTGGGCTGGAAGGCACCTTTAAAGGCCATCTAGTCACACCCCCTGCAATGAGCAGAGACATCTTCAACTCGATCAGAATCCTAAGAGCCCCATCCAGTCTGACCCTGAATGTTTCCAGGGATAGGACATCCACCATCTCTCTGGGAAACTTGTGCCAGTGTTCTACCTCCCTCATTATAAAAGAATTTTGTCCTTCTATCTAACCTAAATCAACTCTCCCTGTCTCACCAGAGCCTTCTCTTTTGCAGGCTGTACAGCCCCAGCTCACTGTTTTCTTAGAAGTGCTCCAGCCCTCTTATCATCTTTGTGACCCCCTCTGGACCTGTTTCTACAGGTCCATGCCTTTCATGTGCTGAGGACCCCAGAGCTGGACGCAGTATATCTCTATTAATACATTTCTGGTCTTTGGATAAGACATTGTCTTAGTTGCCCTGAATGTTGCCTTCGTGCAAAGAGATGCATGTTCTAGCTGTCCCCAGGATGTGTAATCTGTCTCTGCAATAGTATTGCATATCTTGACTATCTCTCCTTGCTTGCTTCAGAGTGATTTCTTGGTCAATCTGCTTTTGAAGCACCTAAATTAAGGCTTGCTGTACAATCAAAATGAAGTGCGAACTGGTGTTTGCTTGAACAGAGCTGTCTTTATATATTCCTGCCACACACCCCAGTTAAGTTGCTGTTGACTCACGAAAGGTAAGAGAATGGTAGATCACATGAATGCTATCGCACACTCTGCTGTCAGTTCATTCCCCAAAAGCATGCAGAGTGGCTTAGTGTAAGGATTATTTCCCATCATTTATGGTTTTATTGTTTTCCTTTTCAACCGCTGCTTTTATTAATCTTGCATGTCCTATCAGTAAACCACAGTTCACGAGTTCCTTATCTCAGTTGTCTACATCATATTGGTCTGTGCTGACTTTTGAGTTATGTGCCTAAGGACATTTTAATCATACTTTTATGGCACATGAAAGCCATTGCTTCATCATGTATATTTTCCGTGATTCTGAAGTCATCACAAAAATATTTTACTCGTTTTCTTCTGAGATTTTCAAGCAGTCTGTAGCAGTCATATTTTACTTCACCCTCTGTTATGATGTGCTGACCCCAGAATGCATTGTTTGTTGTATGAACATTTCAGATTGTGAAGATCCTGAGAAGCGAGTTCAGGGCAGTTGGTGTCTACATCTGCATCTTGTTTCGCTATCTCAGAGTGTGGTGGGAAAAGCCATGCTGCTGGACTTAGCCTTTCTGAGTCAAATCCCTTCTGAAACACTTTTTAGCCTAAGAACTCCAGCAGTGGAATTTCCGGGGGGCAACTTTGTAATCAATCCATAGCCAAAACCAAAGGACAGTTCCTCAGTTCCCCTTTCCAGCTATCTCTGAAGAAGAAAAACTTGTCTCAAAATTTCCATTTGTTCCCATCGTGATCAGGACAAAGTCAAAGTTACTTGGGGATCCTTAAATGTGAACTGGTAGAATTTTTAATCTTTATGGGGTTCAGTGTAGGGTGAAACCTGTATTCCCGATGTTTGTAATTTTGAGAACTGGTCTTGAAGTCTTTCAAACTGTCACGTTGTCCTGGCTTTTGCCATGATTGTTACATTCATTGCTTTAAATCACTTGAGTTGGAGATTTTTTTTTCCTGTCTGTTGACCCTAAGGTTTGTTCTGAATTCAAAGTTTCAAGTAGTGGCTGCTTAAGCAGAGTGGGGAGAAAACCCATGGTCCTAAGTCAGTGCAGGTGGTGTGTACACAGAATTGATTTCAGAAACCAAATAGAAATGTGTCAAATTACATAGCTAAGCTTAGTGGACAAAGCATACCACCTGAGTGCTGAACAAGGATGAAACTGTCTGAGGAAGGAGCTTTAGATATATGAAGTGAAAAAGTTTCACTACTTTCCTGTGCTACGGAAATACCAAGAACAATTTCCATTGTGGAAAAAGAAAAGATGCTCACCTTTTTTGTCAAACTTTCTCTGAATTAAATGTACTCTTTCAGTTCTCATACTGAAGGCTTTCCCCACAGCAGCCATGTTCGTGGTGACCTGCATATTTTGGAATATTACTAGTAAAGTACCATATCCTTCCACTGGCGGAACTGGGTTAGAAGCAACTTTCGTACACAATAAACCATTTTGAGTGTCCACTAAATCCATTGTTAGTCACTTAGAGACATGATTACCATGAAGAATTTGGACAAAAGAACAGTCTTTCTTTGTATGCAAACCTCACATCAGAAAGGATGATCCATGTGCAACACATCTTTCACACGTTGCGTCTGTGTAACTTATGTCTATAATGGTGCAAGAGAAAATTATAGTTTCCCATTTAAAATGAACAGTTTAGCTTTGCCTGTGCATAGACTAGTTCATAAATTTTTCTCTCTGAGTGCATTAAAACTTAGTTTAAAAGACCAGAGCAGGAAGAGAACGTGAACTGATTTACTTAATACGGTATTTTCTTGCTGATGGGTTGGTGCTCTGGGCACTATGTTCAGAAGCTGTCAGATGCCTGTGCATCCTTAGCACTGTACTGTGACTTAGCCCTTGCTCAGAATGCTTTGAGGAGAAGAGTCAGATGCTATTGCCTGTAAACTTTTGAGGTGGAATGGAAGCACAGATAAACAGGGGACAAGGCGTTGTAACCCATTGTTTGCATGCTGTCGGTTTGCTGCAGCAGGCACCCACCAAGAGGGGTGTACGTGGCCCTCCAAGCATCTCTGCACAGCCCAGTCTAACTCCTATGCCAGCTCTTAGCAGCAAGAATTAACTGCCGTGGTTACATATTTCTGGGCAAATGAGCTCAAAGTAAGTGACAATTTTTCAACAGAGGGTACTCTCTGGGAAGTCTGGTGTATGCAAATGCCTGCTTTTATTTCACATTGTATGTGCATGTATATATATGTATATATATATATATATGAACTCTATTTAAATCTCTTAATGAAGCTCATAGATCACTCTTGGCCTTGTGGAGCAGTCCCTCTGGCTAGGGTCAATGGTAGCGTGTTGTCCTCTCATGGCTGGAGACCACAAATCTGCAAGTGATTTAAATTGCAGAGTTCTGCCTTTTCACTAGAATAGAATTAAAATAATTAATTACAAATTTACTTTATTTTCAAACAGGATATTTAGTCTGTTTTTGTTCCTTTTCCTTCTGACATGCAGCTGAGGCAATGAAAACTTGCTTGTAGGTCTTGCAGGGTTGTGCATTGCAATTAAATTTCATGGTGTGCTTTTATGCTGCAAGACAGTAGTTCTCATTGAATCCATGTCTTTTCCAAATAAAATGAACTTCGTAATTCTCTTGTAATTCCCTGTGCTTCATATAATTGTTAGTATTAAGAAATCTAACCCAGGGAGCATTTTGTTGTGTTTATCCATAGAGAATGTGATTGGAATAGGTACAACTTCAGTTAGTTTAGGAGCTGTAACCACCTGCAGGATGCCATGAACACACATCTGTTTGGGGACTGTACCTCAGTGAAGGAAATGGAGTTTATTGTTACTGGTTTATTATTTGGGGGTCTTTCCTATCTAACCTTTTGACTTGAATGAATTTTGAAGATTTATATTCAGTTTCTGTGTCCGTCATCGCGTGTAGTGCTGCTTAAGTCAACCAGTCAGTTACGTAATGCTGACCCACTGAAACACTGCCTGGAAGTTTCCAAACACCAATTGGTTTCTTTCAGTCTGCTTAAAAGAGAAAAGGCTAAATAAATACAGCAGATGTGATGTAGCTGGTGAGGCAGTTACAGCTATCTGCTATATCATTATAAGTCCCAGTTGCTTCTGATATGGTCCAGCAGTATTTAGCTTTTTCTAGGGCAGTCAGTTCCCCAAAAATGATTTAAAAATACTTCTTTTTCCTTTTTTTAGTGGTTTTTTTTTTCTCTGTGTGTGTGTTTTTCTTTGTTGTTTCGTTTTTTTCATCTTAGTTTCAGCAGAGTTGTCTCAGCTGTTTCTAAAACCAAAGCTGTGGGGGCAGAACTGTGCCATGGTTTGTTCCTCAGTCTGGTTTTGGTGCTTGAGTATTTGGTGGAGCTGTGCTTGAAGGTGAAGCAGCTCCACAGGGCAGCCAAGGCACTGCTGAGGATTTGTCTCAGTCCCTGCAAGGGCACCAGTGGGAAGACATGAGCCCACAGGGAATGGCATTTATTCAAAACAGAGGATGGGTAAGATGCGGTCACGTCAAAGTCATGCTGGAAACCACACTGAACCACAAAGATAAAATAGCGAGCATGTTTATTCATTAACTACTGTCTGTTCAGTGCTCTGGAGAAGGCTCTGACATAGAAATGGTCATATTCCTGTACTACAGCAGTTTTGGTGTTTGTTGGTCTGTGCTGATCTGTGAGTTCGTATGTGAAACAGAGGAGAAGATTAATAATGCAAAGGTTCAAATCTCTAGATTATGCATAAATGAAAACTGTTTGACCTTTAACCACTCTGAAAATAAATGTGCAGCCATTTCTCTCTGGGAAAAGTAATAGAGGTCATAATTTTTAAAAAATGTATAAGATATTTTAGGAATAAAAGTGTGTACCTTCATGTAAAATCCAGAATGTACAAGTGCATGGGTTAAAAAGAACTATTAGATGTCTGTAAGATAAACTTAAGTCTTTTTCAGATAAACTGGTAGCCATGTAATGAGCTCATGCACATGAACACAGTTTGTATTATAGCTGGGTAGGGCAGAGTGTGTCTATCAGCTCTATAAAACCTGAATTATTTGAAATGGGTTCAGCCAGGCAATCTGTAGGGCAAGCGATCATAAATGTGTGCTAGCAGCATAATCTAACCTCTCTTCTTGTAAATTTTTTTCATTGTCTGTAATGATTTTGCCAGATATGTATGTATATAGGTTAACCTTCACTGGTCAGAACTGATTTATTGTTGTAGGTGTCTATATATCAAAGGTCTGAATGGTGAAATATGTGCTATTAACAGGCAATTTCTATCTAGTAAGCCAAGTGGAATTTTGGAAGAATGTAAAGGTTACTTTTAGAAAGGACTGTCATCTGGCTGGCATCCAGGATTTCCAGTCAGTGAAAATTTAAGGTGAGTATTTGGCTTTAAATACATGGCAAAACCCCATTGAAGCACATGCTGAAGGTTTCTCCTTTACTGAGGGAGGATGGGTACCTTGGTCCCATGCAGGTCACGGCTATCAGTCCTTGAGCTCAGGTTTTTACAGGTGGGGGCATCTCACCTGCTAGGGATACCCCAAGTGATGTACCAAAGCACAGAGAGACTGTGGGGCACATCCTGCTGAGGGCTTGTAGGCAGTTCAGGAGGTGGCCATAATCCTGTACCGTAAACTTCGTGGGTAGGTGGTTTTTATCCTGCTGTGATAATCCATTTGCTTAGTGTATCCTTAGCAGGGTGGGAGGGAGCATAGTAAATTCTTGGAGTGATGGAATACTGCCCTAAAGCCAGTAAATAGCAGCTTGTGTTTCTAAACTATCTTATCATTCTTTACTTTCATTAAGCATGGGCTTTCATGGTGGGGGTGGAGTGGCTGATCTGATAGTCATCTGTGCAAGCAGTTGAAAGGAAATCCTAATTATTTACCCTTTTCTGTGGGCTCCACACACTCCAGTTTACCCAAAACTTACTCCTTGGGGGTCTAACATCCTGACCCTAAGTCAGTGAGAGTTCTGCCAGAGCTGCCTGCATTTTCTTGCTGAAGCATGGCAACATGCAGCACCAGTGCAATTTTGTTCACATGTGTCCGGAGGCTCAGGGGTTTCATTGCAGCCCCTGCACGTCATGTGTTTTCAGGTTTGATGCCTTACCAACTGCAGACTTAACTAATTTTATTTATTTTATATTTATTTTATTAAAGCACATGCCTAGTGCCTTCCCAGAAACCTTTGGGGCTGATGGGTTAGTTGTTCAAATTGAAGGATGGTGATGATTTTAGCAGCTTTGTGATACTACGGTAGCATTGCCTGGGCCAGAATCCAAGGTTTTGGCCTTCATGGAAGGTGGCTTACAAAGCAAAGAGCAAGCACCCAGCTCTGCAGGAAGAGGTGTCATTCTCCCATCAGCCACTCCCCCCACCCTTGTATGGTCAGGTGTTTTTACCAGTTTGAATTGAAAACCATCCTTATTCTTGTTGTACGTATCAGGTTTGCATCAGCTTTTGCATACATAACCGGCTCCCAAGTGCAAGTGATTGCTCCATGGACCACAGGTGTTTTGCCACACTCCCCTCAATCCCATTTCCAGCTCCTTCCACCTGGCATATGGGAAGGGTGCAGTTGGTACCTACAATGGGAATGCCCCGTGCTCAGTCTCAGCACTGTGTGTCTGCTCTGCTGTGTGTTATTCATGGAGTTTTGTATAAGCTGATGGTGTTTCAAAGTGAAAGGAGGGATTTTTGGCAAACAACTCTTTCTCCTGTAAAAAGCATACTAATCTTTGCAAATATTGAAGCAAATGGAGGAGGTGTCTTTTTGGGTTTTCAAAATATTCTTGCCAAGTGCATTGTAGAGTATTAGTGCAACTGCTCAGAAGTGGAAGCACATGGGTGTTTTTGAAATGGTGTGCCTGACCCTTGAAGGCATCTGATGCATGGTGCCTGTGCCAAAAGAACGGTGGCACACAGAGAAAGCAACAGAAAATATGCTCTTTTGGATCAGGCATTTTGTGCTGCTTTACTAGAACAGTAGGTGCAGTACCCGGAACATGAGCCTGTTTGGATTGTAGGTCTTGCAAAAATGGAAGATTATGTACTTGTGTGGGGTTACTCATTTGCAATTTGATACTCAGTCCCTCTTCCCAAGAGGGCCAAAGCAGCGTTATTGCAAGAAGCTCACTGCTCACACATGATCGTGCCTGAAGAGCTGCTGGTGCCTTTGTCACACACTGGAGGAGATTGGGCTGGGTCAGGAGAGGTGCCGTATCAGCAGCGTGGGGCTCTCAGGCTGTGCCCACGTCACAGTTCTGAAGGGGAAGGCTTCAGTCCAGGCTGGGCATTTCAGGGGACCGACGGTAATGAATGAAGGAAATTACAGGCTCTGGGAAAGAGCATTAGAAGCTATGAATCACTGAACCCTCTCTGGTTCTGCTGTTATCAGCTGACAGGTCTTTTTCTGTAAAATAAAACCTATTAACGCATTCTTAGTCATTTTTGGTGACTCAAAGGCTTAAACCTTCTTTGAACTCTCAGTCTAAGAGAAACTTTTGCTTGTTTTTAGCCAAACCCATTTTTGCATGAGTTAGTACTCCTGTGCATGCCCAGAGTCACATTTCTACCAGTGTATGTCCTTTCCTCCTTGAGTATGTGTCTTACATCTTGCTGCAAGAGGCACTCTCATGGTTACATTGGGTGCCATCAAATCTGCATTTCTCCAAGCTTTCTCACTTGCTGGTACTGCCAACACATTCTTCATGCTCTTTTCTTCCATCAGATTCCCTGTGACCTCTCAGCTTCTTCTTGGGTTCCCACACTGAGGGCTGCATGTGTTATTTTTATTTGCATGTAGCAGAGAAGGAATATGATGCTGGCATTTTTAATTTTTTTTCCTTTTTTTTTTTTTTTTTTTTTTTTTTGTATCTGGATGTCTCCTATCAAAGAGTGAGACAAAACCTTTGTCCACGTATCGTTAGTTCCAGGGCAGCATAGCTTAGATCAGGGTAATCTCAAACTGATGGGTGCTCAACAATGAAATTAATGCTCTATGTCAGCTCTAACATCTCCCTGCCAAAAAAATCACAACTCTCACTGCAACTTTTATGGTCACTGTGACAGTGGAACAGCGTGACTGAGCAGAGTGTGCTGTCATGCAATTTTCCTCTTGTGAAGTTGATAAAATGCCCCTTTGTGGCCAACAGGGAGAGAGCAGTGATGAAAATCACGGGAAGGTGAAGGCACAGGGTTGCACATCAGTGCCCTCACTGGGGGACAGCACAGAGATAGAGCTGTGGCATCAGCCACCTCTCACTGTGCTCTCAGCACACATGTTGGCTGTCCAGCCCATGGATGCATGCTGGAAAGCAGCATCTTCGGCAGTACCACAAAGACCACTTTAGGAAACTGGGGAAAGACTTTGGGGATAAGCATGAGGAGAGGGATCTCCATTTCTTCTCTTGTGGACTGGCTTGCTCCATGTTCACTGCTTTTTTGTAGTTTGTTTTGAAGGACTTTGAAGTCTAGCAATTCATTTTGGCAAGACTTAAGATTTTCTTTTCTCTATATCCTAATAAAAATAAATGTAAAGCTGTAGTTGGTGTTTTGGGAGCTCAGTTTCTATGTTTAGGGGGATTTAATTTTCTGATTCTTCTTTGTTTTGTAATATATAGCCTGAACAGTCGAATCCATCCCGTGTTCCACTTGGTTGTGCGCCACTTAACTGCTTGGTGCTAGCAGAATATATCCTAATTTAGTTGAATTGTTGTTACTTGTAAACCATTTTAAGCAGCAGTGATTGCCACTCATTATCATTAGGCGAAAACTATTGCCTTTAGAAGGATCCTAACAAGGAGGACATCCCAGTTAAGTAGAATGTGCTGTGCTAAAAAACTTAGTTACAAGAAAAGATGTCACAGTTGCATTTTGTAATATAATTCTATTATCTTGTCTTCCTGTAGCATCTGCTCTCGTATCTCAGAGTTGCTCTCTGCTTTGGATGATTTAGTCAGTTCTGTAATTTTTAAGCATTATTGATTTGCTCTTCTCCTGTTTTTTCCAGGAGAGAAAGGGTGATCTCCTGTGGTTAAAACGCATAACTAGCCTTATGGTCTTTTCCTGGTTTTCTCTGACACTTCTTATTTCACCGTGAATCAGTTACTAAACTCTCCTATGTTTTACTTTCACTTTCTCTGTGTAGTAGACATTAATATTACCTTACCTGTGTAATGCCAGCGTCTTGAGGTGATGTATAGAGCTTTTTAATGCCTTTTCATGTCTTTGGGTACTGGCTGTTAAAGACGCACAAAGGCAGTGTCCCTTTAGTCTCTTGATTCCTGTGCCTGCTCCACCCTTTCTCGTTTGGGCTGCTCTGCCTACTGTAAGATTCCAGTTCTGGAAACTTGATCTCACCACCTAGCTTTCCCAAGTGCTTTGCATTTTCTCCATACAAAGCCACTCCCTGTTATTTAACCAGGTTGGAATGTGTGGAAAGAAGACACTTTGCTCTTCTTGCCTTGAATGGTTTCCAGGTTCTCCGTTAGCTGAAAGCAGTGGCTGATATGATTAGCTTTAAAGTTTTCCCCATGGTCTCATTTCTGTAAGGAGAATGTTTTCCATCTGCCTTGCCCATCAGGTGGACAAGCTGAGTCTGGGAGTGATGGCACAGGTTGTTTCAGACAATGGAGACCATAGAGTTTCTTTCCAGGTGTGAGCTTCCACTGTAGCAGTTTGTTTCACTTCACATTCACCAGCTCTTGCACTTTGGTGTCAGGATGCTGAGCTCAGGGTGCTGGTGATCCTGTATCATCCCTCAAAATCTGCTGAGCACCTGGATGGTATCCTTCTCATGTACTCAGGGTTGTCATGACTGCAGAGTGTGGGGTCAGGAGAATTTTTCGGCATGTTGGAATACCAGCCGTGTGGGGTTTGCACCTAGTCGAGTGTTTTGCTGTTCCAAAGGCAGCTGGCAATACTTTGACCCTTTTATTTTTTCCCATAGACCTTTATATTGTAGATCCCAAGAATGCTCTTTGATGCTGGTAAGTATTTTAGTACGTGAGCTTGTGGAATAAAAGGGTTTGTTGGTTTGTTTTGGTGTTGTTTTTTTTTTTTTTTTTTTTGTTGGATGTTTTGTGAGCGCTTGAACTTCACATGATTATTTATGAGAGCAGGAGCCTGGACTCAAAGACTCTAGTCCTGTGTTCCTATGTAATAAAACTTACAAATTTTGATGACTGAGGGGATTTCCTACTACTAAAGGTAGCCCTCCTGGGTGAGGTTGGCATTTACTTGAGCAATGTAATATGCAACACCACGTACTGGGGACAGCTCAGGGTTAACTACCATTTCCAGGCTCATTTTATATAGCAATTTGCTTTATATCTATCCTGCACACTTAAGTTCTGTAAACTCTTAGTAGGATCCAGCTATTCCTTGCAGTGGGAGTATAAACTCTTTTCCAGATAGACACATTTGCTTAAGATGTAACAGATAAATAAAGAGGGAGGTCAAAGATTATTTGAATTATTTTCTCTTGAAAGTAGGAGCACTTAAAGAAAAATAACGAGTAGCAAAGCATTCATGCTTCTGTTCAGACTCTATATTGATATGAAGAAGTCTGGCACTCTTTCCAAAGGAATGAATGGTGAAATGTGAAAGAAGTATTTTACAGTATTCACAGCACTCATATTTTTAGTGAAAACAAACACATTTGTGTTAGGTTTCTGCTAGATTCCTCAGCCATGGATGAATTTGAATGACATTGTCCAGTGGGCATTTTTATTAATTTAATGTCATTGGAAATTTCTTTTGTTTAGAGCATGGGATTTGAATACTAAAGGAGAGGGAGGAGGCAAAGAATTTGAAATGTGGGCGACATTGGGTATTACAGACCCATGAGTATAGGCAGTGCAGACTTCTTATTTGCCTTGTTCTATCACTTTATATGCAGATATCTATATATATATATAGATATATAAATTCAGCAGTAGTTGAATTATGGGCATGAGGTATGAATATGGGCACCATAGGTGCCACCACTTCAGGAATCAAGTGTTTAGCAAGAGCTGGTATGTAAGTGCCTGTATCTGTCTAAATTGAGAAACAGTGGAGAAAGCTTAAATTTTAAAAATATATTTTTTAGATGATACCTGTGTATTTAGGTGAAATTTGGGTACAAAACCCATATTTCTCCTGCCCTGAAAAGCTCTAAGAGGTCACAAAATGGCTGCTGTGTCTTGTGTTGGAGTTGCTCTTGACTCTCAGGTCCTTCAGGCTGTTTTGCTGGGGAGGCCCTGAGGAGCTCTGCTGAGACTGCTGCCGGGTGCTGAGTTTGGGATATTTGTGTGATGCACACACGCTTGTTGTGCTGCAAGGACAGCGTTGGTCAGCTCTGTGGCAAGCTCTGAAAGAAGTATGCAGGAAAGCATGTGTTTTTGTGCCAAAATCTGCTTTGCAGTGCAGGGTGGCGCATCAGCTAAGCCCAAGAGGTGGGAATGTGCGCAGTGAAACTGGAAGAGTTACCAGGTACCCCAGTCTCTGGATGAATTTGCATGAGGGTTTAAAATAACTGGTCCTTTTATAACTTTGGGCACCTTCACTTTGTCATTTTGTGCAATACTTCTTTGGGTTGGGATTTTTAAGTCCTCAGGGACTGAGCTCTGGCTTGTGCTGTAGCTGAGCCCAGAAGGCAGGAAAGTGTGAAATGTATTAATTGTGCATCAGATTTTCTCTATGATGTTGCTTTTTCTCTAGAGGTTTGGCGGGGAGAGGTTGGGGGGGACATTAGGAGCTTATCACTGTGATTTTTTTTTTTGGCATCCTGCTGATTTTAGAATGCATGCATTTCTCTTCTGTCTCTTACCTATAGATTGCAGGGTACTCTGAGGCCAAGGGCAGAGTGAGTAGAGCAATGTTGGGTGTGGCCCATTCTGGATATATCCGTGCAATCAAGTCCTAGGCAGATCCATGCCCCAAGGGGGTACAGAGACAAGGGGAAGCACCAGAAGAGGTGACAAAATCCAAATACACTGGAGTGCTTTGGTTGTCCTGCCTTGCTCCAGCAGTTCAAGCAGTTGGTGTGTGGCTGCTGCACACGCTGCTGGGTGGCACAGAGCAGACAGGGATGTACCGAGGGAGTCTGGCCCAGGATTCATCAGGCAACAGCTGACTGCTTAATTTCCACTCCGCTGAATCGGAGGGAAGAAGAGGGATAAAATAATGGGCAAAGGAGTGCACAGGGTTGAGTAACCATGCAGAAGGGAAGGACATTTAACAGTGCCAGTTGAGAGGAAAGACAGGTACCACTGTTCATTTCTGAAGATACTGCACAGAAATCTTTGATGTGGAATGACAGATAAAATTGGTGGTGACAGCCAGAAAAGGAAGGGGGGAAAAGTCCTGGTTTTCAGGCCTTTGGAAACTTGAGGTCCTCACCTGTTTCTCATGTTCAACACAATGAGGCTGAAAAAGCAAGTAAATAATACCAATTGCCAGAGAATTAAAATAAGGAAGTTGAACTGTAGCCAAACCAGTGAAAGATGATGGTGGCTTTTTAGATGTTTCTATCTATTAAAAAGATATTTATAATCACAAAGTGTTTATCTTTTCCCCCTCCTCTTCAGTTTGGTGTGCTCTCTTCTTCCTTGCTGTAGCCTTTCATCAGAAAATTTGAGCTTTACATCAAACACTGATAAAAAGAGAGTGGGATTTTCTTCTAAAAAGCATTTTATTCAATTTAATATTTTGGGGGGAAACAGTTGAAGCTAGAAGATTGGCTGAGTTGCATGCCCAAGCCATAAAATTCCTTTTCTCCATGCTCGTAAAAACCAGATTTGATCCAGCAAAATTATGAGTTACAAACAAATTTTCCATCACCCCACTGGTCACTTGCTGTGGTCAATTATAGTTTTGAAGCTGATATAAGAATCAGATGTTTGGCTATTGTGTGTGTTTGCTAATCTCCAACCCAAGTGTAACCCTTTGGCATGACACATCCTATAATTTGTCAAGTTTTCTAACAATGGCACATTTTGCATTTAATTTGTGCTTTTCTCTCCAAGAGCCTTAGAATATGCTCCCCTCACTAAAGACCAGAGTAGTTAATCATCAGGGCTGTTTGTAAGGAAAAGGCCTGGCTGTGGGAACACAGTCATAGGCAGAGTAGAGAATAGAATGTCTATATCCCACTGCATAAATCACTTGGAGAAGTATCTTCTGTACATAATTTTAATTTAAATTTTATTAATTTGAATTTTATTTGTAAAGTTATCTTAAACCAGTATATTTTTTCTCCAGACTTAAGGTATTTTTTCACAGAAAAAAAATCTAATTCATTTTTTAAAGTTGCCATAAAGCTGTTTGTGCCCTGGTTCTTGTTTTTAGAAATCTCTTACAATATTAGATCACTTTTACATCTGTTTCCAGCAGGGAAGACTCTTCCAATTTTGTCTTAATTTCTATCCATTAAAATTATAAAGAAGAATCTAAAAAAAATGAGAGTACTTAATAAAATATGCAGGCAAGCCTGCATTTTAAATGCAGGTGTTGTACTTCCCGAGCTCTGTACATCCACAGAATATAAATGTTGATCAGTGCACCAAGTGTTTATGAGAGTCAGCCTCTGAGCGATGGCAGGAGAATTTGAAGAGCTTGTTTGATAAGCTGTTGTTGCTTTCCATTCCTTACCTCTCGGCTTTGAATTCTTTCCTCCCTGGTGCTGTGTCAGGTGTCCTGCCCTTTCTCTCCAGGACACTTCCTTGTGAATTGTGTTACTCTGTCATGACCTTCTGCGTGTTCGTGGGGTTTTTACAAGCCTGGGACCAGAGCCAGGGCTGGGAATTACATCTGTTCCTGCTCCTCTGTCTCCAGGATCCGAACAGGCGATTGGGGATTTTGTTCTGGTGCCGCTGCTGTGTGCAGAGGATGATCCTAGCTTAGGTTGCTGTCTCATGGCCATGGTGGACAAGACTTTTGGTTTTCCCTCTCTATACCCCTGCTTTTCACTTTTGGCTGGGCCCATTGAACCTGTGTCAGCTGTTTCCTCCCAGGATGGATGTTTTTAGGTCTGTGCTACAAATATAACTTGTAGACCAAATTGGTTGCAGGGAGGAGATGGATGTGAGGAGGGGAATCCAAGGCAGTTTGGTGAAGCTAACAAGATGTCTGAGAAGCATCTCCTTTGAGGTGTGTTTCCTGGTCTTGCAGTGCTCCAAAGCATTTGACAGTTCTGTCAATCTGTTGACAGAATTACTGGTCAGTAGAATTAGATGTCATATTTACTGAGCTGAGAAACTAAGCAAGTTCTTCCCTTGAAGAAAAACACTAAATATGTACCTCGTCCTTAATGCATTTTGCAAAGTCTGCTTGGCCTATAAGGGCAGAACCCACTCTCTGTAGGTAAAGGAAGGAGTAGTAAAAACTAATGGAAGAAATAAATTTCCTGCTCCGGCTTCTTTTCAAAGCTAATATTTGGAGATAAGATGAAATTTAATCATCATAAAGAGGTACAATTCCACTGCCTCCAGTTGCTCTCCACCTGTGTATGTCCCAGAGAGATTGGGAAGGTGATGCTGTGAAAAGCGTAGGCACCAGTGACTGTACACAGAGCCTGGGAAGGGAGGAGAGCTTGCTCCCCAAGCTGGACCAATGAAGCTGTTACCCAAGGATGGTAATACAGTGTTTGCTCTTGTAATAAATAAGTTCTGGTTTTTAGCATGACAGTGATTTTAGTGAATAAATATATGCCCTCCATCTATTCCTGAGGGTTTACATGTCATGGCAGAATGTGACTTTTGTGCCTGAATGAATGTGTATGTAAATCATTTTATGTCAGTAGCTTTACTTTTGCCCTGCACCATAAAAATTCACTGCTCTAGGGGCTTCTGCATAATGGGCTTTTGAAGCCCAAGCAGTTCAGTTGCTGGGAGCTGTATTTGCAAAAGAAATTCAATCATCCATCAATGACACTTACAGCATCTTGATGCTGTCCCTTATTTTGGCAATTTACAGTGAAATCCCCTTGCAGGAAAATCCTGTAAATGTGTTGTCTGTCTCATATGTAATTTTAAAGCCAGTCTTTAGGAATTTTGAGATACTCTTAGGTACCATTTTCTAATAATTTTGTATAGGTTTGGAGTAGTTTCTTGGCGGCTTCCTTGGAGCCCTCTTGAACTCCTCCTTGAGCAATCCTCCTAGGTTTTTCTGTAAGATTTATCCCAAGGTGACATTGTAATCAGTTTGAAGATATTCAGAAGGGCTAAGAAGGGCCACTTCTACGTGAGTTGTCTGTGACATTGTGTTACAGATGTTGGTTGTCTTTGAGCTCTGCACACGCAGGCTGTGTCTTGGAATGTCCCCAAAACAATGTGGTGGTGGCAGCAAAGTTACCATAATGGCTGAAGTTACATCGGACTTCTCCTTTCTTTTTATCCACTGTAGGTGTTCTCTGCCTGCCGGACAGCTTGAACCTTCACAAGGACCAGCAAAGGTCAAACAAGCCTGGGGAGGTGCAGATGTTCAGCCAGTCGGAGCTAAGGACCATCGAGCAGTCTCTACTTGCCACACGCGTGGGGAGCATTGCTGAACTCAGTAAGTACGAGGCTGTTGAGAATGTTTGGATTTCTTTCCTCAAAGTAAAGCAAAGCTAAGTGCATTGCCTGGTTCTGCTGAGGAGAGGTGAGGGGGCTGTGTAGTGTTGAAGGGGATGTTGGGCAGATCTAGCTGTGTTCATGCTCCTTTGTTAGTTCGGAAGCTGAAGCTATAGGAGGAAAGAAGGGTTGTGCGGATTCGTAGCAGTACCTATGGCTTGTTTGCATACATTGCTCTCAGTTTTAAAGGCTAAAGATGCTTTATTTCATCTTCCCAAGCCTGGCCAGACTTGCAAATGTCTGTTGTACTGGTGTCCTGTCTCCTTTCAGTGGCATGTCTTTTATGATGGGCAGGCAGAAAGCTGAAGGCTGCAATAAGTAAAGGAAATACTGTCACACGTTTAAGGCAGAGCTACTTCCACCTCTCTTAGAGAAGGTCCTTTACCTGCCTTGCCTTCTCCAGCCCTACAACTCAAACCTGCACCAGAGGAATTGACTCCTGGAAGATAAATTATTTGCTGTTAATCAAAGCACTTTTTGAGAAATATGGGAATCTGTGATATTTGTCAAAATCTGAAAACTTTGCTTTTGGCACAAATAAATGGGAGGAGGCAAGGGCCATATGCATCTTTATGTGACATGGAGATAAAGTTACCAGAAGTACTTTATTTAAACTACTTTTTTCTTAAGAGAGAAGCATTCCAATCACATGTTTGTGGTCTAGTTAGATACAGGAAGCTATGTGTGGGAAAACAGAATCATTCAGACAAAAAAAGTGGGGTTTTTTTCTGAGGTTTGTGAGAAATACTGTTGAGTATTCTTTTCCTGAGGTCAGTTACGAAATTTTGGGGAGAAATTAAAAATACTCAAATTCATGAAGATATAGGCTTGAATCCATAAAGATATAGGCTACCCAGCCTACTGCTGTTGCCAGCATCATAAAGAACATGTATAGGGATCTCTTGTTCATTTTTTGGCACTTTCTGTAACAATGGGAGTCTCCTCTGTAGCTCCACCGTATCATCACGGTTCAGTTTCCTCCGGTTCATGAGCCATGTGGATGCACCATGGATGTTTGTCTACAAGACACAAGATGAATTTCTGTTTTCAGCTTGCTAATTTTAATTTGCTCTGGTGCAGTGTCAACAAGCCAAGAGCCTTAGTGTGAAGTGTTGCTCCATCTCTGGAATCAGGTGTTCGGTGTTATTCAAATTAAGTAATTTATGCTCATTTATTTCACGTGCGTGAAACACACAACAGTACTATCTGTGTGCCAACTAAATTATGCATGATACAGCTCCCTTTCTTACAGTTCATATGGTTGGGATTTAATAAATAAGTAATTTCTGAGTATTTCAGGGTGGGTGGGTTTTTTATTCTGGATTTTTCTTGGACTTTTGTACTCAACCCAAACAGCCAGAGTCCTTAGAGCACCCCATCCCATTTAACAGTTTGAACTCTATCACCTCTAAGCATCCTACCTTAGATTCAAATGCTTGGTTGGTGGGTTTGCCTTCTGTACATCTGTTGACTGCAAACACAGGCAAAACACTCTTCAGGGTGGCCAGTTGGAAGAACAGAGCACGTCAGTGGGAGTTGGATGCAGCTGTCGGAGAGGCTGGCACATCCAGCAGGCTGGTAGCCCTCCAAAAAGCCCTGTGGCCAATTTGAGGGATCCTCCCTGGCCGCTGCAAGCAGATGCATGTCAGGGAAGCAGCAGTGGGAGGAGCAGTAACTGGAAAAGCTTGCAAGGCTTGGTATGTTCAGTTGGGTAGAAATCTGTGCTGTGGAGCAGTGCCGGTGCAGAGCTCAAAACTGAGCTGTGAAACGTGGAGAGAGTTGCAGCATGTTGGTGGGCAAAAACCTCTGAGTTTGGAGGAAAAATCATGAAATGGGAGGAAAATGGAGCAGTGAGGGGATACAAGTAGGCTTGCTCTTTTTTCAGTGCTTGTGTGTCTCTCTGGCATCAGCAGTGGCTGTGAGCCATAGGTTACAGCAAAACCTCTGCCATGGAGGGTGGGTGGGGAACGGCAGCGTGGGGCAGAAATGCAGAGCAGGGGGGAGAAGGTGGGGGGAACACCTGGGGATCATCAAGGCATGAAGGCAAAGGAGGATTTATTGTTGCCCTGGTGGTGTGAGGGGGATGGACGTTGTGGAGAAGAAAGAGGGATATGACAAGCATTGCCATGGAGAAAGTGATGTATGAGGGAAGGATTAGATAGGGAACAGTGCCTGCTTTTGAGGGGTGAATAAAGGTAATGAGGGAGACACTCTGGAGAGGAGGGAATTAAGAGGATAGCACTTGTGGAGAGGATCATGAGGAGGAGGAGGTGGCAACCAGAAGTGGATGACAAGGGCAGAAGCTTGGCCTATGGACCAGCAGAACAGGCAGTCCCCAGGCATGTCTCTGCATTGTCCCATCAGCTTGCAATATTCCAGGAGCCAAGATTTCATTTCTGTTCTCTTCAAAAGAGCACAAAAAACAAGGGCACAGACTGATCTTGCAATAAAGCAATTTATTTTATCTCAGGAAAAAAAATATTTAAAAAAGCAGTTCTATTTGAATGAGATTTCCTATAGTTTATTGACATGAATAATTAAAGTATTGTAAGTATGTGGAATAACTAGAATTAACAAGTGTCTTCGTGCAGAGGAAAGGCTTCCCCTGCTCTCAGTTCTGCCTGGCGTCCTTGCATGGAGCAGTGTGACCAGCTGCTGAGCTGCTGGAGGCTTTGACACCAGGGAATCAAATCTGTCCCCTGGAAGACAACAGCTTGCAAATGAGGCCTGTACAGCACCTGTATTTCAGCTCAGGTCTTCTTAATTTCTTTACAGTCTGTCCTCGGTGAAGAAGAGATTCACAAGGTGAAAAACCTTTGTATCGTGTGGTACCTTCACCTTGCCCCACCCATGATGGCCATTGTGTGTCTGCACCCTTTGTTTTTTCACGTGTTCTGTCAGTGCGTTAGAAAAGACCATTGGGATGAGCTGCCATCTCCCTGGGCGTGACAGAAGGCAGGAGAAAATTGGGGAGAGGTGGCATGGCAGACAAGACCGGGGGGGGGGGGGGGGGGGGGGGGGGGGCATCTGGTGATGCTGCCATTGAGGAGTCCTCCTGGTCAGACAGGTGCAGCTGGACTCATGGATGCTGCTCTGGTCCTGCCAAATGGTGCTTGCCTGGTGCTTCTGCTCCCATCTCCAGGCTTAGCAGGCACTGGGCCTTGCTGGGACACTGCCTTGCTGGCAGTGGCCAGGTGAGGCAGTGCCACTGGCCCAGGGGTGCCCTCCAGAAAGTAGGAAGAAGAGATGATGTTGCTGACTTAGGGAAAAAAAAATCAAAGGGAGGTTTCGTCTCCAGGACTTAGGAGGAGAATGTAAATAGACACCTAATTCTGCACCACAATTACAGCAGTAATGCGTGATTCCAAGGCAAAGGTTTAAGAAAATTAATGTGAAACCTTATTCATTAAAATATAATGAAGATGGCAGAAAGTTAAGGAACAACAATAAATCTGGCCTATGTTTAGTATTCAGGAGTTGTAATTCCCTACTACAGTGTGTTTTAAAATAATGTAATTTCATTTGAAATGCTTATTATATAGAGAACATTGGGAAGAACTGAAGCACAGCAAAAATAATAGGATTTTAAACAGTAGCCTGACAGTATTTCACTGTTGAGTCTTAGAGAAAATATTTCACAGAACTTTGGGTTTTTGGTTTTTTTTTTCCTCTTTTTTTTTTCCTTGAAGTTTCCTGTATTTCTAGACCAGACCTAGAGGAGAAGGGGAATAGATCTGTTTGGGGTTTTGTCAGAAAGTTTTTGGGGTTTTCCTAGATTTCTAGTTCTTCTCTTTCATTTCTCCCCCTTTCAGATGGGAAAAAATAAGTAGACTGAATAGAAAAAGACAGGAACATTAGGGAGAGCTTTGGCTGTGGAGAGATCCCAAGATACTGCGTTTTGACCTTTGAATATTTTTCCTAACTTCTTTATATGCATGTTTGCAATCCACAAACATTTATGTTATATTTGACTGCATAATGCTCCAAGACACCTATTCATCATCTATCTAAAAATACTGCTGCTGGCTTGCAGACCAAATGCAGAAGGAATGAGGCTCATAACTGAAGGTCGTTGCTGTTTTTCTGGGTTAAGGAGGACCCTCTTTTGCTTGTGTGTGCACGTAGGTGATGAGAAGGCAGAGCAGAGACTTAGGCACCACCAATCCTGGCACCAAGAAATACTTGTCCCTCACTGCCTTGGGCTAAAGGCTGTAAGGTGTTAGTGTCTGACCTGGGACAACCACCCTGTGCTAAGGTGTGTTCGTAGGGCTGTAGTAGGCTGTGTGTCTCAAGCAGCACAGGGAGATAAACCATGGCTTAGGATGTCATCCAAAGCATGTCTTAGTGTACATCTTCAGGCTAGATCAAAAAACTGTTGGGGGCTTGTTTTGGGTGCAGATATGGCCAGTCTCCTATGGCTTTCCTGGGTGAGAAGTTTGCCACCCAGACTTGTGCAAACCACAGTGACTGGTGGTGGTATCACTCTGAATGTTAACCACAATGAATAATCATTTTTATTTTAGGGTGTGATAATCTGAAGGTGTGACTTAACACTGCTGATATCAGAGGTTTTTTGCTTTTGAATGGTGTTTAACTTAGAGCAGTCCCCAGATGTGATGTTCCAGCTGGTATTTCCTCCCTGTCACTGCCCAGGTCTCAGCAAGGTTTTCCTTTTTGCCATTGGAAAAAAATGCCACCCTTCATCCCCTTTTTATTACACATCATTGTCTCTTTGCATCCACAGTACTGAATGTATGTATTTCCAAAATAACAGCCTCCCAGTGGATCTTGGCACCCTTTTAGGGATGAAAGAAGGGTTACTGCTCAAGTGTAAGTAGGAATGTGATTGCACATACTGATACTGTTTTTCATTTCTCCTCATAGCCCCAGCTGAAGAGATGATGAAAGTTGGCATCCCCCCCCTTGCCTTTTCATCTAGTTTCAATCCTCTGCAGCCAACAGGAAGGAGCGCTGCAGGAGCCATACAAATTGATTCATGTGCTCTAAATAAGAGGTTAAACCTAGGCTTAGAAGCAAATGCCAGGGTGAAGGTGCTTGCTGGAGGGGTGGCATCTGAAGGAGTGTTTTCAAAAGTGCTGATTTACTGCCAGAACAAAAGCCCTGTTTGTCAGATGTATTTCTCAGACTAAGCAGCACCATAGAGTAAGACGGAGCTTATTCCCTGTGGACGGTTTGGTTCATGGAGCACAGTGCTGAGCTAAGCAGAGGTACTAGCCAAAACCTGCAATTCAGATGGTGGTGCTGATGCCTTAGGTTTTAACTTTTATATTTTTCAAATCCTGTGCTGCCTAGTGTGTAACTCTGAAGTTTTGTGCGGCTTGTTAGCTGCTGTTCTCTCACGCTGGTTAGACATAACAAAGCCTCTCTAGATTTGCTTTCCAAGAACACTTTGACTGTCCTAGGCCCCAGAATGTGTTAACTAAAAGCCTCTGAAGAGGAGGGGCAAACTTGGGGTAATTACACCTTTAACTGAAGTTATAATTGGAGAATCAAGCCTGATATGCAAATGGACCAAACTTACAAAAGTGTGAAGAACCCATTACCTGGAATCCATCTTGGGTGTAGCCTTTTGACTGCCCAGGGTGTGCCTTTGAAGGCCCTTCAAATGAATACCTACTTTTATTTTCTTATTTTGTCTAGCCTCTGTTTTTAGGTAGCTGCTGCATGCATCAGTACTCCCTTCAGCATGGGGTTTGGCCATAGACTGACAGCCTGTGTGTCACCTCTCCAGATACGGTGATGCTTTTCCCAGTTTTCAAGGGCCCTCCACTGGGTTATTGCACAAGATCTCTAGGTCCTTGCTCACCCGCTTTCTGGGTGTCTAGTTTGCAGTTCCTTCTTGCTGATATCCACACATCATCCAATTTGTGTGTCAAAGTTAGAAGCTGTTGAGATGCTCCTCAACAGAGAAACCCGTCCAACAGAGAACAGAAGAGAGATGAATGCAGTGCTTAAATGCTAGGTATTTTCTTGCCTCTGTTAAAGGCTGCCTGAGTTGCAGGCTTCCCTATCTGCTACCTTGTTCTCCTTGCTGCCCTCTCTGAGTGATGTACCACAGCCTCCATTCACTGTCTGCATCTGTGCCCAAGAAGGGTTGTGGGTTACTTAATAGTCCCAAATATTTTGGGACTATTAAACCTGCTTTTCTTCTGTTCCCCCTGAGATACCCACTATCATAAGCCATAAAACAATACATTTATTTATCAGTTGAGTGGAGAGGACAATTTGAAAATACCAGGTTACACCCTACTCAGGCTTTATCTTCCCGTTGACTGCCCTGTACACCAAGGAGGTGGATTTCTGTCTTGGGTAACAGGGGCAGCTTGTCTTGTTGCTTGTCTGGGTCCTCAGTGCTCCTTTGGGGGCTCCCTGGCTGCCTCCATGGGTGAGACTCAGCCACCTTTGCCTTTCTTGGGGACAAGCCCAGGGTGGTTTTGTTCCTCCAGGGCTTCTACCTCCTGTGTTTAAGCCCACTCAGGTTTGATGCTTAGAGGCAAAAGGCATCGCCGTGGTGGGTGGGGAGTGCTGGAGCTCCAACCTTCCACCAGCCTTCCACAATACACCATTGTGAACTCCCTCAGAACTCAGAACTCCCCATGTACACCACATTTGAGGTACAGACTCCTGTTCTCTCTGAACCCCTGCATCACAACACACTTGGGATTCAAATGGCATTTGTTTTTCCTTGCAGTCCTGCTTGTCCCTGCTGTGCAGAGCACGGGCAATTGGTCAAGTCAGAGTGAGCACTCCTACCTGGCCTGCTCAGCCATGGGCACTCTTAAGTTCCATTTGAGGACATGGGTCTATGTCAAGCCAAAGAAAATCCAGGAATAGTGGTCCGTAAGGCAGTAGTGTTCTGCAGAGGGAAAGCTCTGCATTAGGTTGGCACATGATTAGCTCATCTGAGTCAAAGCTTGTTTTGTTTGAAGTTGAAGTGGCTTAAGGGGAATCAGACACAAACATCACACTTGCCACGGTGGATTGGAGATTCTAAACGTGTAAGTGTTGTTATAATAGGTATGTGAACTTGAGAGGGTTTAATTATTATTGTGGCTTTTTTATAGGATATATTCAATCCCTAATTTATCAGTCTTCAAAGGCTTTGCAAACACTAAATTGCATGCAAACACTTACTCTGTAATATAAATAGAAGCTTCTTGTGATGGTGGGGTAAGTGAAGATAAAAAGATTGAATGATCTGTGGGAGGCCACAGGGAAGCCACTGCCAGGAAATGGGCTGCTTGCATCCTGGTCCTGTCTTCTCAATTCTGAATCTGGGACCACAGTTCCTTCTTTTGCTCTTGTGTAGAAGAGATGAATGGCTTTTAGGAGAAGAAGAGGTTGCCTGTGGTAGCAGATAGGGGCACAGCATGGGACAGCAGAAATGGCAGAGCTAGGGAGGTTTCTGCAGGGTGAGCTCACCGATGAATTTGTTGCACATTGGATGCCCCACTGGCTGTGGCTTATGGCACCCCAAGCATACCCACAGCCTGAGGCAGCTGGAATAAAATCTAGAATATACTGTGTGCCAAGAACAACTTAACTTTTATGTTTGAAGATACTTTGTGCTCAGTGCACGCACATAGTGAAATACATTCTGCACACTTCCTAGTGTGCAGCCACCCTATCTCTGTGCACACTCCTTTCCTGGTATAGATGAGTAGTGTTGAGTTAACAGTAGAAAACCTCACAATAAATCATTTGAGGACAGGTTTTGCTTGAGCAATTTTGGCTCAGCTGACTTTTGAAAGATGGAGGTTGATGTACCACCAGAGGCAGAGGAACGTGGTGAAACAGTGCAGCTGGAATCGAGAGTGTAGGGAAGGCTCGGGTGGCTGAGGCTGACCTGATACTGGAGACACAGCTCAACTGCTCGTATTCACCCACAGTGATGTGCTGGCAGGTGTGTACTGCTGTAAATTTGCACCATTGTGTCGCTTTGGTGCAGAAACCAGAGGCAACAGGAGGTAGAAAGGAAAAGAGACTTAGCTACGCTTTAGGAAGGATGCAGAATGGCTGTGGCTACCAGCTAGCAGTCTGATTAAATAGACCATGGTTTATTGTCAGGGTTATAATTTCATGTTTTCAATACAGTCTCCCCAGAGCTGGTTGTGAGCAAAACCACAGATCCAAGACTTATATACTGAAGTGTGAAATGAATCTAGGTCAAGAAAATGAGTTTGCACCTGGCTCACATGCTTGTAAGGGGGGGAATCTACTGACCATGACATGAAGTTGGCATCTAGAATGCAGCTCCCTGATGCATACTCCTTCTTTTCATGGTCTGGACAGGACACAGGAGGTTGTTAAGGGCTCTGACAGACAGACGCAACTCCTGTATATGGCTCTGGCCTGCTCTTTGCAGGAGGAAATATTCACCCAGGTAGCACAGCAAAGCAGTAACCCTGCTGCTATCAACATGCCCCAGTGCAGGGCATGATTCCCAAGTGCAGACTACACACATAGGAGTTAAGGACAGCTGAAAGGATGACCAGACCAGCATTATCAAACTGATGGGTGCTGCCTGTACAATGCTGTCATGCTAGAAACGTGGTCTCCTGCTTCTTCACACAGTGCCCCAGTAGGGCACCAGATGGGAAGACAGCTGCGGTGGAAACAGATGCTCCTCTCTCTCCCCTGGGTTTTGAAGGAAAGACACAGGTCAAAGAATTGTGTGGCTCATTTTCAGTGTGCAAAGACATAATTGCTGAGTTGTTCTGGTAGTTTTGGAACATGCTTTTGGGACAAGAAAAACATGAGGTAGGTGTCATAAGGAGTGGTTGTGTGAGGATCTGTCCATGTCATTCACCTCAGGCTTGTGGCTCTGCAGGCATACATGCAGCTGAATGGTTTTGGCTCTGGCAGTTTATCAGTCTGAAAGTAGTTAGCCTGCTCCTAGGCAGGCAGGATAGCATCATCAGGTCCATCATGACAAATCAAAAAATCCCACAGGAAGCTTCTCAGACATGGGCATTGGGTATTTGTCATTTTCTTTCTCTTCCTTCTTTTTTGCCTTCCTCTGTCGTCCCCCCCCCACTGCAAAATTGGAAACAGATGTGTTATTCTTTAAACATTGGCTCTAACATGGTAAAAGCAGTGATAATAGCTTTTACTGAAGCCAAACACAGTTTTAAAGGAAAAGGCTTCGCTGGTCACTGCAGAGAGGGCTCAGGATGAAGCTGCCCACTTGCATGCTGTGTGTTGTATTGCACCCCCATGCAGATGGGAGCAGCTTTACTTTCCCTGTCACATCATATTTTTGGCTTGAAGTCAGTGAAGCTGTTCCTTAAATATTCAGTATTGCCTTAAAGGAGGCCCGTGTCACAACAGGCGCATTACATAATATTTTCAGTCTTTAAATCAAACGTATGTGGACCTTGCGTTCAGCGACCATGCTGCACTGACAGCAGCAGCAGTGGGTGAGCCCTGCTTTAGTCATGGGAAGGATGAAATGCTGGCAGCTGCAGTGGCAGCTCTGCACACACTGCCATGCAGAGGTGGTTTCATGGTTTTTGGTAGCTGGTGTGCAAAGCACGGCCTTTCTCCTCTGGGCTGACAAGCTCTGGTGTGGAGCTGCATTCCTGGAGCCCTTCTCCATCCGGAATCAGGGCTGCAAGGCCGTCCCAGCCTGGAGCTTGCCTCTGCCTTTGCTGCCCTCTGGGAGCCTGTCCTCTAGTTCTGGCTTTCCAGCTTTGGCAACAAAAGTGTCCTGAAATGTCCCCCCGCTTTGCTGTTCTTTTTCTTTTTCCTTGTGTTTACCCTGCACAATGTGGTGTTTTCATCTCCCTGGCTGTGCCTGCAAAGCAGTTTGTGCGTTGGCTCACTTGGCTTATGTTGCATAAATTATGGAAGTTTTCATTGAGCTTAATTTTAAAACAAAATAAAATTGGCAAGCTCTCTTGTCAGGCAGATCAGCTCCCCAGTCTGTTCTGCAGGTGGTGGTACAGGGTGAGAATTTGATCAGAGGATGGCAAAGCAGGGATCCCTGCCAAACCCCTTGGGTCATGATGCCACAGCCATCAGGAGCCTCATTCATGGAGTTAGAAGGTCAACACAGCTGCTGGGAATTTTATTTTAGATGTATTCTTTTTGGAAATGATGCAATGAGGAATTTATCAGCTTTTCAGATGTGTTCAGCTGATACAGCCGAGACGCGTTTTCAGGGCCAAACAAGATGCAGAAAAGCCAGCAATGCTGTGAGCAGGTAACCTGCCCTTGCAGAGCCTTTCTGTGCTGAGCACAACCCTGAAGAGCAGAGGTGGCTGACACTGATGAAGGGATAGCACAGACTTATGAAGGGGGCTTATCGCTCTGTGCTAGGCCATAAATTCAAGGTTGCCCTGGTTGTTCAGATATAACACAGCTTTTACAGCTGGCAAGGAGAACATGTGTAGTTTGGGTTTCCCAGATGAGACTGGAGTTGGCTGATTGCTGGAGAGCAGGCCAGTGAGTGCCATCATTGGGCTGGTTTCATGTCTGTGGGCTTTGGGGTGCCTTGGAAGCAAAGACAGTCTCAGCTCTTGGTACATTCTTAGGAAAGAAATGGAGAAGCAAAAGTGTATTAGCAAGGAACAACAGAAGGAGCAAAACCTGGTAGGGGTTCAAGACAACACCACACCTAGAACCAGATGCTGCACTGTGCTACATTGTACAGAGTTGGCCTAAGTGCTACCATGCAGTGTGTGCATGTGCCTGTCAGCTTCCCCGTGCCTTCTTGGCACTGATCCTGGAGCACAGATACGCGAAGGCACGGTCTCTGCCCTGGAGAATTGTTGCTGTAACTGGATGCGGCTGAAGGAGGCAAAGGGCACTAGGGCATGTATCGGATTGTTCGAGGTTACGCTGTGGAATAAAACAGAGCAGTGATTCCTGTCCTGCCTCCACAACTCTGCCTGTTGGGTACCAATATAGTGGGGCTTTTTATGCTTCCTTACTGTTCTCTGTGAAGCTCAGTGTTTTACAGGTATTGATTTTTTAAGCTTTGAGTTGACCCAAAGAAATAAGTCAACTTATTGATAAAGAAACATTACAATAATTGTTAGTATAAAAATTATTTCAAATGTGACCAGAGATAGCATAGCAAAGGCAAAAGAAAGATCTAAGCAAATCAGTTCTTGGTATAATGTAATTAAATGAGGCTTAAACATAAAAAGCATTGATTCAGCTTTACTGAATTGGTATGAATTGTTTTGGGTTTTTTAGGAAGCAGTGGAGGAAATACAGCATAAAAGGATGAACTCCTGGTCATACTGATAGGGATCGGAGCTTTGCCTTTCAGCAAGGCTTATGTTCCTCCAGCCTTGCATCAGCAGTGATGCTTGGCTGCCTGTCCTGCCCACGTCATTCTTGCTGCTACTTTCCTTTCTTATTCACCGTGCAGCTTCCTCTGGTCCTGGGTGTGTCACTGAGGTCACATCACCCCAGTGCTCAGGGATGAGTGGGATGAAGTAATGCTGCTGCCAGAATCTGGGCCTAAATTGCATCTTAATTTTTATTCATCATTCATTACAGAAGTCAGAGGCGTTCTCTAGTGCCTGCTGTCTCAATCCACTGAAATAAGACTGGCTGTGTGCTTAACTTTACCCACATGCTTCAGTGCTGTAATAGCTTGGGTCTGAAAAGGCTGAATTTAGTGTGTGTCTCCCTTTTCTCTGCCTTTGCTATTACAAATCTGGATGTTGCAGCCAGCACTTCCATGCTTTTTTTTTTTTTTTTTTTTTTCCTTCTGGAGAAAAAGAGATGAATTTACTATCAATGAGGCTCCTGGCAGTTAAATTGGCCTGTGCTAGACTTGGCAGTGTACATCTGCTGTGACTAGAGTGGGCTGAGTGAAGGAGGTCCCAAACTTTCCTGCAGATAGCCTTGTGCAGGACTGGGGAGTCGTCTCAGAGGCACATCTGTTTCTTCTGCAGACCTGATCCGGCATACTTTCCACATGCATAGTTTCTTTTGGAAATTATGAACATGCAAAGCTGCAAGATTGGTCCTATCATGGCAATTTCCTGGCAGAGGGAAAAGACAGAAGCTATTTTTAAATTAAGGCTTTGAATCAGAAGAATATTGCAGAGTGAAGCAAAAAATTGTGTCAAAACCCTGAAATCATGGACTCTGCAGTTTCCTCATGCCAGCGGTTTTCTTCTCTTCATGGTTTTAAGGCTACGTTTTTGGAGGACTGGGCTGAGATTATTAAGCGAGACATTTCTATTCTCCCTGGTACACATTATCACTGCAGCAGCAGCATTTTCTGTGTGAGTCAGGCTGGAGAGAGGTGATGTGCTGTGTTCAGAGGGGTGGGACTTTGCAAAAACCTGTAGTTCAGCCACGTGCACGGTCAGAGTGGTTCTCCTTGAAGTTTGCCCAGGAGTTCATTATTTATCCTCCCCCGGCTGGTTTTATGCTCCTACCTTGGTGTACATTTTAAACTTCTCTTTCCAAGTTTCAGTGCTCAGTGGTCACTTGGGAAAAGCAAGTAAGACAAAGTGCGTGACTTCTTCTTAATACTGGAAAATTATGTCCTCTTTTTCTCATCACTTGCTTTTGTATAGCTTAAGAATGACCCAAAGGGCTCTTGCTCAGATTTTCATTTAAAACAAACCAACTTATTTGATTCGAGATCATTATTTCCCCCAAAGCACTCTCAGAATGATTTGAACATGTGAAAAAAGGCAGTTTATAACCACAATTGTTTCCCTGCCTTTGATAGAGTGGTCACTAGTCAAGAAACATAAAATTCACTGCCTCAGAGAGAGATGCTTTAGTTAATTAGTTACAATCAGTGTTGTGCTAAGAGACTGCACTGCTGCTTGCCCATATATTTGCCTGCTAATTTCACTTGCTGGCTTTGCTGATCCCAGTCCACATGTTGTGGCTGGATTCCCGTATCTGCCTTGTGAGGGAGCACCCCAAACTGTGTTGGTGCAGGAGGGACAATGAGCATCTTCCTCTTTGGCCATTTTCTGTGCTCTGGAAACCTGGGGGGCTGGGCGAGCCTACTTTGTAGGTTTTGTTTTTCTGCTAACGGGAAGTTTTCCAGGCCTAGCTTGGACTTAAAAACTAATTTTGGTTGCACATTTTTTTATGTTGTCTTTTAAGAATATTTTTCCCCTTTTTTCTTCACCCACATGCTCATTCACATCCTCTTGCAGTGCTTTGTGCATTTGTGCATCTGACTGCCTTCTTCCTCATTCCAAGGGGCTGGATTTCACTGCCCCTCTCTGACTAGCAGCATGCAGCTTTTGGTGCCACTCTGCATGGTCATTTTTTGGGGCCGTGCGGTTTTGGCATCCTCCAAAGGCTGCTAAGTAGGTAACTGTGATCCTGGCTCAGTGTGCCAGCTCTCGTGGTGGTGCTGAGATGGGCCAACCTGGTGCTGCCCACAACACCATCTTTGCAGAAACACATCTCCTGCAGGCCTTTGTGGGCTTGTCTGCAGCCTGGCTGTGTCACACCACACCAGGTAAACCACCAGGAAAAGTTCAGCCTGGTGATGAGTAGCACCCAGGATCCTCTCCTACCCTCTACTGTTTGCATGTGTGAAGTCAAATGGAAGGGAAGACCAACCAATGTGCCTTTCAGTTTGCAGACTCAGGGGAGGTGGCTGAAAAGCCTGGCACTCACCTGGCTCTTGCTTTTTTGCAGGTGACCTGGTGTCTCGAGCGATGCATCACCTGCAGCCCCTCAATGCCAAGCAGCACGGGAATGGGACACCAATGCACCAGAAGCAGGGATCGTTCTACTGGGAGCCAGAGGCTCTCTACACCCTCTGCTACTTCATGCACTGTCCACAGATGGAGTGGGAAAACCCCAACGTGGAGCCGTCGAAAGTCACGCTGCAGACTGAGAGGTAAGAGCCTCTGCATGGTGCTTAGTGTCGTGGTGAGGATGTTTTGTTAATAAATCAGCCCGGCTGGCTAATTGCTAATTACAGCCTGCGTGCGAGAGGCTGCGGAGCAGTCTGGTTCGCTTTAGGATCACCTCCTTGAAATCCGCTTCTCTCCCCGAACTGCTGCGTGGCTGAACCAATATATATCAAAAGTGACACCCAGTGGCTACAGACAGCAAATTGGTTCCAGATGTGCACTTGGGAGAGATTTCCTTTTCCTTTCGTTGTTGCTCAGCTATTTCATGTTTTGGAAAAGAAAATGAGAACTTCTATTTTTGGCCTAGCAGGTTTGGGTTTAAGTGTGTTTTTTTTTTTCCCTATGTGTTAATAGGGCTCAACAGCTGTGATTGGGGAAGTGGAAAATGAATAGAGTAGTGTGTAGAAAGGAGAAGTCATTAAAGATGCTGGGCTCCAGCTGCACTGAGTAACGGGGCACAGGAGTGACCTCCGGGCTGCCCTGGCCAGGGATGTGGCAAGTGCCAACTGTGCTGCTCTTGTCCTGCTCTTGTCCTGCCCCTCCAGGGATGGGCAGGGGGGGCACACCTGTGGCCCCGTCCTGACTCAGGGTCTGATGTAAGGTGAGAAGGAGATGCCCCTGAAGCTGGCAGGCAGGGTGCCCAGTGCAGGGGACAGATTGCTGACCAAGAAAAGAAATTCATCTCCTGTCAAAAGCCCAGCAAACCCTCTAGTAAAACATGTCTGCAGCTGTGTGGTGGGGCACACTCTGCTGTTTCCCTGCCACACCCTGCCAGCCCTAAAGCAGGCATCCCCAGAGCAGAGATGAGAGGAGCGGCTGGTGCTTAGAAAGAGGTGGATATGAATTTTTAGGATGGGTGTTGTGGTGATGCAAATGCAAGCTGGTTTGTCAGGCTGGGCTCCACATTTACATCCCAGAGTATGTATTGCAGTGTATGTGTGAGCCAAGCTCTGATCTGCACATGGGGCCTGGCTATTGTTTCACTATGAGGTCTGCATCTCAAAAGCAGCATTTGAGGGTCTCATTGTGTGCGTAGTTGTAAATGGTATATAATATGATATCTTAATTGAAATACTTCTGTATTAGTTGCAGAAGAGCATATAAGACGAAATTCTGGCATAATGAATGTTATAATGATGTTACTGGGAATTTTGCCATTTGCCTTTGGATGGCATTTTGTTTCTTTTCAAGTTTGGGTCGCTCTGTGAGCATGTTTGTCACTTTTTGTTCTGTTATTTCCAAAGTATGAAAAAAACCAGAAGGGAAATGACAAGAATCCAGAATTTTCTTTTTTTTTCTAAATTATTTTTAATTTCATGATTTGTCATCCAGTCTTCCTATTGTGGAAGACCTAACTCATGTCCAAGAGTGGTTAGGATGCACAAAAAAATTTTTTAAAAATTAGAAAATACTCTCACCTGTAGTTCCTATCTGTGGAAATAATGCCACTGGAACCAGAGGAAATATAGGGGTGAATAAAGCTGAGCCTCTGGTTTTGTAAGATTTCTTTAGACTTCCCTGTGCAGAAGTGAAAAGGGCAGGGCTATTTGACAAATCACTTTCAGCATTTGCTTTAATAGGTTTTCCTTTCTCTGAGGTCGCCTTAATACACGTCCTCTTCATTACAGCACTTGAAATACTGATTATTTAAAATGATTGTTCCTCGCTTGATTTTGAGTACTCCATCTGGCAGGACGCCTTCCCTTGGCAGGGCAGTGAACGACTGCGGCGTGCGGTGAGGGCCGGAGCAAGTACTCAGTGTTATTGCCAAGAGCCTGTGGTCACTTCTGGAAGGAGCAGACACATCTCCTGCTGCCTAATCAAACATGCATTAGTACTTAGTGCTGGAGTGGGAGTGGTGCAGGGCTGAGTATGAGCCCGGATATTTCCATGGAGCTATGCTCTGGAGTTTCACCAGCTGGATGTAACCATCCTGTGCTGCTCAGAAAGGAGAACAGTGAGGCCGACTTCTCTGTAGTGCTCTGAGGAGCCTTACTGCCCATTTCCCATGTTTTGGTTTTTTACATGCAGTCATGCTTTGTGGTCCATGACTTATCTCTGGTGCTTTCAGTTTCCATGGTGGGGGTTTGAGCGTTGCAGGGAGAGGGGTTTGTTAAACATGACACATTTATATGCAAAATATTTGCAAGATTTGTGGTGTATCTTTGTGCTGTATTTGCTCTCCAGCTGCGGCAATTGCTTCTATTTTGTAAGAAGCCCCGAAGGAAGCAAGAGGGTCCAGGCATCTTTCCCCATCCTTGGTGTCTCTGTGTCCCTGCTGGTGCAGAGAAGCCAGGACACTGTGGATCTGGCTGTAGGCAGTATTTTCACGAAGTAGGACTTGTCCTTGGCTCTTTGTGAAGCCAACCTGGCTACTGTCTTGGCCCCCTCCTCCCTGACAGTGCAAGCCCAGGGTAGAGAGGGTTGTGGGATGCAAAGAATTCTCCCAGCACTTGCAGGGCTTGGTGGCACGATGAGACCATCCCATTCTTCCCACTCATCTCCAGCCCACCTGGATTTTGGTCTGAACCAGGCTGAGCTGCAAAGGCTGTACATGTCCTCCTGCAGAGGCTGGATATGGGAGGGGAATCCAGTACGGTGGCATTGCTGTCTGGCTTAGCACTTTCCAGCTCAGAAAGCAGTACCTCCCTCAGAGTCTTGGGGGACAAATGAAAAGGGATTTTTACCTTTGAATAAATCCGGCACTTCGTTTCTAGGGAGCGTTTCTCTCTGTTTGCTCTTCATGGAGATAAAGAAATGAGAATGCAGTGTTTTTAATAGTGTTTATCTTTACAGAAAATAAAAGGGAAAAAATGATTATATAGTGAAACTCTTGTTGCAGGGGGGGCTGCTTTCATGGGAGTGGGAGGAATGGAGAGTGGCCAGAATTGCTTAGAAAACCTGAAAAATGTTCCCTGCTTCCTAAATGCCAACAAACCTAATCATGAGATGGATGTGTGATCCCCTCCCAACCCAAACTCATGCTCCTTCAATCTGGCCACTTTGGCAGAGGCTCTCTTGAGTTTTTGGCACCAACACAAGCCAGTTCTGCTGACCCCGGATACCATGTAGATGGCTATTTTGGCAGGCATGGAGATACAGGGAGAGGGTGGAGCTCCTCGTGGGGTCCCCTTTCCCTTTTGTACCCAGCTGGGATGTGCTGGAGCCATTTATCTTGTGCTGGGTGTTGTCTACAAAAGCAGTGCTCCTCTAGTGCTTCCACCTGCAGGAGGCTGTGGATTATTTCAGTTTGTGATTCTTTTGCTTTCCTGGAAATTAAAAAAAAAGAGAAAGAACTGTAGATGATGGTACTGTTGTCAAGATTCAAGATTTCTTTCTTGCTTGCTCCTTCTAGCTTAATAAAAAGATCTGTCCTGTGGTTATGTTTGGCTTGTCAGCCCCTATAATGCTTCCAAAATTATTGCAAGTAATTTCTTAAGCACCGGAAAGTGCAGAATCTGTAGTTGCAGATTTGTGTGATGTTTTTTTTCCTTAAGTGGTTCCTTACCCACTTTTATCCACAGCTGTATTGACAAAGTCCTCATTACTTCCTGACTTACCATGTTCCCCATTAACAACTCGTTGAGAAGCTGTGGCTCAGCAGCTCAGCCCACCCAGAACCACCCATTAATTCTGCTCACAGGCAGCAAAGTCCCTTCTCCCTCTGCTGCTCCACCTTGGAGGAGCTTTAGCTCCTTTTAGCACCTGGCAGCTGTTAGCTTTTCTCCTCCAGTCTTTGAGCTGATGGATATGTGTCTGCTTTTAGCCTTCTTTTCACTTTTCCTTAACTATTATTCCCTGTATGTGGAGCAATCCCTTAGGAAATTCCTGTGGGATGTTATTGCTTGCTTTTCATCTTTCTGCCTGCCTTGCATGCTCACATGGACACACACACAAAAAGATACATGTTCCCTGCACGTGCATACACGTGCTAATTGTAGACTGTGGTCATTCATGATTAATGGAAAGAGTTTGAGTTATCATCTCAATTTTGTTTCATGCTTCAGATAGTTATTAGTATAGCTGGCTAATTAAAGGGGTGCAGTCCCTCTAATGAGAGGAGTGTTCCACTGCTATAAAATAATGTGAACTCTTTCAGAGTATTTTCCTAACTGCTACAGCCATATGTGTAATACAGATGATACCTACAGAACAGTTTCAGTAAGAAGATAACTAGAGAAAAGTGTCCCTGATTTAAATTATTATGTGGTACAAACTCCATGGGTAGGGCAGTCTCCAGCAAAGACCAGAAGAGAGTGGAGAGAATGGTGAGGAATGCTAATGAAAAACAGGTAGAGCACTGGGAATACAGAAGTCCTGCAGTGAAACCTGAGTGAACCTGTATATGCAGAAGGGATTACACATGCTTGATGTGCCAGTATGCCATAGGCCCATGTAACCCTACCTATTTTTATCCACTGTTTGTTTGGAAACTTCACATAGTAAAGCTATAGCCTTGCTGAAGTCAAAGTTGAAACCAGGGTTGATTTGACTTGGAACCATGAAAAGAAATCCCAGTGCATCCTTACCTAAATCCTCTAGATTTGCATCCTAAATATCAAACTTCCCACTTTCTAGAAATCCCTTCAGCAATGTTGCTGGAGCTGCCTGCAGTGTGTGAGATGGCACATTACATGAAATAGTTCAGGCATTATTTGTAGCTCGGCTGTTACACAGCATATCCTTGCTGCACTGAGTCTGTATTTTACATCTAATTTACCAGCTGGACTTCTGCTGTCCATGGGATGGCTATAGCATTTTTTAGATAGAGAAAACTGCGTGCAGCCCTGTGAGAACAGCATGGTATCCAGGCCGTTCTGTGCTGCACTCTGAATGCCGTGTGTCCTCAGGGATTTATGCCATTGCCAGTCATGTCAAATCTGATGTCAAAACTGCCAGTGAAATATTTCCCCGTTGTGGTTGCTGGCTGAGTCATCACTTTGACTCAGTTGTGTTTCAAGTCTTGGCCATTAATGTTTTTAATGTGGGAAAGGCAGCAGGGACAACTCATTCCAGCCCTGGATGTGGGTTCAAAAACCATGATTTGCAGATACCCATTTGTGGACTCTGGAGCACCAATGTCTTGGTGCACAAAAGCCTAAGGGTAGATCCTCCATTTGCCTAGGCAGGTCTCATGAGGTTTGTGTGAGAGCAAGGAGGTTTGATCCTTCAGCCTGAACAAAATGCAGAGCTGGCTACTTGGGTCACTCTTAGCTGGGCTTCTGGGGTGGCAGAGCAGCTGCCTAGCATAGAGTGGCTGCATGAACTCACATGGAGCATCAGTCAGCACTGCTGAGTTTCTGGGAAGGATTGGGACTGGCAGCTTTTTGAAGGCATCGAGAAGTATTTGCTCCCGCTGGAGACAAGTAGCTTATGGTGTAAATATAAATGAGTTTTGCAGCCCAGAAACCCATCTGAAATGTGTGCTCTACATTGGAAAAAACCATGCTTTTCTGTCTTTCAATAATGCTGAAAATGGACTAGCATTGCATATATGTTTTCACTGTGTATTCCAAGTGAAAACTTGTCAGAACTTAGGACGCTTTTCAATTCATATATTGGGATTTACTTTAAAAACCACCCATGAAAACATAAACCAAACAAATATAAAGAGATTTCTACAATGTTAAAGTTGCTGACTCATATCTGCCAAGAAAAAGCATCTCCCTACCTTTATCTAGACAGGCTTTTTCTCATAAAAGTACAGCCTTATGCATCTGAGGAGCACCTTTAACTCTTGGTAGCTTTTGCAAATTTAAACAGCAGCAACCTCTGTGTACCCATTTGCCTGTCATTGCCACAAAGGTTGGCAGTCAGCACTCCTTGGCTGGAGTGAGAGAAGAAACTCCACATCTACCCCCCCACCCTCCCTAGCAGCCAAAGGATCCTGCAAACAGACATCATCCAAAGCAATTGTAGCAATTGAACCAAGTTAAAGCAAAGTCCGGTCTGTTCAGCTGTGTCCACTTCACAGCTGGTGAAGCTGAGGGAGGGACAACAGGAGGTAGCTGGGGGAATTAATATCTGAATAGGATTAGTCCTCAGGAATTTCTCTCTTCCCATTGTGACTATCAAGCCACTCCTTTCCCTAAAGTTTGATTTAATATAATAGGCAGTGAATGAGTGCATGTGGTGGGGCAAGGGCTCCATAGGTGTCTGGAGAAGAGCAATGTGAAGTGCCCCTGGGAAATAAAGAGGCTCTTGTGCTGCACTTGAAATGATGATTTTTTCCCTTGGAGCACTGTGATTGTATGGGAATCTCTAATGTTCACTGATGAGCTCTGGGACCTGGAGCATGCTGCAGGCTCTGCTGGGAAGAAGGGGCTGGTGGACCATCCAGGGTTTGTGAGTCTGCGTGAGGAGCATTCAAAGGTGATGAGTGCCCTTACTCTCTGCAGGGGAGAGGGGTCAGCTGGTGAAGGGAAGAACTGCTCCAGCTGCTGGAAATCAAGGAGGGAGTGGTTGTGTGTAGTGGCCCTGCTCTGGGCAGAAGGTGGACTGTGAAGCTGGTCAATGGCCAGCAGGGATTCTGCACCCTACAAAAATGGTAGGAACTGTGACAAACCAGGGCCAAGAATTATTTGGATCTGGAATTTGTCAGAGTGCTGCCCATAGTGCTTTGCATTGCAGCAGGTGGTGTCCAGCCAGGAGCTTCATCCATCTTCTCACAGACCCATGCAAAAATAATGAAGCATCCTATTGCATTTTATGGTGCACATTTCTCATGGTCTTCCACCTGACAATTTCTCCTGTTTATATACAGGTATACTGCTACCATAACAACAATAACAATAATAGTACTACTACTACTGCTAATAATAATGAAAAAGCCTGAGTTATTGCATATGCATGACAGAACTTTTAATATCTCTGTGTGCCAGCAGGTGAGGGAGGGGGAGTGGTGGGCAGCCCAGGAAGGCTGCGTGTGGCTCTGGAGGGAGTGCAGGCTTTAGGGAACCCCTCATGCAGTTACATTTACATTCCCCCCATAACATCTGCTTTTCTGATGAGTCATTTTGTAATTCAGAGCGCCCTGGAGACATCAGCCCCACAAAACCAACATAAGGTTGAGGTCTGGTGGGGTAGGGAGGGGTCGTTTGCCCACTCTAGAGGGAGGGTGCTGGCAGGGAGCTGCAGTGTGTGAAGGCAGCGGGGAGAAGGACCTCTGATAGCCAGGACAGGAGAGGATGGTGAGGATTTGTCCCCTGTGGGGCAGTGCCAGCAGGGTGTTACCTGCAGATGTCTTCAAGGCATAGGAGCTTATGGGCCCATGAGCTGTCCAAAAATAGATGTGAGAGGAGTGCTGGGTGGCAGGAGGGAACAGGGAAGGATGCTGCCTGGGAGGAGGAAGCAGAGATGTGAGGGTTGGTGGGGCACTCATAATTACCTTTTCTGATGAAGTAGGAGAAGGCATATTACAAGAGGAGCTGGCTACCCCCTTGCCAAGGACAGGGGGACAGGGCCCAGAAGGGTCCAACCCTTTGGGGATCTGCTTTGTGTTGTCTTCCCCCAGCCCTCCCCCACCTCCCAGCTCTTGTGTGTGGGATGGGAATTGCTCTGTGCAGAGACTTCTCCCTGCATCTGGATCTGGCATGTTTTTCCATTTAGATGTCAGCTCAGGAAAATACAAGTCTGTGCCAAAAACCTTTTTTTTTTTTTTTTTTTTTTAAATTACTTAAGTCTGTACTTAACTTTAAACTGCAGGGAATTAGAGGATGGATGGATGCATTTCAAGTTAAGCACAGGTACAAAGAAGGGCTGGAGGAGGAGGTCAGAGCATGCACTCACCTGCAGCCCAGGTAAGGTGCTTGTGCAGCTGAGCTGCTCCTGATTTCCCATATCCTTCAGGCAGAATCAAGCCCAGCATGTTCCCACCATGTTAGATTCATTTAACTAAGGCATGTGCTTCCAAAGCATGTAACTAGGTGACTTGTCTGCTCTGGAACACAAAATTACTGAATTCTCCTGGTTGGTAGCTGCCTTTGTACCAGAGATAAATCAGTGTATATGCCAGTGATGTGATGCATTTGTCTAACCCATTTTCACACAGTGCCATTTGAGAAGTGAAATATTTCTTGCTGATGTCACATTGTCTTGTGGATTATCACACCCTTATAACTCTGTGTTCCTCTTTCCTCTTTGGCACACAAGCAGTATTTAAAAGAAAAAAACCAGCCCTTCACATGGTGCACAGACTCTTGAAGGGTATTTTTAACCTATTGCACTCAGCCATATTTGGTTCTCTTCTCAAAATACAAATTTCCTGACATGCTGAGATATGCAGTGATGATTTTTTTTTCCCCCCTTGGAAAAAGGAATGTAATATATTGTGAGCAAACTCCATATCCTCATCTAGGGACTGAAATTGGACTTAATAGAAAATTTCCCCGCTTCTGCAGAACACTGATTCTCTTCCCTCTTGGGATTTATTGCACGAAATAGCCGTGTTCATTTCTATTTCTTTGTTGAAATTTGCAAGACTGGGAAAGGGGAAAAAAAAGCAATTTTATAGTGCAATTATCTGAGTTCCTGTAAATATTTTTGTTTGCTTTTCTCCTTACTGTGGTGGGGCAAATTTTATGCTGGGTGAGTTTCTGACCTGCACAAGAGGAGGAAAAAGTGTGAACCCCTGAGCCCCCTGTTCAGCCACAGCTCTCTGCTTTTCTGTTTGCCCAGCAGATGTTACAGGAAGGTCCTATACAAGCCTGTCTTCATTTCTCTGATCCGAACTGTGTTCACTCATGCAAAACATAACCTCAAATTGAGTTTTCCTTTAATTGTATTCCTAGAACCAAGTTACGTCTGCAACTACATGCAGTTTTACACTTCCAGTGTGATTTGCAGCTCCCTTTCTGCTGTTTGCTCAGCAAGTGATGAAAAAACTCCCACTGATCACTTGTTCCCAGCTACTTAGTGCTTCAAAACAGGATTCCTTCTGCTCTGAGGATGACCTGGGGAGCAGTCACCTTCCAGGAGCAGATACACCTCTCCTTCCCCCCTTTCCTTCCTCTGACTCCCACCACCCTCATGACATATGAGCGGGGTTAGGAAATTGTTTCACGGGAGCTGTGGGAGATGATGTTCTGTCCTTATCTGCCTCCTTATGTGGTTGTGGCAGGTCTGGGGAGAGCAAAAGCCTTGGAAACAAATGCAGCCTGGTCTTGAGGTGACGGTGATGTGTTTGAATAGAAAAATGATGGAAGTGGCAACTCAGCCAAAGATGTCATATTTCAAAAAGAGGTTGTTCATTTCAGTGCCTGTGAGATTTGGGAACACAGTCCTAGTGTCCTAGGGAGAGTTTGTGGCCTCAGGGCTTCTCTGTCCTTTGGCGCTTCTGAAGTATCTCATCCCTCCTCAAGAATATTAATATCAGAGCTATGTTAAGCCAAGTCCTGAAAAAGGGAAATAAATGCATAAAGAGCTATAAATAGGAAAAGGATATTCCAGAATCAACATCTTCTTAAATAATTTTTCTCAGGGTAGATCCTTTTGAGGTGAAGTTGTATATTTAAAATGTAAAATATTTGCCTACTCTGCACCTAACACAGACTTTTTTTCCTTCCTCCATGAAAAGGGACCACAGAAGGAAAGGCAAGCAAGAAACTTGCTGTGACCTTCAAGGTGTTCAGCTGCAGTTATTTTATTAGTTTTGTCTCCAAAATAGGACTTGAAGCTATGGTTTTTACTTACGGTTTGGCATCTTTCTCTTGGTTCCCAAATAGTTCTTAGCATAGATGGAGCAAACTATGTGCATGCCTCATCTACAGCTTGGGCAGCTCTTGCTGGGACACAGGGCTGTCCAGGTATTGTGGAGTGAAGGACCATGTCTGTGATAGTGCCCAGACTCTGTGGGGGTGCAGCCCAGAATCCCAGCATTCACTTTTGGGGGCAGTTTTGTATGTTTTTGCTCTCTTGGCAGAACAGCTGGCACCCGAAGGTATAGAGGTTTGATACTGCTAAAAGTGAGACCGAGCAGTCTGATTTCTGACCTCACTCACAGATAACCTTCACATTGGCTGCAAAGTCCCCCACTTCCAGGGCTAAGCTCAAGGTGCCCATTGCATTGGCAGGAGATGCTGGAGACTTCCTGGGGCATTGCCTTCCCTCTCCATCCTTGCATCTCCGTGCTGGGGCATCCCCTCTCTCTGCCCACAGCCGTTCTCCTGTCCCTATTGCAAAGAGACAGGGGAGTGAACCCAGGCCAGCGTGTCAGCCAGAGCGGGACATGGTCCTGTGCCAGCCTCCTGCCCTCTTTTTGGGATTACACTATGTGAAGGATGGGAGGAGGGCTTGCCAGTCGAGTGCACTGACCTCGCAGGAGACCCCATAAATGAGCATGGCTCATAAATCTCACTCTCCAGATAGTCCTGCCCTGGAGACAGGGTGAGACATCTTGATTCAGACCTATTTGAAAATTACTGAGCTGGTTTGCTCTCCCATTCTTTCGTTATCCTTGCTCCCTTCTCTCTGTGTATATTTTTATTCTCACACACATAAGCTCACACACGCACCCCCCTGCTCTCTGCTCCTCTCTACCTGTTCCTGTGATGCTAGTGTGCTGTGGCACTGATGTCTGTGTGCTCCCCCAGGCCGTTCATCGTGCTGCCTCCGCTGATGGAGTGGATTCGGGTGGCGGTGGCTCACGCGGGGCACCGGCGCAGTTTCTCGGTGGACAGCGATGACGTGCGGCAGGCGGCCCGGCTCCTGCTGCCGGGAGTTGACTGCGAGCCTCGGCAGTTAAAGTAAGTCCACGGAATGCAGATCGGCTGCTTTGTGCAAAACCTGTCTCTCTTTCCTGGTGAACAGCGGGCGGGCAGAGGGCTCTGTTGTTGCCTGGGGAGGCGCAGGGATGCTCCGGCTCGTCACTGCGTGTGTTGCAAAATCAGCTCCTGGTATTTGCTCACATCCGTGGATGAGCTGGTTGCATGGTAATGGGTGCCTGACTATCTCACAGCTGGATCGAGCCCATAATCTGCTCATCAGAGCTTACATGGTGGTGGGTTTTTTTTTTCCCCCTCTTCCTGTTAGGTTCTGCTTGCTAATGAGGGGCTGAAACCTTCTGCTAATTATCTGATTCACATTGCTTTGCTATGAAATGCCAAAATGTAACTGGCAGGGCTGCAGATATTTTTCAGGGCTTTGTTTTCAGCATTAATGCTTAAAGGGCGCATTTAAACTTAGAGGTAAGACTACTTCTTACAGTAAAATTGTATTTTTCATGCTAATGTCAGTTCAAATTACTTGTAAATGTCAGCCTAGATAATTTGACTTTTTCGTGTTTCAGATGTGACCTTTTAGTTTTCTAATGAAGTCTTAAAGTATTTATTGCCAGGATATGTTTTTATTGTCTGTTTTGCCTTATATTATTATGTACTTGGATAAAAGTACATTCTAGGACTGTTCTGGAGTCAAGAATATGTTTGGTTTTGATGTTCATATGAAAAGGCATTCTGAATCTGCCAAAGCAGAAATGATTCACTGCTGTCGCTTCACAAATTTGTACTTAAACCCCAATTTTCAGCAGTCTGCCTCTTGATACAGCAGTAGATGCATCCTTTCCTGCAACACAGAAAGCAGAGGGCTGACTTACGTGATTAGCTGTGACAACCTGCATGGGAGCAGCTGCCTTCTGCTGAGTCTGGCCTTGACATGCTCTTTCACCAGAGAGTGTAATACTTTACTTCCAGATCTGCATAGGCTTTTTATAGTCACAGCTATTCAATATTTAATCGAAGGAATATATGGAATTTCAAAAGCCAAATCATGAGCGTTTCAGGTTTCAAACCTTGGCTGTAATTGCTTCCCTTTGCTGTGACCACCTTGGCCCTCGTTTCCAGAAGTGCTGCATTCTGTGTCCCCACTGAAATGTCAGGACTTACAGATACAGGTACTACACACTGTCTGAAGACCTGGCACTTGGTTCTGAAAAGGCACAATTAATTTAATACCTCTCCAAGTATTTAGGTTGGATTGCAAATAAGACAGTAATGTTTCTATTCCATATCCTTTGTCTTAAAAATTAAGGTAAATACAGTTAAATACCTGTGGATTAAAAAAAATCCAAGTATTTAGGTTGGATTGCAAATAAGACAGAAATGTTTCTATTCCATATCCTTTGTCTTAAAAATTAAGGTAAATACAGTTAAATACCTGTGGATTAAAAAACCCCACAATATACCACCCAAAGTTGTATTTTGACTCTGCGTGTGTGTATATATACATATATATATATAAAAAAAAAATCTCATCAACTGTTAGACAATTTTACAGGAGTTTCAGAATAATTTGAACTTGTGGAGAGTTGTGTTATACTGCAGAAGAATTTATTAATTATGAGGAACAAATCAGCACTTAGTTTAAAGTTGCCATCAAGAATTCATTTCATAAGAATACAAATGATTGTTGTTGTCCTGCTTGTCTTAAACGTGGGACTGAGCCTGGAGAGCACAGCCTGAGATTAATCAGATGAGAAAAAAACCATTCCTGAGACAAACAGTGAATTTTAGAGAGACCAGCCTTTGCACTGTGCCTGTATTTGACTGCAGGGGCTGGATTCATCCATTCATGTCCCAAAATGGCAATCTCTGTGCTGTGCTGGCAGATGAGTGTTCGTGTACCTTGGGTTTTGTTTTGAGGTCTGTGCCTACTGCTGGCGTAGTGCAGCAGGTTCTTTGCGTAGCTGCAAATAAGACCCTGGCTCCCTGTAATCCTGAGATCAAAGAGAAGACTGAGCTTTTCTGAAGAATAATGTGAGTCATCAGGATGCTAATTTGGAACTTTGCAGCCTGTAATTTTTATTTGTATTCAGCAGACCCTCAGCACTCCTGATTTTCATAAGCCAAACATCACCCCTTCACTCCTCCCCATTAGGGAGGGTGTCTTTCCAACTCTTAACTCCTCAAGGAGCATCAATTCCATAAATTCTAACACTGGAGGAGGGAATACAACTTTGCAGGGGGTGGCTTTTCAAATAAGCTGTGTGACAGACGGAAGCTGGAGGATTTTAAGTGCAGTTAGCTTGATAAATATTGTGACTTCTGTAGGAAGGGTTTCTTAAGTAGAACCTTGAAAAAGGTTCAATTTCTAGGCTTTTCATAGCCGTGTTCTTTAGTCCCTAAAACATAGAGACCTGAACCCAAAAGTTCCCATGGGTCTCGGGTGATACTGCATCATTCCACAGTGTTGATTCACAACCTGTCATTGCAAGTGCATAAAGCAAAATCAGCTTCCAGACTGGCAAAACATGCATATGGGGAAAGGGAGAGATTGGCAGGATCTCAAAGGCTGCGAAGTTCAGGATCAGTTTGGATAAAACTCAAATGTTCAGCTTCGTATCTGAACTACAGCATGGAGATCTCCCCGCAGATTCACTTCCCAGCACAATCACATACTCCAGCAGTGAGGTTCCCATTCTGTGGCTTTGTAAATCATCCCTGCTTTTTTCCTGCCTTTCATTCCTCTCTTTAGCCTTTTTTTCTGAGCCTTTTTAAAAAATCCATCGCCTTAATCTCTTGCAATGTTTTCCTTTCCTGAAAGAGGAGCTGCTCTTGCTCTGGGTAGAGGAGTGAGGGAAGCTGGAATCAGTCAGGAGCTGCCTGTCTCCTTCCTGATCTCTTTTTGTTTTACAGCAGCAGATCTGCTAGAAATTTTCTTGCCTTTTGCCAGCTTTGGGAGATGAGCAGGGACGTTAGTGTTCACCTTTCCCTAGGAGTGAAAGCTTTAGACAGACCAGTTGTTTCCACCTTTTGCAAGGACATAGGTTTCACAGATGGGTTGAGTGCTGGATGCACAACAGCTCACTGAGATGGCAACCCAAGTTGTGTCCAAGATATTGTCATAGTGGGACAGCACCCTTAAATACAGCCTCGCCTATACCCGGGCCCTTTGGGCCTCCTGAGGCAGCTGGATGTAGTCAGTTGAGAACTGTGTGCAAGGTGGCTGTCTGCTGGCATGAATAATGAACAGGGTGCTCTGCTCCCTATTCTAGACCTTAGTGAAGGCATCAGGGATGAAGGTAATACGTTGTCAAAAAGGGGCATGGTGGTAAAAACTGTTGACCTGCCTTTCTGTTGTAGTAAGAAGCCTGCACAGACACTGTCTGGCTGCAAACAGATGTTGGCTTCTCCTCATCATCACATCTGCAAGGGATACCTTTCCCCTTGCTCCAGCTAAACACAGGAAGCTCTTTGCATGCCTTTCCTTCCTCCATTCTGTGGGATATTTGTTTGTTTAAAACCAAGCCCAGTGTGCTAGGCATGTGGTGGGGAGGATCACTGGTGCATGACTGCATCTGGGGACTGGAGGCTGATGGCAGAGAGACAGAGAAAGAGAGGAGCATCCTGTGTTGCTCAGCACGAAGGCTGCTGTGCCTTTTATCACAGTCAGGGCTTCATTTCTGGTGGCAATATATTGTGACAATCCTGGAGGACGTAAAGATGGTGGAACACCTATGAGAGGTCTGCATCAGTGCCAACAGAGACCATCACCCAAGAACTTAAGTGAATACTTTGCCTCTAGTTTGGGGGAAGAAAATCCTGTTGGAAAAGGAAAAACAAGTAATAGCAACAACGTTAGGAAAATGGAAGAACACTAATCAAAAGAAGAGAAAATTATGCAGCTTGATGTACTCAAATCAGGATGACCAGATAACCCCTATCCCAACAATGAGAAAAAGCTGCCTCACATAATCAGGGGGTCGGAGGGAAATATTTTTAACAAAGCCTGCAGCGATGCCATAACTCTAAGGATTAATAATAGTAATGCCCAACATTTGAAAAGGATGAAAAATGATCCAAGGAAAATTCCAGGCTGTTAGTGCAAGGCCTTTGAATGTTTTTTTCAAGCAAAGACTGATTAAAGACATGTTGTTGAGGGAAAAATGAGATAAAATGTGACACAGATTTTCTAAAGATAGATCTTGCCAGGCTAATCTAATAACTTTTTTGATAAGATAACTGATTTTCTACCCCAAGGAAATCCAGTACAATTTCATCTCTTTGGACTTGACTGAAGATTTGATACAGTCCATGCAGGGAGCTATTAAGACAAGAAAATGGGGGTTAGTAAGGAAATTGGAAAGTGAGCAGGGGCTGGCTTCAAGAGAGGTGGCAAGGGCTGGGTTGGCTGAGATGGGGTTGCAGGGGGACCTTCAGCTCTCATTCTTAAAAACTGGTATTTTTTAATTTTCAGAAAGGGTTTTGGCACAAATCTTAGCAGTGTGCTCATGAAGTTAAAATTCGCTGATGCCATGATGCTGAGAGGCATTGTCCTGACAGAGGAAGTTTGGGAAATCATCCAGGAAAAAGTGGATGACCTTGAGGACTGGGACAAAATAAATGGGATGAAATGCAGTTTTCCACAAATGGAAGGCAAGCATATTTTTAAACTAAATGTATACATACTGCAGTGTATATGTAACATATACATTATCTGCAGCCCAATATATACTATATTGAGAGCAGAGTATTGGAAAGCTGGTGGTAAAGGCTGTAGAGCAGTATTTAATCTCAGAATGATTGTAAACCACAAGAGTGGATTTTTCCTCAGCCATGAAAAAAGCAAATGCATTTTGAGACTGCATTGGGAGAGGTATTTCCAGCAGAAACAGAAAAGTATTGGTGCCACATGAAAGGGGTAGGAAGTGATGTGGAATCACAAATCCTGTGTCCTGGTCAAAAAAATATTCTCTTTGGACCAGGTAGAAAGAAATGGGCTGGGACGATTTGGTTTTTTAACAAAATGTTCTCATGGAGGCAAACTTGAAGAAAGGGGCTCATTCAGCTGAGCAGTGTGTATGCTGAGGGAACCTGTGGCTTTTCTCCAGAAACACATCAGGAGTAAACACTATGGAAGGAAAAATACACTATTTAAAGGGCAGCATGGACACAGGAGTATATGAGTATTAGCTAGTCATGAGTAAGTTCACATTGGAAGTGTAGACGTATCCAAGCCTTGCTGCAGCATAGGACCAGGTTTATTAACCTCCAGTCCCTCAGCTGCTGCCCTTCGCAGGCTCACCCAGTGCTCAGAATTGCATTTAGAGCTGTGATTCAGAAAGGTCTCTGGGCAAATGCAGGCTCTGAGTGCCTTAGAAAATCTGTCTTCAATTGAAAATCAGTCCTGATTTCCAATTAGCCTTGTCCTGGGAATACCTAAGTCTGCTTTTCTGTCTGGGACCATCCCTCTTAGTGAAGGCTCTTTAGGAAAATTGGATTATCAATCTCAAAAGCAAATATTATTTGAGCATCCTTGGCTCGTTCTAGAGAGTTTTCTTAAAACTATGGAAAGGGGAAAATACAGTGATGTAAAGGGAAGATGTGTTATTTTGCTGTTTCAGAGCAGTCTATACCATTTGCTGTGTCATCCTACTGCTATACCATACTGTACCATACATGTGCAACTCTTACTTGAAAGTGAAAGCAGAAGAGTTGCATCTAATGTTTTATTTATGGAAATCCTGTGCTTGTACTAGAGCATAGAAATATAAATGGACTTTAATAAACAGAGATTAGAAAACAGCAAAAAATATTTGCACTGCTCTTCCATCTCTTAAAATGTGTTGGGTAAGGGGCTGACTTTCTGGAGAAAAGTATAAAGTATAAAATTGCCAAGAAATTCTGCTATTTAATTAGATACAGTCGCTTTAAAGTAGGAATGGTTGGTGTTTGCCTAGCTTCTTGAATGTCCTTGTTCTTCCCACGAATTTTCACTAATCTTTTAACACCAGCCATGGCTATTGCTGTAATTAGATACAAAAATGTGAGCAGTAGCAAACAAGCTACTTGACAAAATCCAGCAGTCCCTTGGGGCAGATGGTGCCAGCAGATGAAGGAGATTTTATTACTTAGAGTTAGAGCATGGGTTTCTGAGGTGAATCTCAACCTGTCCTGCCAACTGTCTGCTTCAAGACAGCAGTAATAAAAAAAACTACTGAAGGGGAAGACCTGGGCCTTATGTTCTCCTTCACTTTTAGGGCAGAATACATTTGCATTTTTATGGGCTTTAGGATCCAGCCTTCTTTTTCCCATTGCGTGCAACATCATTACTGCTGCCTCATATGCTCTGTCCCTTTTATTGCATCCCTGAATATATTACATGTCCCTATATTACATTCCTGAATACAATAATCAGGATACAGATAACACACCATTTTCCACTCGTTAGTGAAGACTTGTGCTATCTGTTTATATGAAAGATGAATCTGTACCGAAACTTTCCTATGGCACTGTGGCCTTGTTCAAAATCTGAGCTTAGATTTAATTTTGAACGTGGTTCCTGACCTATATACGCAGAACTGGAGTATTAAGACTGTTTTGAAATATATTTGGGTCTTGATTTGATAGTCACATCACTTTTTTAATGTATTTTCCAGTATTTGTAACCAATTTATTCTCAGACCTTTGACAAGAATAAGAGGTTGGATAATAAACATTCTGCGTATTTTTTTCCTTGTCTTAAATTAGCTCCTGATTAAAGTAAATGTAGATACTGCAATAAAAAGTAGTGCTCTTCATCACTTTGATCAACATGTTTGTTCTTACATTTTCCTCTCCCCAAAACTGAAAATGCAAATAATTGTCTCAATATAGTGTTTATATTGCAGTTCTATTAATACCAGCATTATAGTCCTTTTTAAAGCACCATGTTGGAAAAAAGAGTGCTCACAAATTTAAATCAAATTGTCTGCTGCTCCCACTCTCACTGTTTGTGTCTGTAGTCTCGCTGAAGAGCCCCAGGCAAGAAGCAAGACCCTTTTGTGCTATCGGCTGTGCAGCCCAGATCAAAACAGTGATCCATGACCCCAAGAAATTCAGCATTGCAAATGCATGTATATTGCTGGCTAAAATATGACGCCTTCCAGGTTTCCAACCAGCTGAACTATAATTTCTGACTCAAGACCTCATTCATATTTAGGACAAACTGAATAAATTCTACAAAGCTGAAAAGATGGACTTAATTAGTAAATTACCATTCTTTCAGTTGAAAGGGCTGGTGATCAAGTCCCAGGTGGACAAACAAGGTTCTGATGCTTGAGTATCTGTTCATTTGAGCCAAGGGGAGCATTTGTCCTGCTGCTCATCACAGACTGCACTCCATTTCTTTTAAATCAACTGCATCTACCAGTTACGATGGAAACACTTTGCCTTTGAATCATCCATTTTCCCAAATGTATTCAACCCATGAGTAACTTATTAAAGATCTGCACAGACTCTCTCTTAGCTGGTCGGAGTGGAAATGAAAAAAACCCATCCCTCGTGTTTAAACTGCTGCTGTAGAAGTGCTGCATTATGTTTTTATAATGTGAGTTTGGGAAAAGAAAAACAATTTGCTGTACTGCTAGGACCCATTACAAATGAAGAAGGTTATCTTTGAGATTATCTTTGACTCCTTTCAGAGGTTCAGAGTATGATGGAGTGTCATGGTCACCATGCAGTGTTTGACAGTGACCATTTGCAAATAATTAATGTTACCATGGCATTCCCCATATAAAGCCACAGTCCATTTAATTATGTGCAGTGACAACACTGTAATGATCTTGAAGATAACAGCTGAAGAGGCAGTATCTGTCAGGAATTAAAAGAGGACTTGGAGAAAATTGTATTGCATTGTAAGTTAAAAAATGTGGTCCCAGTTTAACTGCAAATGTAAGATTGAGATTATTTCACTTGTTCCTGATTTTCCTTTTATTTATAAAGGCAGCTGTTCTCTTGATTCACACTAGGGAGGGAGAGAGTTGACAGGCTGTGTGATTGAACCCTTATATTAGAGGGGTGAATTTGCTGTTGAGCACAAGGACTATGATCAGTGTATATTATTAATTCAAGCACATTATTTCTCAATTCTGGGAGTGGGAGTATTGTGCAGTGGTGGTGGTGGTGCCAAACAGCCAGCCCAGCCTCGCAGGTTGCTAGATAGGGAAGTTCAGAATGGACTCTGTCATTAGAGAGGTTATCAGTCTCAGAGGATGTTGGTCAGTCCTCCCTTTGTCACTGTATCACCTCTGGGAGACCTCAAAGTTTGCCTGACCCAGCCAGCATCTGGTGTGATGATGTCCTGCCATCCTGAGATTGTCCCTAGGTAGAAGAGGAGGAGAAGAACATTGGCCCCTCCCATCATCTTCTGTTCCTCCCATCAGCCTTCCCAGCCCCTTTGATAAAAATGCACCTTTTCCTGCAGGATGAGGTCTTGGGGAAAAGATGACCTATGTGATGCTGGTGGCTGGCAGACTCTGGCAACAAACCAGGGTGGCCTTGGAGGGGACATCCTGCTGTTGGGCTGGTGTCAGCCTCCTGTGCACTTGGAAAGATCACAAAGACTTTTTGGCAAAAGGGCCTCGAACTGACAGTGGAGCTGGGGAGGTTTCCAGCTCTGTTTTCATGTATGCTCTCTTCCCTTGCTTAGCAGGCACAGTTTCGCATCTCTAAAAAGTGACCCTATATATTTAGCTGGCTTTACCGTTCCCTGTCAGCCTTATGTTTCAAGCTTTTTCCCATCCCTTTCCCACCCTTCAGAGCTTGTCAGTGTGTTTGTTTTAGCCCAAAGTTAAAGAGTCTTGCGCAAGTCAAGCCTGGGAGTCTATTCCCTTCCTCTTTTTTTTATCCTTGTATTCTTTAATGGTTGTCGTTCTGGATGGTGGACACAATGGAGCAGTGTCCCTTACACAGTGTAATATGGAGCAGACACCCTCTGCTTCTTTTTGGAATCAGTATTATGCAGTGAATGGTAAGAAGGAGGACTTGGGAGAAAACACAGTGCTGTGTTTGCTTAGGTTTGATTTTTGATGGGTCTGGGTTTTTTAAAATTTTCCTGTTTTTCATTTTGAAATCCAACAGCTCGGTCTGTCTGCTGTGCCGTCTTCCCAGCTGGCTTTCTCCAGTGCTAAAAGTGATGCTGTGCTCTTCTATTTGTACTTGCAGTTCCTGATCATTTTTTGATGTCTCTTCACTGCTTTTTATCAGTACATGTTAAATCTCTTTTTCCTTAACTCATTTATCTCTCTGGCTTTTCGAGATATTGCTTTCTCTCCTCATGCTGTGCTCTCTTTCCTTGTGTCATGCTCTTGTTCTAATAAACTCACCAGTTTGATCACTGTCCCCTTTATTAGTCAACATATGACAATGGTGGCATAGGCAGTGGTCTGTATCAAATTTTGCTGTACAGTTTCCTTTGCTATGTCCCATAGATTGGGGCTGTAACTCACAATGGTCCTTTCTGGGGTATAAAAAGGCAGTGGGCCACTGGTAGTGGTACTAAGTTGTGGTTTCTTGTTTTGTGTTTCTTGTTGTGCTCTAGATCAAACTTTGTCCTACCCGTTGTGCAGCCCAGGCACTCCTCTGCATCCATGTTATTGTTACACTGTTTTTACAGCTGTAGCATCCTGGAGCCCTTGGACCAAGACACTTATCCCCAGCCAATTGAGGAGTACTGATTTGCTGATACTAAATATCAACAGGAATTTATGGCTGTCCTTCCTTGACTGTAGTTAGCAGGTGAACTGACATGCTTTCAGGAGACCAGAGCCAGTTCATGGAGGAGTTCTTGATGATTTTTGAACCCATGTCAGAGTAGAGATCTGGGGACCCCATACAGGATAGGTGAGATAGATCCTTGTTCCTCTTTCCTCCCTTCTGTGGGTGTGCAACCCAGGTCAAAGTCTGGCTTTTTTTTCAAGAGGAGATGATCAACTATATTTTTGCATGCACTGAGCTGGGCTGACGTCAGTGGAGCTCTGTCTGAGTTTGACCCATTTTATTCAGTGTATGTTACATACCTCAGTACAAGTGATGAAGCAGTGACTTAACACAGGCAGTGATTCATAGCAACAGACACCTCTGCAGAGGATGTCTAGATCTTTCCATAGCTGCACTTTGCTGTGGAACCACCTTGTTTTCAGCCCAAAATCATCTGGGAATGCCATCTGCAGCTGGGAGGTCCAGTCTCTCTTCCATGCACCAAAACCCTCACCACTTAACTTCTGAGCCTGTTTTATCTTTGCCATACCTTAAAGGAGGGCACAGATGATCTCCAGCACCTCATGCTATGGGGGTAACAAGCACCAAATGTTGCTGTAGCTCTTGTGTCAGAAATATGCCATGTGGTGTGAATGTGTTTAGCCTGGATTTCTCCCATGGATCTCAGTGTCAGTGAGCTCAGCCCTGTGTGTTTCCTTAAACTCAGTCAGAAACTACTGCAGAAACCCCAGCCTTGCTGTGTGTTGCTTTCTCCCTCTCTGCTATGGGCACATTGCTGGTGCAGAATCTGTTGTTGCTGTTGCAGTGTGTTTATTGTGACTGAGTGTTGTGCATTAATCTTGCAGCATCCTGTGGTGATGGAACGTCATCCTTGTTCCCCTGAGTGGTGATACTCCAAGCATACCTTTTTTTGCATTCTTAGAATGTGAACTTTTTTGTCAGTCAAAACCCAAACTGAGCAGTAGAATGAACATCAACAAAACATCTGTTGTTCTCCAGACTGGTTGAGAGAGAAAGTCTGAGATCAGATGCCAGTTTCAAACCTGTAGAAGCTTTGATCAAAACACTTTGTATTTTGCATTTCACTTTCCTTCCTCTGTTGAAAGAGGAAGAGCAGCAGCTATTGCTACATACCACTGCTTCTATATAAACAGCATATTTGTTGTATAGTGCTGTTAAATATTAAGCAGTGTTATATATTTTATAAAGGTCTGATAAAGCACTTTGAAGAAGAAATTTAAATGATAGTGATGTGCTGTTTATATTTTTCTTTTGATTTACTGCGGTTTTTTACATATGAAGTAGGAAACATTTGATGTATGCTTGACTTTTTCACTTTTGTTCTCTGTTTTGTTTTTTCTTCATAAGTAGCCCCTTGTTTTCTGACCTAGCATTTTTGCAGATTTAAAGTGGTGTTTTTCCGAACAGTCCTTTATCTGAGTTCACACCAAAAGCACTGTGGATTTGGACTCCACCCTCTGCCCCAGACGCTCCTCAGCATGAAAGAAAAGCAAATCTGTCTTTTAAAAAGATGAAACCAAGTTGGATAAACATTAGATTTGAATTGCCTGGCTTTCTCTGGAGCTGTAAATTCACATCTTGGCTAAGTAACTCCTAGCGTTTCTTTCATTTGAAATGGATATCAGTTTACAGTTTGGAGATCTTTTGAATAAGACCTTAAAAGAATGACATCTCGTCTGTTAAACACAGCCAGCAAGGATTTGTGGTGTTTTGCCATGACTACCTAGCAAGATTGCCTTCTCCCCTGTTGCATGGTGGTCTTACGTACGTGTGTCCCTGCTTGGACCAGGTGACCTCCAGAGGTTCCTCTCAACCTCAGCCAGCCTGGGATTCTGTGACTTGCACTTTCTGCTCCAAAAAGTCTTCCCTGTTACTGGGGCTATGCTGGTAAGATCCTTGAAGGTGTTAGGAGTGACATTATTTTCTCTTTGGTGTATTATCAATGATCATACATCCATTTGATTTAACTTCAAAGCTTACTGAAGTCACTGAAAGTTTTCAGGGATCAGAGGAACTGGATAACCTTGCCATGCAGAGAGAAAACTCATGGTGAGAATGTACTGTGCATTGCTTAAACAGGGAAACAAAATCAAGTGAAAGCTGTGCTTTTTTCCCCCAGTTTTTACTGAAATGTATAAGTTGTCCCATAAAAGATAGACCAAGGGCAATCTCCATTAGCTTGCATTATCATTTCCCATTCAGCATTTCCTTTGCACATGCAGGTCAAAGGAGAATGGATGCGTGCATGACCTAAATCCTTCAAAAACAGGGCACAGTATTATTTCCTCAGGAGGTCTGTCCTCTGGTTGTCCTCTGAGGGAGTTCATTTCTCACCCCTGCAGGATCGACGACTGTTTCTGTGCCTCTCGGAAGCTGGATGCGGTTGCCACCGAGGCCAAGTTCAAGCAAGACCTGGGTTTTCGGATGCTCAACTGCGGCCGAACGGATCTGGTTAAGCAAGCCATATCCTTGCTGGGGCCGGATGGGATCAACAGCATGAGCGAGCAGGTAACGGGACAGACACTGAAAGAAGCAGCTGTGAAACGGGAGAGTTTTGTCTGCTTGTCACAGGAAATGAGCCCCAGCTTTCAGCTTACCTAGACAGGACTGTAATGCTTTCCCTGCGTTACTTTGCATTGTGTTAAAGTACTGCCAGGTGAATGTCTGTGTTAAGTGAGGTCATTTTGAGTTGTATTGATTTGTCAGTACTGAGGTCACTCAGTAGGAGGGTGACTGCAGGCCCTGAAATCTTCTTCACAGTGAACTGAGTCGAGTGAAGGCAGAGGAAGATCCCAAGAGAGCTTAGTGTTGAGCTGAATACTTAAAACTGCTTCAGTGCCATGCACAGTGGTGTGAGACAGGGCTTTGTGAGGTGAGCAGCCTTCCACTGCATACAGCTCTGGGATCTGTCACCACTTCATGTGCACTGCCCAGCCCATCAGTAAATGGGTAATTGCTGGCTCTCTTTAATTGATTTCGGTCCAGTTTGAACTGGCCTTGCAGATGTGAAACTATCTCTGCAGTTACCCCTCCTCTGGTGGTTGTGCCTGGGGATAAAGCTGCCCTCTGCAGCTACCTACTGGCAGCTGTCTGCTGGACTGTGATGCTCACCAAGGTGGTTCCCTCTTCCCAGAGGAAAATGATGGCTATGGATACTAACCTTTCCTTTTGCAATAGAGTCCCCTGACTTTTCTGGTGCCCCTGATGAAAGTTTGTCACTGCATATTCCCAGAGCTGTGGCATCACTTTTGACAGGAGCCAGGTGGCTGCCACCTCTGAGGTGGTCATGTGGGATAGGAGCTGGACTGTTCATGGGTTTAGGTCTTCTGAGATGAAAGCTGTTCCAGGAATGTGAGTTACGTTGCTGTTCAGTAGCTTCAGTCCGAGTCAATATTGTGGATTCATCTGAGAAAAGCTTTAGAAGAGGCCAATACTTCCTGCAGAAAAAATAGTATCAGACTGCTCATTCCAAGGTTCGTGCATTATACTTTTTAAAATTATTGTTATTTTAAGTTAGTCTGAACCTGGAAACTTTTCACAGCGTATTTCCTCTGTCCTCCAGGCTGAAAACTGGAAACACTCTGGCTTGATTCATCGAAGTACCTAATCATATGCTTAACTCTGAACACATGCTTTTACATCCTATTTGAGTGAAAGTTAGGCCTGTGCTTAAGTGCTTCGCTGGATCAAATGTCCCACGTCTTGCAGGATCCCACATCTTGCAGGACAGAGCCCTAAGTCATACAAGGCTGAAAGAAAGACCGTAATTTTGTGTTTTGCCAAAAACCAAATGCCCTTTGTGTTGATTGTACACACTGTTACTGTGTCCTGTGTGTGCTTCGAACACTAATGACGGGATCATTAAAAATCCATTCCTCCCACGTGCAGAGAGAGGGGTGAGTGGTGCTGCAGCACAAGGCTGAGCTGCGGGGCAAGCCTGGGGGGACAGGCAGAGGCAAAAGCAACAGGGGCAGCAGTGCAAGAGAAGGGGAGGTTAAAATCCTCATTAACTCTTTAAAACCCTGACACTGCAGCATGACGTTCTGGGCCCCTTTTAGTCAGTGTTAAATCCTCCTTCAGCTGCAGCAGGGTCAGAACATCTTGTGTGGTTCCCAGGCAGAGCCTTTGCTCCGGATGTTGCTGCAGGATTCCTCACTGTGGCTGCCCACGTGCTGTGTCTTGCAGCAGGAGCCCCGCACCAGGTTTTCTGTTCTACAGATCTGATTAGACCCCTTGTGCTAAATGAACAGTTGACTTAATCATCCAATGATGCCACTTACAGAAACTGGAAAATCAGTTGAAGGAACATGTATTTAATTTTAGGCTGCTGCCCCGTCCTCATGTTCCAAGGCCCAAGCACAATTTTTTTGTAATTCACATGGTCCTGTTTGTTCCCATAGTGTTTGTTGACTGCCAAAGGAAATGTTTTGCCACTGGCTGTGGCTGAAGTCCTTTAAAATTCTCTTTGCAAATAGCTTCAAGTCACCCAAGAACTCTCCTTGTGTAGGGTGAACTTGTTTTGTCTTAGTAATGGCATGAGGCCCCAAGTGCCTATTCCACAAGTACGCTGCAGATTGGTCCTGTGAAATGCTCAGTGTGTTTCAGGGAGGATCTAAGGACCTTGCAGGGACAAACCTTAATTTATATTGTCTCTACGGGAGCTGCTCTTCCATAGATAATCACCCCCTACCTTGAGCCCTGCATAAAACCAGGAAAACTGGGGTAGTTCAGCAAAAACAGTGGTGCTGGGCTCTTGCTAGGAAGAGCAGTGTCACAGCTCCATGTCTAGCCAGGACAGGTACCTCCAGTTTCTGTGAAAATAACTTCCCTTCGTAGCAGCACTCAGTTTAAACAGCAAATGGACTGTGGTCTGACAGCAGATTTACTGGGGGACCTCGAGGTAGGCTGTAAGCATGCATCAGAGGTAGCTGCATGCTTCAGATCTGCTGCAGAGCAACTGGTGGCTGTTGGTCAACACCCCCTACTGTATTTAATAAGTAGCTTTTGCTGTTAGAATTTACAGTAGATTTAATAATTTTGTTCATGGTTTCATCTGGACTCATTACCACAGCCACAGCAGTACTTCCCTCAAGGGAAATGGTGATCAGGCCTAGCAGGTATTTCAGATTAATACAAATTGCATTGTGGTAATTCTATAGGGAAGGGTCACTTAATCTACTTTTTCTCCAAGCAGGGCCACACTTTCCTAGAACCAGCAACTTGCAACAAAGCTTTCTGTCATTTCATTTAAAATTAGGTCCGTGTTTGCTAGGGAGTGCTATACAAAGCCTTGACATTTCCAGCCCCTTACAGTATCCTTGAAAAAGCTGTGCTGAAATCTGACTGGTCTTAAAAGGAGCTTGAGATGTTTTAAAGGCTCTTTCAGTTAATTGAAAACTTAGATTTTAAGACACTCTGATTATAGAAAACAGAATAAAATTCTTATCTTTTTAAAATACTAGTGGAAATAATGGTTGCTTTGGTGAAAACATGTCTCTGCTGGGGCCCCAAAGACAAAGGTGCTCAGTTTAGTATACGATGGAGGTGAGGCTGGCAAGCCTAGTTTCACTCACCATGCTGAAAACAACCTGAAAAATACAAGCAGTAAGCACAAGTGACAACAAAAATGGAGATTTTTACAAAAATGGTTGACTTTTGCTACTCTGAGGGGCATGTTTGTAACAGAGGTAATGGCTTTCGTTAAATACATGCTGTTAGTCTTGATGATTTATACTTAAATAATTGTTTTTAAAAATCAAAGAGAGTTCTGTGTTAAATTTGTCAATTCCTTTGTTTTTTAACTCCAAAAAATGACTAGGGCATGACTCCACTGATGTATGCTTGTGTCAGGGGTGATGAGGCTATGGTGCAGATGCTTCTAGATGCTGGAGCAGATCTGAATGCTGAGGTGAGGACTTTTTGTTGGTTGTATCTTTTTTCTGTTGTTTGTTTACGTCTTAAACTACCCCCTGAAACTGTAGCAGAGTGAAAATCACAAGAATTAAAAAGAAAGCATATCTGTCTTATCCTGGATGGGACCACTTGAAATGAACAGTGAAATCAAAGGGTATTAGGTTAACACTGGGATTCACTGCACAGAAGGGTTGGAGTCATCGGACTTAACCCACAGGTGACAGTGATTTAGTTGTTTGCACACTGCAAATGAATACAGGCATTAGCACCAGCCCTGAGCACAGCTCTAATGATACTAGAAGGACTCACTGACTTTAAATGAAGAAAGTAAAAGAAACACCCATCTGGTAACCTGCCAAAGCTCAGCATTTCTATGCATGTGGATGTTCCAAGTAAGCATCCCCAGCACACAAGTGGCATATAGGTTCCATTGTTTTGTTTTACCAAGTGCCTTGGGCTAAAAACTGTTGGATGAGGAGCTTGAAACTTCCAGAATATAAATGTCTCATTGATGAATGCACATCACAAACTCGGACAATCTGTCCACCAAACAGATTGTGGTCCAACTCAGTGCAATGCAGGTATGTACTTTTTTAAAGAGCCGTTTGAAAACCCCGGAAGAGTTATTTGTTAATGGTTCCAGTTTCAATTTGTTGAGGTCATGAGTAAATTAAGCTGTCTGCTTCACTTATCTGTGTTCCATCTGTTCTGTTTGGACTTGAGCGAGCTGATAAATTGGAGTCACTGCTTCAGACAGACGTTTTGCACTTTTAAAAAGTCTAATTTAAAAAGTAGAAATGGATGTCACCCGTTGGAGACTGATAGTGTTACTACTATGTCGTGAAATCAGCTGGTGATTTCAGTTCCCCACAGTCAAGCACACCACCCCCAATGCTAGCAGTAACTGAACACTGGAATTCCTAGTCAGACCAAAGACTGGATGGGCAGGGAGGCTGATCCCTGCCTTGTGGCTCAGATGTGAAGTGGCATTATTTGGTTCCTAGGACGAGTTTTCATTAGGAGCAGTCCTCCCAATTGCTCCAGTAATCTTCCAGGCTTGAATCAAATGCAAATTTAAACAGTTTTGTCTTCCTGAAACTGCTGACATCTGAGAGAACAGCTCCAGTGAGGAATGTGAACCTCCCCAATTCATTGCTGTAGAGTGTTTGCTCTAAAATCCAATGAAAACACTTTTGGACAAGAACTGTGAATAATTATGGTGTGCAATTATATGATGATTTGTGCACACCACAACCAACTGTGCAAATTGGGCAATTATGGCAAAAAAAAAAAAGGCAAATCAGCCATGAACAAAAATAAATACTCTGTCAGGTGCCTGCATAATTTTCTCCCTTTCACTTTGCAAATATGTTTCCAAAAGTAGCTTCAAATGCTGGGCACCTTCCTTTTTGATTGCCCATCCTTAGTGAAAATGGACTCCTTTCCAGATGTGTTGAGAAGCTGCAGTTTGCTCTGTACTCAGTGGGACCTGTAGCTGCTCAGCCAGTCTCATCCTTAAGAGCCTGTCCAGCCACAGGTCTTTTGCAAGCACCGTGTTGGAGAGAACTCTGACTTAAAAAAAACCAAAAAGGAGCAAAGGAGTTTAAATGACTTCATTTTCTTTGCCACTTTCCATGGACTGCCCCAAACAGTGGTGGGAGCCATGCTTGAGAAGGAGCTTGATGCATTCACTGAGACGTGGTCCTGCCCATCCTTACCCTCTGCTGCTCTTGCTCCACATCCCAAACCCCAAGGCTTGAGCTGCTCAGTCCTCTTCCTTCTGACCAAACTCAGCCCCTAAAGAGCCCTGTGTCCTTGTTCACAGGCCAGCACACTCCCTGTGGTGCCCTTTGAGCTCTCCCTTTGGCAAATCTGGGTGGTAACAGCCAGGTGCTGGTGCAGATCTGGCAAGCTATGGGATCTGCATGGGCTCTTCAGATTTTGCCCTCATTCCTGTCCTTGGGACTGCGGGCCTGCTTCTAGCAAAACGCTGCATGTGGCGCTTGGAAATGTGAGCTGCTGATGGAACCAAATATTTAATGACTGACCCTGCTCCTCTGTATGGATAGAAGTACTTCACACAAGGGAGTGAAGGCAGAGCTGGCTGGTGAGACAAAGAGATGGTGCATCTTTTACTCTGATTTTAGTCTTCCTCTGAAGATCAATAACGAGATTTGAGTTTTGGTGTCCCACTCTGAGTGTGCAGTCTCGGATTGCAAATGTTCTTTAGATTTTACCAGCTCTGTGAACCTCATCAGTATGAATACCCCCATCTTTAAGACAGGGAAACTGAAGCAAGGAATGGTTATTCATCTTCCCCAATGTCTACATTAGTGGCACCAGGCACTAAGGCATAGAAAATGGAAGGAGCAATCTGAAGAACAGCATTTTGTTTTCTAAGGATATAGTTTGCATCTCTTTTAACTGTCACCACCCATCATTTCTAGCTTAACTCAGACATGACAAGGCAGTAAAAAGGAGTTTTCTTGAAACATTTCTGAAGTGACACTCTGCCCCATCACTTCTCAGACATTTTTTTTTTTTCCCCCTCTGGTGAGAGAGGAGGAGCCTGGAAGAATGCCTGCAAACTCCAGGGTAGGGCTTGTGATGTGTCTTTCCATGACAGCGGTGACAAAAGTCATACTGATTTAAGTGCAAAGAAATTTGGCTGGGCCTGGAGCAATCCCAAGACCCGGAGCTGTTGGTACATGGTCTGGTGAAGTCAGTGGGAGTGGTCCTTAGCTGTAAGTGTCCTGATCCATCCTTACTTCCCCAGTGTGTGCTGTTGTAACCAGCTGTGGATGTTTTGCCATTGTGCAAAAGAATCTGGTGGCCAGTGGTTTAGATGGAGCTACAGTAGTTGGTAAAAGACTTCATTTGGTAAGAACTCAATTCAAGCTGTTAAATCAGCATGAACAGTTTTAATATTGAGGAAAATTTTGCAGGAAAAAAATGAAGCCAATCATTTTATAAAGCACCTTTCCCTGGTTTTCTATTTCACTTACTCCCTCATATGCCTGGCTTTCAGGCAAGCTGAATTTTGTTACATATAGCTCTTTAAAAAAATAACTTTAATTTGTTTATAGGTTGTCAGTACTGCTCATAAATACCCATCCGTCCACCCTGAGACCCGCCATTGGACAGCTCTGACATTTGCTGTGTTGCATGGACATATTCCTGTAGTTCAGGTATTATTGTATTTCCCTACCTGCATCTCATCCTTTTTTTTTTCCTCCTCTTCTGTTCTAATTACATCCATCTCAAACCAGCATCCTCTTGTCATACTCATATTGGTTACTTCTGCTTCTTCAAGAGTGTACTGATATATGATAGACTTACAAAGTGAATATGGTGTTCAAACCTTAACCAATATGAGGCTTAAACAGGACAGTTTTAAAGCAAAGTTGCACCAAAGAAAGTCTGACAACTCCTTGTGCTCCTTCCTGACCACTTGTTTTATATGTTTGTTTATTCATTCATTGCACTTTCTTACACTATAATATTCTAGCAAACACAAAGCCACTGCCTTGGTGGGAGAGAGATGGACAACAGCCCTCGTGCTGCTCCAGAGGGAGAGAATCCCTCACTCTCCTTACCCCATCCAGGTGTCACATGGGATGTGCTGGTTCTGTGCTTTGGCATCTCAAAAGTTGAGAAGGTTTATTCTTCAAAACTGTTGTGTCTGTGACACACTCAAGCACCAAAACTTTGAAGGCCTTAAGACAGAAATGGCCAAGAGGGGGCTGGAACACAGGCTCCATCCTGCTCTCCTTGGCCATTTTTGTTTTCAGCATTGTTGCTACTAATGTGGAAGTGTCCCCGATGGAGACCACAGCTTTTTGACTCATTGCTGCAGTTGGTTCTTAAGAATTGCCTTTCTTTTGGCCATGTCTTCATGTAAAAAATGGAGACAATTGAAATCTGATCCATTTTTGGATGGTGCTGGGCTTCTAGAAGACCATGAAGGAAGGATGCTTGTTGGGCTAATTTTCTTCCATCTCCAGTGCATTACTTCCTAACACTGACCTTACCCCATTTCCCATTCAAAAAACGCTGGGTTACACTTTTTTGGCTCTGAAGTTGGACACTGGTGCTTCTGGTGTTTGTCAGCATAAAATGAGCAAAAAAAGGAATGAATTTGCCTCTGTGAAATAATGGGCAGAATTTGCATGTCACGTGTCTCCATTGTATCTGGTTTGCAGATAACAAAAAGCATTAGATTCTCATTTGTCACTGTTCATGAACCCTGAAGACTGTGATACCCCCAGTTGCTCTAAATGGTGAATTTTCTTTCTAGCTATTGCTGGATGCTGGAGCAAAAGTAGAAGGTTCCTTAGAGCATGGAGAGGAGAATTACTCTGAAACTCCTTTACAGCTGGCAGCAGCTGCTGGTAAGGACTTTCTTTCTCCTCCCGCTGTAACAATTCCTCAGCTGGGATCTGTGGTTCAGGTGAGCAAATACTGGATTTGAAAAGGAGTAAAAATGTGTGTCTTGCCTTACAGGAAATTTTGAACTGGTCAGTTTGCTGTTGGAGCGAGGAGCTGACCCCATGATAGGAACAATGTACAGGAACGGCATTTCCATGACTCCACAAGGTGACATGAACTCTTTCAGTCAGGCTGCTGCACATGGACACAGGTAGAGTGGGAACAAGTCTAGTGGCATCCTTCAAGTGCTGCTTTTTTGCCTGGGCATCCAGTTTGAGCAGATGGGTGAAATTTCTGCATGAACAATTGAACGTGCCACCAACTGAGCAGAGATGTAAGGCTTTCTGCTAGCATGTGAATTAAACCAGTTGGTGGTACAAGCTGCTTTTTGATTTCTGATGAAAAAAAAAAAAAAAAAAAAAAATAAAGGAAGGGGGCTCCTTGTGGTGTGTTCAATGCAGTGGTTGTTGAATGGCAGCTGATGTGACAGCAGAAAGGAATGTCAAAGACACTCCTGAATTTCTTGACATATTTCTCAGGTTTGAGTGAATTGTGTTTGCATTGCTGCAGCCTTAATTTTTGTTGAATAGAGTTTCTGCATCTATGTTTACTGTAAAGTCCTGTGTGTCTTAATATTGTTTGTATGCTGCACATTTAAAAAAAAAAAAAGAACTACTGAGATGAGCACCTGGCATGCATGACCTTGCAACGCTCAGGAGTTGACTGCAGTATAATGAATTAGTATCATGGTCTTCACGTTCCTACTTTTCTGATTGTAGCCATCCAGAGGAACATAGATACAGGTTAGAGACAGTACCTACCGTGTGTTTGCTTAGAGATGAGCTGCCAGTCTAACACCACGCTCACGGCACGTCAGGGCGGGTTCAACAGCTCTGCCCATCTGGAGCCCACGAGGGATCACTGAGACAGACAGGACACTTTGGGCATTGAAGTCTCACATTCACCCAGTGTGAATGGGAGCCACAGGCCTGAGGAGAACCTGGGGCTCTCCTTGGCTTGGCTGCTGGCTGTCCATGTCACAGACTCTGACTCTAGTGTTCCTGCCTGTATAACACTGACACACACCTTCTTCCTTCCCTCTCTGCCCTAAATTTGTTTGGGACACACCATGCTGTGGTCTAAGCGGGTGCGGGGGGACACTGGAATACAAGGAGGGTGGGCTGGGAGCCAGTCTGGTTTCTCTTCTCACCGCTGCAAAACCAAGGGAAGTCCTATTGAGGTTGATGAGGTTATGCTGGTGCGAACCTGAGGGCACAAAGTCTCTGAGTTTGGGCTTTGTTGTTTGGTGGCCCAGCTGGATCAGTGGCTTTGTAGAGTAGTCCCAGCTGTGCTTGAACCTGCCCTGACTGGCCTTGTTGAATGTCTAGCTGCTCTAGCTTTTCTGGACTGCTTTGAGTGTGAATCGAGTGGTGGTGCTTTCAGTAGCTCCAGGCAGCTCCCTTCTCTGGTGGCTGCCATGGTGGGAGTCCCAAGAGCTTGTCCAGAGGCACCTTGGCCTTCCCTGATTGCTGAAGAAGTCTTGAGTCATGTTTAGCTCACAAATCTTTGTTCCCACGAGATGCTGCCACTCATGTGACATCTGTGCAGTTCCTGTCACGACAGCAGTGACTTGCAGATGTGTCCCAGGCAGTGCAGGTGGGCTAGCAGGAGCTGTGCTTGCCTTGGGTCTGCTCTCAGCTGGTTCTGCCATTAGCTGGAGTAATTTCCTGGGCAGGTGTCCTAACTTGCCACATCACAGCAAGTATGCCTAGTGCAGTGAAAGCCTGGCCACTGACTCTTCTCTCCCTTTCCTCTCCTCTCCTGCCCTCTCTCCCTTGGTCTGTCATGCTGTGATTGACAGGAATGTTTTCCGCAAGCTGCTTGCTCAGCCGGAGAAGGAGAAGAGCGATATCCTGTCGCTGGAGGAGATCCTGGCTGAGGGGACGGACTTGCCCGACTCGGCAGCGGCTCCGCTCTGCGCCAGCCGCAACAGCAAGGCCAAGCTGAAGGCCCTGAAGGAGGCCATGTACCACAGCGCCGAGCACGGCTATGTGGATGTCACCATCGACATCCGCAGCATAGGTCAGTCCTGGGCTCCGTCCTCTTCTTCATCCAGGGAAGGGCCACTGTAAGAAACAGGTCTCTCTTGACGGGCTGTTGCTTAAACCAACCATGGTCACATCTTCCTCAACTCTTTTGGAATAGAAGGTGATGGGAGATCTGACAGGTTCCCAGCCCGTTCCAGCTCCACAGCAGACCCTGTTCAAAGGCCAGTGGCTTTTTTCTGCAGGACATAGTGGTTTCCACCAGGAGCTATCTGCACTGCTGCATGGCAGAGTGTAGGTAAGGCTCTGGGGCAGTGTTCAGCTGTCATGGGCCACCTCCAGCTGCTTCTCTTTTGCACTCTACTGTAAAGCAGTCCATCATTAAAACAACTTTATTTTTCTGAGACTCCAAAGGCAGGAGCAGGGAACTGACTCCTTGGTATGCGAGCTCTGCCAGTGAGGGATTTGAACATCGTGCCAGCCTGCTGGGAAGTTGCTTCTGCCTGTGGGGAGGGTGGTTGTGTAGTGCAGAGGGAAATCGATCTCGACTGTGTATTTACCATCCCCATTTGTCTGTTCACAGAGAAAGAGAGACCCGAGTGTCTGGTGTGCCTCTGCCTGGGGCAGTGCTCCAGCCCTGGGGACATGGGGCGTGGGTCAGGGTGTGCAGTGGGCTATGCAGGCAAAGATCTGGGGATGAACGAGAGGAGAGTGGCAGGGGTGCTCTCCAGACATTGAACATTTTCTGACAGGGAAGGAAAAACCTTCACTTGCCAAACACCAGGCTTGTATTTCCTTCCACTCCATTCTGTGAGAGCAGAAAGTAGGTCACATCCAGCCTGATGCCTGCAGAGGTACATTAGCTCCATGTGCTTTCTCACTCAGGGCATGGGAGCAGTTCCCTTTAACTTCCTGGAGAGTGGTTCTGCCACGACAATCTGCTTGAAAGGGCTGATCTGCTTAGCTTGCCCAGTGCTCTTTAGGGAAAATATTGATGATCAGGAGAGGACATGGGGTATCACTTAAAGTAAGTTTTAATCTGAAGACCACCAATTTGAATCCAGGTAGGTAGTGACCAAAATCAGGGGTTTTTACCATTTAATGGCTCTCCAGGGCCACATTTAAACAAATGAGCTAGTGTAAATCTAGTTTCCAAAAGGCTTTTGCAACGCAGAACCCCACAGCAATTACCACAAATTGGCAGTCTCAGCAGAGAAGCTGAAGGCAAGATGAGCAGAGAGACCACAGTCTTCTCTTAGCATTTGGAGGAAAGCCTCTGTGCATTAGCTCTGGGATGTACTGATAACCATCAGCCTTCTCAATTAGGGATAAATAGGAATTTGATTTCTTGAATTATTTGGCAGCTCTTGCTTAAAATCTTAACATAAGTAAAGGTAAAAAAGCAGAGGGGCATGTCCTTGCCTGGAGCTGGGAATGAGTTGTGTCCTCTGTCTGCAGGGGTTCCCTGGACGCTGCACACGTGGCTGGAGTCTCTGCGCACGTCCTTCCAGCAGCACCGACGACCCCTCATCCAGTGCTTGCTCAAGGAGTTCAAGTCCATCCAGGAAGAAGAGTACACTGAGGAGCTTATCACTCAAGGATTGCCTCTGATGTTTGAGATACTGAAGGCCAGCAAGGTAGGATAAATTACGTGTTTTAAAGGAAATCAGCCTTATTTCCATCCTGTAAGACATGAAAGCTTGCGATATTATTTTTGAATAGCTCTCCCAAATGTTATTTAGACTGCCCAGAATTATTATTATCTGTATTATGTATCTCGGGTTCTTTCACTGTAGAAGCATGGGTTATAAACACACAGGCTAATCATTTCTACTAGAACAGCCTAATAACAGGTGCTAACAATAAGCTGGAGAGACAACAGAAGCTGGTGCATAGTGGTGAAATTAAAGTCAAAAGAGTCACGGCAGCGTGGCAGAAGTTGTTGATAACCAAACTAATCCAAAGAGTAACTTCACCCAGCTTGTTTTACAGGACCATACAACGAAGCTAATATTCATGTTTACTTTGGATTTCTTTAGTCTGTCATGGCTTTTTCTTCCCTTCATGTGGGATTTGGACTCCCAACCTTGTGAGGAGACCGGTTTCTGCAAGCACAGAACAGGATAATTTTTTTAAGTCTTCTGTGTGAGTGCTTGTACTTGCAGCTTCCCCAGATTTATTCTTTCAGCTGACGTTTTCTTAGCCAGGCAAATCAGACTAGCAGAACCTTTCCAAGGAGGTACCATTGCAAGGGCATGCAAGTATAACAGCAACAGGGATGATCATGGGGCTGGCAAGGAGAGGAAAATCTCTTACCCAGAGAAGAATTTAAAACTTGTTATAAAACTCTTCTCTACTGGTCCCCCTGACAGTCAGTCACTCCCAAGGAATGCCCAGTCAACTTTTACTGTTACCAGAAAATCACTGTAGTGATGAAAAGCATCAAAATTATTTGGTTGCTGTTCTTTTCCTTCATGCACCACAGTACATGTTGGTATGGTCTTCTAAATGTTAAACTGAATGTAAGTAACTTTTATCACCCAACTCTATGTGTAACAGCAAGGAGCAAATAATTTTTAGCACCTGGAGTAATAGTCTTAAAAAAATGTGGAAAGGGTAGAGATTTTGGTATAGGCACTCAATACTGAAAGGTTCCAGACTTGGTATAGCTAGTGATGGCCTATGTGGATTTATTTCTTGTATCTTGCTACAAAATCAGGCTTGGACTAGAGTCCTTAGCAAATCCTGAATATTTGTTCCAGCATTGTTCTGATTTTTTGCTCCCATGAGCTTTGCCTTTGCAATTAGTTTGTATTGGATGGATATTTATGGAGAATATTTTGAGATAGGTTTTAGGAAATTGTTCCAATTCCTAGGATTTGTAGATTCCTTGTTCTGAACTCACTTGGGTTAATGTATGTTCATCCAGAAACTACCAGCAAAGTGCTGTTTGGTTTGAAAGTTGATAGGAAACTAATCATATTGAAAACTTAACAGTGATTAACTTTAGGCCTTGTAATCTAGGATGAGGGGGGGACTTTAACTGCTTTTCGCCTGGGTGGCTGAAACCAAGGCCAGCAATCATCATTAGAATAAGTCATTTACATAGGAGTATACCTTTGGTACATCTAGGTTTTCCACAGTCTATTGTAGGAGACCTGGAAAAAATAAGACTGCTACCTTCTGCTTTGGGTTTACTTAAAAAGCTAAACTATGGAGGGGTAAAACAACTGAAGTATCACAAAAACCCCTCCATGATGAAGAAGAAATCTGTGCTGATCTTTATGCCCCTGGGCCTGGGGGAGCTGCCTGTCTTCATCTATATCCACAAACACACACTCACGCAGTGTTTCATAGTCTTAGAAAAAATAATTAATCATTTTGGGATGTTGTAAGGGTTTACAAATTGTCTGCAAATGTTATGAATTATTGTGGCAGTCTTGTCCAAATGGCCTCTTACAAAGCTCTCCCAGACAGAAATGAGGAAAGCGACTATGCAACCCTTTGGAAGGAATCTACATAAATTCATTTGTAGGAGAATGAGCCAATAAAAGTTCTCCCTGGTCACTCCATAGAAGGCAGTTGAGAAAAGCCGAGATTTAAAGGATCTTCTGTTCCCCTTCTCTGGAATGGCTGAGAGCAGAGATTTCTATGTATACCATCAGAATGGAAATCTGCTTTAAGAGGTGCAGAAGGGCCGTAACTGTGGTTCACATCCCTCTCTCTTGGCAGCAAACTGTAAAGCTCTGCATTTTGTAGAGCTGTGGAAAGAGGAGCTTGATTTGCCCACACGGACATGCTTTTCCCTGTGGGCTGGAAACTTAGAGAGAGAGATTATGACTCTTGCTAAACATCACAGTCTGGCCCAGTACATTTCCTTAATGAGTTTTTCAGGGCAAAAAGTATAAAATAAGCAACTAGGAAGCAAAGAGCCACTTAGCAGTTCTTGGCTGATGTAAAACAAGATGTCCCATTTGCTACATATTGTGATGCTCGGTGTATTTTAATTGCGTGGCAACTTGCACCTAGTAGAAATGGCATTTTGCGTTCCTATAAATAGTTCCAGCTCTCCCATAATCTCAGAACAATTTACTAATATTAATGAGTTGAGACATGGAAGAAGATCTTATCCTCCCTTCACCAACAGGGAAACTGAGGTAATTAAACAGGCAGATTTTCAGCGTCTCATAGAGTGACAGTCCCAGTCTCAGAAGCTGTGATAACCTGGGTAAGTCAGACAGCAATTCATAGTTTTGAGTAATTTGGGCAGAGAAACTCCCCAAAAATCACGTGGGCAGGTCTCAGGGTAGGAAGCAAGCTTTCTGTCCCCACCTTCTACTTTGCACTGTCGTACGAAATGTTCTTGCAGGTTCCCAGGCCATGCAAAAAAAAAGGCCAAATGCTACAGATATGAAAAAATTAAAGAAAATGTAACCAGTACCTACAAGAACAGTGTCAGATATGAGGAATCCCTTTTGTCTTACAGATGGTTTATAAAACGCCTGTTTCTAGGGGATACAGATGTGAGGGTTTGTGTGGGAGCTCTGCCAGCACCAATGCTGGTGTCCTGTAGGGTGGCACTCCATTCCCATCTGTGTGCTGGGATGCTGACAGTAGAAATAAAAATAAAATTTGCAGAAGTCCTGATGTGGTAACACAGAGCAGCAACAAAAATTGGAAAGTCAGGCAAAGCTGGCTGAGCTGAAGTCCCTGGGTTTATGGCCTTTCTTCAAGCTGTGAAGTAAGTGGGGAAGAACAGTGTATAGGTTGCACATGGGTTGTTCAGTGCTGCACTAAAGCCCTGGAGGAAGTCTTCCAAAAGCACAGACAAAGGCTTGGTACCCGGCTCCTGGTGGCTTCCAGTGGGATGGAGCTCTTTCATTTCCTTTCATCCCTTTAAATGTCTGTATCAGCTGCACCATTGAGAATTGCACGGGGAGTGGGGCAGTAGTGGCATTTCCATGCTGGTGAGGCAGAGCTGTGAGAAGAGACAGAGAATCGCTCTGCAGTCTCTCCCTGCGCGGCTCCTGCTGTCCTGCAGTGAGTTTGGGTCATTACCAAATTAAAGACTGGGGGCAAGCTACTCTGGAAAAAGCAACATCTGTGGCAAAGACGTGGAGAGCTCGGTTTAAGGCACCTCTCCTAAGAGCAAGCAAAACTCAGACCAGGAAAACTCCGACACTAAAAATGTTGATGACACATGATGGTTTTGAGACACTGGATGGGTGGAAAAGGCGCTGCCATTTAGGGATGAATTGAATTTCTTTGGAAGATGAGCACACAAACTTAACCTGCTGGAAGTGGTTTAGACAGGGCTGTGTGAGGCAGAAGCCACAGTCACTTCTGGGAGTGAGTAGCCCCGAGCTAAACTTTAGCTGCTGTGTAGAGCAGAGTCAAGTTCCTCAAGATTAAAGTGATGCTGGAGATCTTGTTATGGAAGAATGATAGGAAGATACAACTGAATTCCTGCCTGTTGGTATCTGTGTTGTGCTTTTCACGGCCTGGGAAGACTCGCCCAAACTCCTCACTGAAAGCTTTCCTTTGCCTCCAGCTGAGGTTTGATGTTTGCATTGCCTGACCTTGATTCTGAGCTGGATTGCCCACCTGTCCTGTGTCAGAAGATCATATTTGCCTGAGGAGTGGATATGCCTGAGGAGTGGCCCCCCCAAACAGAGGCTTTTAAAAGAGCTGTGTGGAGGCTGCAGCTGGATATAGGGGCTTGTAGTGCCTGAGGTGAGGCTTGCAGGTCAGCTCTTCCGTGTTTGCAGAGATTCTCTTAAGGATAATATGCTGAATGTGCAGGGATGTTTCTTTGTCTTCTGTCTATGAAAATCCTGGAGCTGTTCAGTTTGATCTTGACATTTCCACAACTTGAAAAGAGAGACTCAAACCCCCAACCTTGGAAGTTAAACACATCTGGCCTTTGGAGGAGGTTGGTTTTAGGTTTCTACTCCAGGGCTTTGCATAAGACTGAATTGTCATTAAATCACCCAGCTCCATCTGTGTAGATGAGCCAGCACCATTGCCAGTTGTATGAGGTCATGAGCCAGTTTCATCCACTGCTTTCTCTTCCTACAGCCATTTACATCAGCTTGTCCTTGGCCTATTTTCTTGAGAAAATATACAGTCTTTAAATTCCAAATAATCTCTCTTACAGCTTTCTCCCTTTCCCCTGTAGGACAGGTAAGGAGCTCTCTGCCATTTCCTTGGATCCTGTGTGGCCATGCATTGCTGAAGTGTATGTGTGAGTCCACATGTGCATTGAGCACGTGTGCTGAAGCATTGTCTGAAGCTCCTAGAGGTGCTTCACATCAGGAAAATTTGGCTTAGGACTATGAGTATTCCTGTTAGTTATTGTCTCAGACAGAATCAGCTTGAGAAGTCGTAGGAGCGATCCTTCACTGCCATACCTTCATTGCATTCTGCAGCTTTCTCTTCATGCTTCCCATCCATTTCTGTCAGTGATGACATGTTTCTTTTATTTAGTTTAAAATTTAGCCTATTAGTGAGGTGTTGGGCAGCCAGGCTTGTAGAAAGAGGCAGTAAACTACTTTGCAAAGATGTTTCCTCAGAATTTAAAATTCCTGCAGTTTTCCAGCTTTGACAAATGCACCTATAGGCAGCTGAAGAAATGTGCAGGAGTGCACAGGTTCTTTTGGAAGGCTGAGCTGTTTGAATAACAGCCATCAGTGTGGTGTTGACAGTTATCAAGAACAAACAGCAATTCAGAACAATAACCAATTTTAAAATTCCAAAAGGATTCGGGCATGTGGGTATCCTGAGAAATCTAGCCTCTATGGCCTGAAAGCTAAAGTACTCTTTCAGCAGTAACTTCTCCATTTGGAAACGGAAATCTCTTAAAAGGAAAGTTTTGGGGTGTTTTTTTTTAAATATATCTTTTCAGAAATAGCCTTTGTCATAGATGCACTAACTACTGAAAAAGTATTTTCATGTCTCCATCAAACAGAAAGCAGCAAGAAAGAGTGAAACATGTGCTGTTGTGTTCCAGGAAAACTTTCAGAAGCTGAAGCTTGAGATGAGCATTCTGTTTCTCTGTTGCTGGGGTTTTTTGGATTTGATTCTTCTAAAACAAATGCTGGGAGGGGTTCCTCAGAGAATGTCAACAGACTCAGCTCATGCATCTGTTCTACTAAGTCCAGGCATGGTGGTAGCAAACATCAGTATTTCCTCAGGGTCTGCATGTGATCTAGAAAGTGGCACTGGAATACAAAGGAGCTAGAAAATTCCACGTTCTTCCGTTGCTTCGTGATCGGCTGAAATGAACGTTTCAGATGAGCTTGAGTGCAGCTGTGTTTTGCTGTGTGAAGCCAGACTCCCCTGTTCTGCAGGAAAGGCTAAGGCTAAGGAGGAGAGGTGAACCCTACACAGCACTGGGGCAGGCACTGTGTCATAATTGTGTCCCAGGGGAAAGTCCCCCCTTGGGAGAATGCTGTGCATGTTTCTGTTACCTGGAAACTATCAGGAAAGACTCCTTTTTGTCTTGTTGAACTGCTTTTCAACAGAAAATTGAAGTTTTATTGTAATTAAAGGTTTCACTAGGATATTTGTTTCCCACATAATATTTTACCTTTCTTGAAAAAATTAGCGCCTGAAAATGGAATATTTTGGCTGACAACTGAAATACTTCAGCTGAAGAAAAATGTGGAGTTTCCACAGAGGAGACAGACACACCAAAACCTGCACTAAAAATAACCCTGAAGACATCCCAGGATGCTGAAGGGTTTGCTTATGGATTCTATGGAGTGACTATTGCCCTTCTGTGTGTCTAATCTACTGCCCAGCCTGCACACGGTGATTGATCTTTTGGCTGGGACTTGTCATGATTTTGTTAGTCAGGTTTCACTGTTCTCAAGCAACTGCAGTGATCTGTAGCGTTGCCCATTGTCACTTGTAGCACTTCTGTGTCTGAACAGTTCCGAGTAAGCCGGACCCAGGTTATCCACACATGTACATCCTGCATCCTGCGTGTGAGATGCGAGCGCCAGGTACCGAGTGGCATGTTAATAACCACTGTTAACCCTGTCCTGTGCTTTCATAACACACATTCGGCTTGGTACTAACACAGGTTGGATTTTTTTTCCTACCCTCTGCTGCCTTCTAAAATGTTCCCCTGCCAGAGGCAGGAGCCGTTTCTTCATTTACAAGAAATGAATGCCGTGGATGTGACACCTGCCCTTTTTTGGGCTCTCACCCAGGGATTAGACTGTGCCCGTGGATCTGAGCTTTTTACATACAATGCACAGCTGTGCTATAAAGAGCCTTTTGAAAAGGAGGCTTGGCGGCTTTCCCAGAAGGAACGGAAGGGTCCATTTGTGCCTTACCTGTGATTAATTCTTTTCCGTTTGTGATTGCAGTGGAGGGGCTCGAGCCCAGCACTAACAAAACCCATTTTGTTGCGCAGTTCACTGCCTCTAACTGTAGCTCCAGCCTCTGGGGCTTCCCTCCCTTTCCAACTGTTGACTAATATTAATTATGTGTATGCTGCTTAACCATCTAGGAGTGACCATCTGAAGTGGCATTCAATCAGTTTTGAGGCATTTGGTAAAAGTGAATGTCGCAGGTTCGGTTTGTAACCGGGCAGAAACACCAATTTAGTGTAGTGGTTTGGTCCAAAATACTCATTACTGTTTATCTGCTGTGAGATAAGAATTAGGAGAAATGCAAAGCAGGCACCAAACTTGAAAGAATATAAAGAAGTTTATTAACAGACCTGAAAGAAGGAAAAGAAAAAAAAAATTATACCACCTTCAGAACTCTCCTCCTCCCCCCACCTTCCTCCCTTCTCCCACTGCCAATGTAAAAAGACAACCCTTAAGATGTTCAGTCTGTTTACCACTTCCATAATAACCTCGTTCAGTCCATTTAGGAAGAGAAGTCTCTTCTTGCTCATGCTATGAATGAAAACATTATCACAACGAGACAGTCGCCCACTTCCAAATATTGTTCAGTCCATTTAGGAAGAGGAGTCTCTCTGCCTGCGTGTGAGTCCCTTCCCCCGACTTGCAGCTTTTCCCGCAACTGCTTTCGAGGGTCCACTCTTGAAGTTTTTGGGGTACAATTTTAAGGTTGAGCCGTTCAGAAACAAAAACAGAGGCCCTTCTCCTTCCCTGGGAGCAAAGGGTCTTCATCATCTTCATCATCTTCATCATTAGGACTATCTCTGGGAACATCTCTAGGGACTGAGGTTTTCTCCTTTCCCGTTTGGAGCAAAAGTCCCCATCTGGTTCATCTCTCCCTGTCCAAACTTCTCATGAAATTACAGCTGTGTCAGCATCTGCCTATCTCAGCGCAGGTGCTTTTGCTTACGAGTTGAACACTCCACCCCCCATATCTTCATGAAATTACAACAGGGTACTCTGATATATCATAGCTTCACAACAGAATTTCAGCTTTAAGCATCTCCTCTCTCTCTTCCCTCAGGTTTTCAGCTCTTCACAGCAGTAAAAGGGTTAATCTCACCTCGGCCTTGCAGCTCTGCAGCTGGAATGTTGAATTTTTCTTATCGCAGTGGAGAGGGGGAAGAGCCGAGCCGCTCCGGCTGCCCACGGCAAGGCAGTGGGGGGGGTTCCACGGCTGGAACAGGTCCATGGCTCCAGGATGGCCGTGGCCCGGCCCAGCCTGGCCCAAGCAGGGCCTGGCCGGGCCCACTGGCCCCACACGGGGCCCGCAGCCACCTGTGCCAGCACCGGAAACGAGAGAGAGCTTGGGGGGGAGTTTGCCTATTCTTAAATGTGGATCACAGAGGTGTTCACAACTTTAAGTGGCTTAGAGAATTGTCCATATTCAAACTGGCCAGCTGATAGGTTCTATCAGTTCCCAGAGGAAACTGTAAGCACCCCTTAGCAAGGACGTCCCTTCCGGGACTATGCTTGCTAACCCATGACAGTGAATTATGCAAGAGGACAGTAGCAGGAGCACCTGTGCAAGGATGGAGAAGGTTCTGAGATGGCAAAGAAGGTCTCAGAGTTTGAATCTTCAGGGATGGGGGGAGCAGCAAAAAGCCCTCTGTTACTTCACTCTTTATCATTTTTTTCTGGGAAAGAGGAGCATAAATAGAGGAGTAATTCAGGGTTATCCCAGCATGTCAAGGATGAGTCCTCAGTGGGCTCAGGGTATCCTCAGACCCTACCACTGCTGGAACAGGTGTTGGGGACTGCATGTGAGGTGGGTGACTAGAAACACCACTTCTGTCACTTTGCATTTAGAAGAGAAATGGGTTCTCCCAGCATCCCCAGGACCAGAGAGAAAAGATATCTTTGCCAGTGCCTCTATTCTCTGAGCAGTGTGGTTTCTCAGCATGCTGGGGAGATGTGTATTAACAGGCAGACACCGAGCCCAGAAGATTGTTACTTTTTCTGCCTTAATGTGGTGAGCTTTTGGTTTTTGGACTATGTGGTAGAGGAGTTTGAGGGCCTGGCAGACTTAGGTTAACAAACAGCATTAATGTAGCTGAGCTGGTAAGGGTAATGTCAGTAGAAGAAAACCCTAAAATACTGCTCGGGATTTCAGAGGTAAAGAAAAGAAGCTTGACTTGTTACTGCTGTAGAGGGCAGCCACGTGGAGGTGGTAGGGTGTCTGTGGGCTGGTAAGGAGAACTAGGCAGTGGGGTTTGAGCAGTCTGCAACACACATTTTACCCTGCAGAGTCTGGGGTATAGACACATGTCCTGCACCAGGTACTGGAGAATATTGGCTATGTATTTCCCAGTTGTGTCCAGTACCTTGTAGGAACACATCCCAGAATGGCTATGCTGCGTTGATCCATATAACCTGGAATGGAGCAAGCTCTCCCAGGGTATGTGCCGAGGCCTGGAGGAGACTTCCCTGAATCCTGCCATAGACCTTTGTCAGATGGACACTCAGGAAAAAATATCCCTGCGCTCCCCACCCAGGTCTTCACCTCTTCTCAGATCAATCGACAAGGCATCTCTGGTCCAACAACTTGAAAGCCTCCAGCTTTGCTTCAAAAGAATTTATGAATTCCCCCTCACAGTTCAAGTGCATTCAGCAGGACTGGGGAATTCCTTTAGATCTCTGCTGAAGAATGCTTTTAAGTCAGGGGACTGCTTGCATCTACAAAGCAAAGTTGCTTGCTCACCAACCAGCTCTCTGCTGGAAGCACCATCTCCCTCAGAAGACTTTCTGTTGTTCCCTGTTCCCTCTTGCCTATCTGTAAACTACCCCATGGCTAGGTAAATATTTTTATATATCCTGTGCCAAGCTTTCTTCCCCCTCCCACAGAAGAAGATGTGCGTCGGCTCCCTTTGAGTGCAGATGAACGCCCATGTCTGAAGGGAAGCTGGCCTCGCTCCAAGTGTCAGCCTCACACATCCTGGCACAATGTTTTCCAACATCAAACTGTAGCAAGAAAACAAACTTTGGTTTGCTCCTCCAGTCTTCATATTGCCGCCCACAACTGCTGCAGTGAGCTCCTACAGCTGGGCTTTCACAGTTACACTGATAGGATGAAAGGGTAAACAGGGAAGAATTCTCCATCTTGGTGCTTAAATGAGAGCTTCTGAGCACCTCAGTGTGGGCCCTGTGTGAAGGGGAAGGTTGAATAGGCTGAATATGTCCTCCTGTCTTCCAGAACAATGCTTGTGCCCCGGGTCATGAACTTCTGCAGTTGTTCTCAGTTACTTCACAGGCAGCCCAAGTCCTCCAAGAGCAGGACTTGGCTTAAAAAAGCCAATTTTTTCCCCAGCCATCCAGCTGCAGATAAAGCATCCCTTTTCCCTCTCCTGTTTCTGTCTGCTTTATTGGTAAAAGTCAGCAGAGGCACTGTGGGGAGCAGATCCAGGGCCACAGCCCTGTGAGCTTGGCTGTGTGCTGGGGGTGTGGGAAGCAAACTTGATGTGCTACAATAACTTACACTCCCCTCCCTTGCTGCTGTTTGTTAGCAATGACTCTGAATAAGCACAGGCTTCAGCTTTCTCACTGAGCACGTTTTTTGGCCTTTGAGTGGCATGAGATATAAGTATTTAATGTTACCAACAGAAGCCAGAAGTCTCCAGCCTCCTCTCTGCCAAATGAGGTCAGTGTTCTGCACTGGAGGTCTGAAACCACTGTCTGATGGCGCTGCTTTCTTTGATGTGTCCATCCTAAGGTCTCTTTTCTCTTTGTCCCATCTCTGTTCCATGTCTTGGGGTTTTTAAGCATCTCTCATGTAAATGTACCATATCTTGAGCTAGTTAGAGCTTAGTTTACACCATTTTTTTCACAGTCTTGTGGGTAAAGTGGCTTTTTAATAGGCTCATATCTGCACACCACAGAGTTCGTGCCCAGTTGGTGACCCAGGGAGCAGGCAGCACCTAGCCGGTGTAGGCAGGCTCCCATGGGATTGTCTGCAGGCACAACTGATTCTTTACATTGGTTGGAGTTACTAGCAGAGATCCCCTTCTCCCACTTGTGTGGCTGAGTTTGGCCTGTCCCTGCCTGGTCTCGGTGCAGCCGGATGTCCTGGTCCATGGTGCTGTGGTTCAGTGTGGTGAGTTAGGCCTGCAGCTCCTAACAAGGCACTGCGAAGTCAATACCCGGATTTTCCATCAGCACATTCCCACAGGCACCCTGGAAGGAGGAGTTGCATTGTCTTTATTGCTGTGATGTGTGTTTTTAAAAAGCTATTGCGTAGGCACAGCTCTGGCTGGGACTGGTGAGTTCATGGAGCCCACTGAAACCTCAGTGACACAGACAGGACCTGTGCACCCCGGCAGATTGGGGAGGGCGCTGCCCGGAGCTTTCCTCTTCAGTGCGCTTTGCTTGTGTTCACTGCAGGTAAAGGTGAGCATTGCTTCTCCTCTCCAGAAGCTTCCCTCTGCTCTAACCATGGAATTGTCCCCATCTTCTCTTGTGTTTTCTGGCTTCTAGGATCTGCCAGATCCAACCGGGAGCTGCCCTGCTGTAATCAGCATCCCCCCGGACACACTCCTCCCTGGCTGACTCAGTCGGCCCTGGCGCTTCGGCACAGCCCTTCTGAGCAGAGAAGAAAATGCTCTTTCTGCCCTGTCTGTCTAAAGCTTTCCCTCCCAGCCCTCCTGGCAGCTGAGTCACTTCCTTCTTTAAATCTGGCCTTAAATCTTCCTTTTCTCTTTAGCCTGTGATTCACTCCCTTTGTGAGGGCTTTGCAGAGCTCCAGTGGGAGGATGCTGAAGAGTGAGATGCTCCTGGGGTGAGACACCCTCCTTGTGTCAGAGCCACAGTGGTGAGCCCCCCTCTGAAGGCTGGGCCCTGTGCCTGCTAAATGGTGTCTCTCAGTATGAATATTTCTCTTAGTGTTTCTTTCAGTGCTACATCTGACATAGTAATAGGAGCCAACTTGTGCCTGCGGGCAAGTGCATGTAATTTCCTTTGACATCAGCATGTGCCTGTGAGGGAACAGCTCTACCCCTTCCCACCCTGTTTGATTAGATTCAGTAAGGGAGTCATTACAGCATCTCTGCCACTCCTCCTTGTCACTCCTGGGATTTAAGGAGCACTTCTGAAATGTGCTCAGAGCAAGGAAAGCTTCAATTTCTGCTTCTAAAGCCTGGAGATATTTTTAGTATAATATCTACACTCCTCAAATTTTTGTATTACGAATTTTTTTTGTCCCTCACCTGCTTATTTCCTGGCCTTTGACCCTCTTACGTCTAAGTGTCTTGCCATTTCACAAGTTTCCTGGTGTGGAGAGAATCACCAGCCAACAGGGTAGTTAAAAGATGTCACCATGAATTAACAGTGTGGCACTGCTGAGCTTGTCTAGACTTGCTCCGGTTATCAGCAAAGTGTGGGATAAAATTTGCTATAGCTTTTAAATCCTGTTTTCATCTGGGACTTAGGTAGTTAAGCGTTAAATCCATTTCACTACCCTTACAGCTTAGGCATACAAATTCTCAAGGTACTCAGGAAAGCATCCTGTGGGTGCCTTGGCCCCAGAGTTGGGGCAGAAAGGGGTAAGGCCAGGGACCAGACCTGGTTTTGTGAGGGTCTGGTGGCTTCCACAGCACAGTAGTGCCCACACTGGTGCCAGAGGTGTATTTGGGATTAAATGAGTGGCTGGCTCTGATGCCTCAGTCACTCTGTAAGGGAAGGGTCTGTTTGTGAGACTGCTGCACTTGAAAATGCATGCAGGCTGTGCAGCTGTATCTGTCTGTAGCTCAGGTTTTCCAAGACATGACCAGTGACCATTGTCTAAAGAGAAAAAAAAAAAAGTCATTTTCCAGTACAGTAAGTCTGCAAATAAAAAAAAAAATCACTGTTGTAAAGGAACTTTGTTTTTGCAGAGGGGACAGGGCTGTGGAATTTGTTAGGCAAAGAAGACTTGTCATCCAAGGAGAAGACTTTTTCATTTAAAATGATTTGTACAGGAGATGTAGCAATCAAGTAAATGAGAGCTGCAGTTTCTGACAAATGCTAATAATCGTAAGCTCTGATTTTTAATAAAGCTTCAGCAATCACAGTTTTCACCTTCAAAACAGGCAGCTGGTTGAGAACAACGTAACATGTCCTTTGCATACTGATCTTACGTTGCATATATTTGTTTTCTTTTGCTTAGAATGAGGTGATCAGCCAGCAGCTCTCTGTCATTTTCACTCATTGCTATGGACCCTACCCCATCCCAAAGCTTGTGGAAATTAAGCGCAAGCAGACCTCCCGCCTGGGTAAGTGGAAGATCCTTGTCAGCTCTCCAGGGAGAGCTGTGGGAAGGCTGTTGCTGGGCAGGTGCTTGAGGGGGCCACAAGTCAGAAAAACCTGAATTTAAAAGACAGAATTAGAAAAGGAAGGGCCCCAAACTTAGCCTGACCTAAAACTCCCACTGAAATCAGGAGGGTCATCAGGTGTGCTCAAGTGGGGCTGTAAGTCTGCAAAGATTTGTCTGTGTTGCTCATTAGGCTGGGATCCAAGCCTTGGGCCTGGAGCCAGGTGTGTGTCTGGATCTCACAGCACCCTGGCTGCTGCCTGCAGGTGATGCTGCACTGGCACAGCCTTCCCAGCTTGGTCAGCAGAGCCCAGGGTGTTTTCAGAGGACTGAGAGAAGACCCAAGCAATTTTCCAGGACCCTCTTCCCCTTGACACAGACTTCCTTACACAGGGAGAGTGGCCTAATAGGGTATAAATGAGTGTAGGCCCTTCCAGCATCTGCTGAGCTGCAGTTTGCTCTGGGCAGCAGAGCTGGGAGGCTGTGCCAGTGTCACACAGAGGGGACGGCTGGCTGTCATTGCAGCAAGGTCATCATGGACTTCAGAGCTTTGAATTCCCTCTGTCTGAACCTCCATGTGGTTGTCTGAGGGGCTCCTGTCTCAGGCTGCCCAAAATAGCTTTTTGGGCTTTACTCATTAAAAACAATATCCTTCCATTCTGTTGCTTTCTTTTGTCACAACAGGAAAACAGTGTGTTCATGACCTCTTCCAAATTAAAGTTACTGTCTTTTTTGTTTCCTTCTTTTTGTGATTCTAGATCCCCATTTTCTTAATAATAAAGAGATGTCAGATGTCACATTTCTGGTGGAAGGAAGACCATTTTATGCACATCGAGTGTTGCTATTTACTGCATCACCAAGGTAAAATAGAGATACATTTCTGGTTTTTAACAAAAATAGAATTTGATTTTGTGGGTTTGTGTTTTTTTTCTTTTTTTGTTTTAGTGTTCCCAGTTCTTCAAGGGCTAGTGGCCCAATCTTCAAGTTTTTCTTGATCAGAACATCCCCACAGCTTGTTTCTGTTTGATCTGCCAGACATTTAACAAGTGCTCCTGTCACTAGATTTTCATCCATGCTTTCAGCCATGCATCTGACTTCATTCCACTGAGGCACATTGGCATGGTGCTCATTGCTGCACCCAGTTCTTGACCATACAGGAGTCTTAATATTTTGATTCTTAATAATTTATCTTGTGAATGGCTAAATCCTACCATGCATCAGTTTAGGCAGTCTCAAGGAAAAACAAGCTACCATCACACAATTCATTGACAGCATTTGACAGCTTTTAAATAAAATTAAATAGCTGTGAAACATGTACTGTATCCAAAGGCAATACTTACTGTTTCCTGTGCTCAGAAGGCTGAATGTGGGTTACCCAGCTCAACCCAACCTAAAAGTTGCTCACAACCGTTATTTGTATGCAGCTGTATAATTCAAGGTGTTCTTTTAAACAAATCTAGGTGGCCCTCCATAGCAACTTAGTTCAAGATATGGCAAGGACAAAGCACTGAGTTTTGACAATTTAAGCAATATGGGAATTGATGCTAGTCATGCAGCCAACCCACAGCACAGAGTAAAGAGATTTACATAAAGTAACTGCAGTATCTGACCCTGCCTTCAATTAAGAAATGGATATTTGGGTTTAGAGCTTCTTGGTAGATGTACAAATATGTTCCAAAGTCCAGCTTTAAGCTTACTAATTGTGTTTATAATAAAGTTTGGCACAAGTGAAAGCAAATAAATTGTTATCTGTATTTTAATTAACAAGATGCAGTCATTATATGTAAAAGGTTACCATCCAGCACATGCTGGTCTTGATAGATCAGCCAAGCTTTGAACTACTGCTGGAAGGTCAGATGAATTATCAAAGAGAGGAAGTACAAGGGCAGGTGTATCTGGCAGGACATTCCTCATTTTCACCTTCTGATCAATGGGAATACCTGGTTTTGAGAAGTAGATTGTTGTGTATGTATATATCTCACATAAGTCTGAAGTTATTAACTAAAATTATGTGAGTTTTTTGTCCTGAAACTTGTGTCTGAATTTCGGGTTTTGCTAATCAGAGAACAGCAACCTGTCCAGTTTTCTCTTCTGCCTCTTCTTACACAATTGTACTGAGCCTTCATAGGAGCATTAAAAGTCTGTTGTTGTTTTAATATTTTGTTCCAAAACATTTTTTTAAAGCAGCATAGTGGGCATAAGCCAAAATTTATCACATTCAAAAAAGGAAAATGTTCAGGTTTTAAATGCCGCGAATAGTCATAAAAGATCATGTTGCCTTCAAGAAAAAAATTTTGGTTTTATATATGCATCATTACAGAATCTGAATTTCTGATGTGCATTTTATTCTATTGTTATATTAGATGTATTTCTCAAAAATTTCAAATTGAGATCTCCTAGAGAGAGGCTTCTTCCTTTTGGTTTGAACTTTATGTTAGTGTCTAAATCTTGATGCTTTTTGGTGACAAATCCATTCATTTCAGTATACTGTTTTTGCAAGAGTTGATGCTGTCGTTCCACTGCACTTCTGTATTGGTTTTGCTGTACTTTTTCACAGAGATAATTGGGCTGGTATTTCAATTTTGCTCCTTTTTCTTTAGGTTTAAAGCATTGCTGTCTAGCAAGCCCGCATCTGATAGTACTTGTATTGAGATCAACTACGTGAAGTACCCCATCTTTCAGGTACAGTCCTCACACTGAATTTGAATGGAACTTGTAAGAGAGCACCATGCATGCCCTGATCAAAGTAGTATGTATGTACTTGATAAAGCAGGGCAGTGGTTTCACAAGCACAGGCTTCATCTCTGTCCATACACTGCAGAGTGCTATTGATTGCAAATGTGCCCCAGCAGATCCAGCAACGTGCATTTCACTGGCATGGGCTGTGCACACAAAGCACTGCCTGCCACCAGAAAGCACTTCTTTCTGTAGTTGGCTCTTTCTGTATTTAATGGACAGGTTTGGAAGAGACACATTTCATTCCCTTCCTTTGCAGTGTTCTCCAATTTTTTGCCATGAAAAGGCAGGGCTTGCTCTCTGTACCTGTAGCATGTACATGGATATGCTTCCCTTGCTTTGAGCTGGAGCTCAGACAGCTCCATGTGTCGACTGTTACTGCTGCAAATAATTCCCAACTGCCTACAGTAGCTGTGGGCTCCCTGCAGGGGGATCTTAGTTATCTTGTATTACAGTGCAAAGCCTCCTTTACCTCTTTCTTATCATCCATGCATGCCCACACACAGCTGGATGAAGGTGGCCTTTGCCAGGGAAGGAATAGGGGAATAACTGTTATATATGCTGTGTTTGCCTGAATCAGTGATGTGCTTAACAGACTGGGAAATACACTGAAAATTCAGAATGGGTTAATCAGTTTCCTGCAAACTGTTTGGAGCTCACCAGAAAGTCCAGACAATTTGAGGGTGAGGGTTGAGACATTAGACTACCTGTGAGAAGGAAACATTGGACTTCGCAGAGAGAGAGAATAACCAAACATATCTTTGAAATCAGGAGGCTTGAGCCTGATTTACCTACAACTCCATGGTGGTGTTAGGAGAGCCTTGGGTATTGTCTGCATCGTCCCCTGTTCCTCTATGTCTTGGATTGCTTTTTATAAATACTCCCTTTGTTTTATTACAGCTGGTTATGCAGTATCTTTATTATGGAGGTGCAGAGTCACTCCTGATTAAAAATAATGAAATTATGGAGGTAAGAGACATTTATTTAATTGCAGTGGGAGCGATGCTGACTGATCTGTGTACCATTCACCCGAGGGCACAGGGCCATTAGACAAGACCTGAGCACTCCTGTAAGAGCCAGCAGTGCCTCACCTGGAGTGCTCAGGCTCTCTGCAGTCCTGCAGGAGACTGGGAGACTTTGCAAGACCTGCTTAGAGGCAGAAGTGGTGTTACTGAAATCTGGAATCAATTTCCAGCAACATAGTGTTCTATCCTCCCTATCTCAGCAGCATTAAAAACATTCAATTTGGTTCCTCACATGGGAAAAGTCTTGGGCATGTGCTGGGCTTTAACCATGAGAGAAATCCACTGGAGACACAGTTCAGTTCAATTTCAAGCATGTGACTCTCAAATTCTACAAATAAAACCATAATCTGCTCCCTGAGATATGGAGACTTCTTTGCCCCTTTCTCACTGGATGTAAAACATCCAGGTGCTGCTGTGGCCTTTTGCAAAAGCCAAACCAAGCCAGCTGGAGCTGACTGAACCTTCAGTGTAGCCACACAACCACGACCTTATGGATGTTAAGTTATCCCCTTCCAAATACTGTGTGCCATCCTTGTCAGCTGTGATCAGCAAAACCACTCCAACTACATAGAACTAAAGGATATTTGAGCAAATTCTTGACAGTCATTCAGGGAGTTTTCAGGCAGCCAAAAAGAATGCAGGTCAGTAAATACTAAAATCAGAGCTACTTAAACAGCTGGTAATCATCAGTGTCTGCCACCTGTCTATCACAGGGTCATAGAATATCTCAAGTTGCAAGAGACCCATTAGGATCATGAAGTCCAACTCCCTGCTCCTTGCAGGACTATGTAAAACTAAACCACATCACTCAGAGTGTCATGCCTTGAGCTCTGGCAGGCTTGGTGCCATGAGCATTTCTCTGGGGGAGCCTGTTCAGTGACTGACCACCCTCTCAGTGGAGAACCTGTTCCATTTCCTCATGTCTGGTCACTGTTTTACTGCTGCCTGTATTATTCTGTCCCTATAACACTACTGTCTGGCAGCCAGGATGGAATGGACAGGGTGGAACTGCTCAGGACTGAAATTATCCCTCTCTAGTGCAGGGAGTGGATTTTTAAGTAAGCATACCCACATTGACTTCCTGAGCTGTATAGGAAAAGTTCACTAATTCTCTATTCCACTCAGAGTTTGGAAAGACCTCCTGAATTTCTAACCTTTTCTGAAATAGGGAATAGACTAGGCAGTGCAGTGACTTTATAGAGATGTGTGTTATCACCTAGGCTGTTAAAAAGCTTGTGCTGCATTTCAGCTGGCAGCTTGCTCTACTTTTGTGACATCTCAAAACTTCTGTGACTCCAGAATGTATGACTGATTGATTGATCTCTTGATAACAGATCTGGCCATGGTTCCTCACAGTTTGAAGTAATTACAAACCAGCACATGACTGCTTGAGCCACAGAGGCATCTGGAATAGGATTTGGCTTTATCTTTCAAAACTGCATTTAGTAACTTGCCTTATTACAAATATGATAACAAGAAGCACCAGAAATACTCCACAGAAATCTTTGCGGCAATTCATAATTGGGGCCAGCTGGCTGCTATCACATCAGCACTGCAGATTTCCAGCACTTGGATTTATTTATGGGATTTAAGTAGAGCTTGAGCAGACTGCATAGGAGAAGTCAGAATAATGTCATGAAGTTTCAGGGTTTTGTTTGTTCCCCAGTGTAGCATGAGAGCCCCTTTGGGACAAACAGGTTAGCTTTCTCATATCAGCCGCAGATAATAGGGGCTGCCTAAAGGCCTGAATACCTGCATAAGTGCTGTTTAAACACCTGAACAGCTTGGCCTAAGGTCTGGCTGGATTACAGCAAGGTGTCAAGCAATGAAGAACCCCAACCTGCTTTCTAAGGCAGAGCAGAGAGCCAGAGACAATGACCTACCATGGAAAGACAGAAAACGAAATTACTTTTCCCTGCTGTAAAAGGACAGAATAAGGGAAAAAGAGGAAATCTTAGCACTGCTGAAATCAGTTGGAGAACTCAAAGTTCAAGCCATTTTCACCCCACAGGCGTGCAGAGATGCCAAGGCAGTGCCAGGGTAGGCAGTACAGTCACATCGGGGGATGCAGGGCTAAAAAGGGAGGTCAATGCTGGTGTCAGGAGAGCTATGGTAGAGCAGTGACAGACACATGACACTCACCTGAATGCTAGCTAGGCATTGCCTCACAAAGCTGGTTCCCACCTCTGTGCACTCATTCCTTGGAGTAACAGCCAAGGACCCAGACAGTGTTTCAGTGGATATCTGGATGTCCCCTTACAGCTGCTCACAAGCTAGGACAAGGAGCATATGTAGATCTGATTCTATTCCCCTGAGCCTGCTGAGGTGGCAGGTTTGAGCTTTATTGTCTCTCTAGATTTAGACTGCCCAGGATGGTCATGATCATTTGGTTTGAATTCCTCTATACTCTTGATCCTGACCTTTTAGGTGACTTCCCCACATCTAGCCCAGGTGCTCTGTTTCAATAAGATCTTGGGGAACAGTTGAACCAGAACTTTGGGTTTTGGGGTTGTATTTGCAGGTCCCTTATTGCAGAGTCATGTTTGCAATATTCTTCAAGCCGCTGTTTCCTTTTTCTCCTTGTCCAAAATCAGCATGTGGACCTGAGCAGCCTTTGGTGTTCTCTCTGTGTACAGATTCCCACAGTGTGATTTAGAAGGGACTGCAGAGGGTTAAAACAACCAAGCAATCTTCTCATTCTGACTTTTTGTCAGTACTTTTCATGCTAACTGAAGAAAGGGCAGAGGAAAAAATATAATGAAACAGTAAAGAAGCAAGCTCTGATTCTGTATCGCTCAGCAGTTTTTGACTATTTTTTCCATGCCTTTTGTTTTTTTTTAGCTTCTCTCTGCTGCTAAATTTTTCCAGCTTGAAGCTTTACAACGACACTGTGAGATCATTTGTGCAAAAAGCATTAATACAGAAAACTGCGTGGATATTTATAATCATGCCAAGGTAAAAATAACTGCATATGCTTGCATGTTGTGTGTCTGCTGTCATCCTCGTAGGTCAGTTTTATGATAAGTAGTGAGATATATATATAAAAATATATTTATAGCTCGTATGCTTACTGCGTTTGTTACATGCTTAAGATTTGTCGTTCTTTTTCTGGGACTGACTAGTTCTTAGGTACCTGGTATAGTGACAGTCCGAAATTGTGTAGTCTAAGTACAAGGTGGCAGCTTCTCAGCCCCTTCCCTAAGTGGTTCAAACTCAATTTGAGTGTACCACTGTGTGGGAGATCTATCCCTTATTCATGGCAACACAAACTGCTGAGCTGATTCAACAGGAATCACTAAGTGAAGAAGACACCTCTGCTTTCACCTTCCAAGGTGCATTTTCCCATTTCCATTACCTGTTTTTTCCTGCCTGAAGCCCAGTGGGGTGATACACTCAAGGCTGGTGACACCTTGTCAATATATAAAAATGCCACGTTGTGGAAGTGCAATGGCTCAGAGCCCTGCAAGGATGGTAATGAGAATTTTATGTCTTGGAGAGTTTCTTATTGGAATCAAATTATATACTTAGCTTGTGAGGTTGCCTAAGTCATTAGACGTAAAAGCATGGCATTTCTTGTCCTAGAAAACCTATTTTCACGCATTGGTGGAGGTGGTTACCACATTGATTAGTTTCAGTTTTTTCCCTCCTCATGTGTAGTAGTTAGACTTTCACTTGGAAGATGGAAATGACGCACTAGTAAGTGCAGCGAAATATTCTTCAAGCATTTCTTAGGAGATTTTTTCTGTAACTTACATGGTCTATACGAAAGATAAACTGATGCATTGTGACTTGGAGGTTTGATTGAACAGAGTAATGCTGCAGATTGCTCCAAACCCCTGCAGATCTGACCTCCATTCCCATCATCAGGTATTTCATACAGAGAATAGTGATGCTAGGTCTTCAGATAACATGCAATCAATGTTTGAAATAGCACAAAGGTCCACCTATAAAAATAGGCAATGAGGTATTTACATTTAATGTAAGAGGGAAAAATTACAGTGCAGGAATCATTTGAAAAATATTTGATTTGTCTTATAGCTCATGTGGGAACTTCTCAATTTGTATTACTGTCAGTAAAATTAATAATTTTGCTTTAAAGTCACATGTTTTCTTTGAACTGTGAAATGGGGCTGTTATTTGCATCCTGATGGAAGAAAATTTTTACATGGAGCTTTAGACCTGTCTGAGGAACTAGTACACTGTTGATGCTGGGACTTGACAAACCCAGTGGCTAAATCCAGCTCCTAGTTTGCCTATAAGAGCCCCAGCCAGCTGCAAGTTATTTGTGCCTGCATCTCCCAATGGAAGCAGTGGAAATGGGGAACCTGGGTGGGTTTTGCAGCCTGTCATGTTGGCACTGCTGTGGGTAAGGTGTTGCAGCAGTAGCCAAGCTGGCTGTGCATGAATCTTTGACTTCTGGAGTTAGTTGGGTTGGAGGGGACCCCTAGTCTAGTTGGAACCACCCTGCCATGGTCAAGGACACCTTTCTTGACCTTGCTGCTTTGCAAGCTCATCTGCTTGCAAAGGACCTCAGGAGATGCTGAGACATGCCTTCGTAGAGGGGGATGTGTGAGCAGGTTGGCCCAGAGACATGTGGAGCTCAGCCTTTGTCATCAGGATTGAGGGGAAGATACGGTTTGGTGGATGGTCCCATGCAGGGCCAGGAGTTGGACTCGGTGATCCTTGTGTGTCCCTTCCAACTCAGTGTATTCTGTGATTCTGTAATGTGGATTTGGTCATATTTACAAATAAAAGCTGACTGGAGAGTACTGATATCATTAAAATCCCTATGGGCTTTCCATTTTAAAATTGCAGTCATAGAATTGTAGAATACCAGCTTGGAAGGGGCTTCAGGGATCATCTGTTCCAACCTTTCTTTGCAAAAATACAGTCTAGACAAGATGGCCCAGCACCCTGTCCAGCTGAATCTTAAAGTGTCCAATGCTGGGAAATCCACCTCTGCCCTGGGGAGATTTTTTCAATGGCTGATTGTTTCCATTTCTCCTCCAAAGAGTCCTCAAAGCATGAAATTTTGCATGAGAGCTTTCTGCAGTCATATGTCCCATCCTTGCTACAGACGGCATTCTTGAAACGCAGTCTGTAATGTTTTCCCAAACCTGCAGTTTTAGGGTGTAACTTCTAGCATGAAATCATGGGTCTGGTAAACTTTGTGGTAAAACTCCCATCAATTTCCAAGGGAGCAAAGCTTCAGTCTGTGGAATTTTGTTTCCCAACAGCCAGGGTCTTTTAACATGGAATTATTATGAGAGTCATCAGCATAAAATACTGTTTGATTAACTCCTTTCCCGCCATGCATTCATATCTGTAAGTGTTACTGTGCCTGTCTAAAAGGCTTAGCGTGTGTATTTGTTTGTGTGCAGCTCTTATGCACTGTGTTTGCTGCCTGGGTTTTATCAGAATGGTTATCTCTCTCTAATTTCACTTCCCGTAGTTCCTCGGCGTCACAGAACTATCTGCCTATTGCGAAGGCTACTTTCTGAAAAATATGATGGTCCTCATTGAAAATGAAGCTTTCAAACAATTGTTGTATGACAAGAACGGAGAAACATCTGGTCAGAATGTACTAGAGGACTTACAGAGGACGTTGGCCACAAGGATTCAGTCAATTCATTTGTCTTCTTCAAAGGGCTCCATTGTGTAAAGCTGAGGAAGATGGTAACCCTCTAATAACAGACCCTGCAAGTTAAGTCTGCTGTTGCAGTTGCTCAAACCTGTTGCAGTTGCTTAAATGACTACAAAAAAAGAAAATGTAAAAAATTCTACGTCGCATCCAAATAGCTCTGTTTTGGCCAAAGGTGCTGCTGTGCTGGGGCTGTGTCCCCATCTGGATGAGAGAACACAGAAAACAAAGTTCCTCCCTGGTTTTGAGCAAGCTGGGTACCAGAGTATCCGGTGAATTGCCGTTGTACTCAAATTCTGAACACGAGCCTGTTCGTGGAGCTTGATGCCAACAAAAGCCAGAACTCACATCCCTGAACAGCAGAAGTCCCTGCCTGAAGGGTAGTGCTGGGGAACACCTGAATTGACCAATTAATCATTAAAGTCAGATTTGTTCCAGTGTTACACAGTTAAGAACTATATCTATCCCAGAGTCCATTATCTTGTGCATTTAAGAAATGTAAGAACTGTTACTGCTGTCCAGCTAAGATCGGCTGTATTAGAGAGTGGGTAAGACTGTTATAGTTGAGGAAATATACTGGCAGATTTTTAGGGGTGGGAACTTTTTAACCTGTTCATAAAAAATAATGGGGTGGCCTTGTAGTTTAAAGACTATTTCTTAAGCTTAAAATTTCATTTTCAACAGAGCTGTGTTTGAGAATCTATGTAACACGTTTTGGTTTTTTAAATGGTAAAATGTACATTGTGTAAACACACATATGATCAAGTTCTGCTTGTATTCTTTCCTAGAATGGTATAATCTTGCCTGAGAGGCTGTGGTTACACCAAAGAGGCACATTACCCAGACTGTCTCTAATACAGTAGTTGGGGGGGCAGGAGAACTGCATGCTACTCGTGATTTGGGGTTGAAATCAATGACAAACTCAACTAACATGCGTTTGCATGGTAACTGTACCTGTGAGATGTTATGTTCGTGCTTCGTTTCGCCAAGACAAATGCAATGTTACTTCTTGTCAAACTTCAGTTGTGAAATTACCTTATTTTTTTATCTGGTGCGATTGGCTGCGATATGCTGCCCCTGGAGCTCTTTCTGGAGATGCTGATTTCTGTTTGTTGCAGTGAAGAGATAGTAACAGATCTTTACTTTAGTGATGTGTGGATATTTTGCTACTGGCCAGCGATTGTGTCTGAGTTAGACTTTTTAAAATTATAATTAAATATGTACTATAGAATGATTTCTCACTGTATCCTGAGAATGTATAGGTTATCTACAAATGCAGGGCTTGGGTGGGGTGGGGTTGGGGGGTGTGATTTAAATGTCAAAGCTTTGTTTATTTTGCAGCATATTGTTAGCAAGACAAATCTGCCATGTGCCACAACATTCCTGATGCCCTGTTTCTGAAAACCACAGTAAGAAGTAGGCAAAGATGTTGCCTTCTCCATGGCAAAGTGACATTAATATATTTATTTTCTAGTGTGCCATTCAGAAAATTTAGAAGTTTGCATGTTAACCTCTTTTTCTTTTGTTGAAGCCTCTACATCAGGTGCCCTTCCATGTTGATAGCTTTTGATGTGCTCAGTTTTGGCTTTAGCTATCAACACAGTAGGAAGCTGTTTCATGACTCTGAGGTGTAAATCCTCCTTTGTGCTTGGTTTTCTAGAGCCTCCACAGTTTCTGCAACAAATGACAAAATGTCTAAACTGCCACTAATGTCTCAGAGACACAGCATGTCAGTCAATTAGACCTTGTTTTCTGCATAGTAGCTGTTCACACAAGATGTTGTCTGGAACATTTAAGTAATGGCTACTTCTGTGTGAATGTTGTGCTCATAGAGAAGCAAGACCATAGTTACTACAACAGAAACACACCAGGATGCTTGTTGCTTGGTGTGCCTTCTCATCCATGGAAACCCATCCTTCTATGACAAAAGCAACTAGCTGAGAGCAGACCTCACCCTGCAGCCTCATGGTTTAAAATAGCTAAGTTTTTTTAAATAATAATCATTATATTAAATAGGAAGGAAACAGTGGTAACTCCATGCTAGTCCTTCTTCTGAGTTGAGAGTATCTGTGGTAAAGTTCCACTAGAGTTTTTTCAGCAATAAAGGACTTAATAGGGCCTTTGGTGGCTGTATGTGGAGTGGTGACCATGTTTGGGCACCCTGAGCCATTAGAAGAAGGGATTGGAGCTAAGGATTTATACAGGAATAACTTTTGCCCTTGGAAACTCTGGTAATCCCAACATCACAGATAGTATAGATGAAGGAAACCTTAAAAAAATGAGTCATAACTTTCTTTTTTGACCAGTGGTCCCCAGGGCTTTTGCCAGCAGAACAACCAGCCTGTGTAAACCTGGCATTCATTTCTCCTGGAAGCAGCCAGCAAACCTTTGTGGATCCACAAACCAGAGTTTGGAAATGGTGATTTTAGTCTGCCTCTCCTGATACGAGGCTGGGTGAGGTCCAGCTGAACCATGCCAGACAATGTGCAGCATGCAGGCTCTTCAAAAATCCAGTCACAGGCATCCATGATCTTCACCACCCTCATAATCAGGTTTTCCTAAGAGACTTCAACATTTCTTTACTGCAAATCAAGTCACTTTTCCTTCAAGTCCTGATTGACAGGAAAAACAGATGATCCTACAAGATCTTTATGAATGAAAGGAATTACCCTACTTGCATCACTAGTATAGTCTCTCTGAGTTCCTTAGTTTAGTGTTTTCTAGGTCTCTGATTTTTGCTGTCATTCCCCTCATGGCTTCTCATTTCCCCCAAAATTCCATATTTCAGCAGGAGTTTTATACATTAACAAGTAAAGCAGAGAAACTGTTTGCTGTGGTTCATGTAAAGCATATCAGAAAATATATCCCCAGATATTTTCTACAAGAACATCCCATGGCTGACTTTGATCTAGTGTGCCTTGTAATTCCTGAGGGATTCACTGCTGCCTTTCCAGGAGTTCCACCTTTATTTGTGCATTTGTTTACTACACCTTTCAAAGTATAACACTTTCAACTTCTCTTTATTAAATTTGTTCTGCTCTAATCAGGGCAATTTCCCCACTTCATCAAGATCAGTTGCAATTCTGATCCTGTCTTCTAGCCTGTTTCATAATCTCCAACCTTTATTATATGTGGCTTCATGCATGGATTCTTCATTCCATTTATCTGGGGCTGGGGGGAAGGGCTCTTGTCAATTTAATCTAAAAAGCAATGTGCATTTCAGTGGGTGCCCGTGAATACCATCCCTATCAGATAAGGCTCTTTCCAACTGAGCATTTTATTAGCATTTTTCTGAGACGTGGTGTTACCATCTTGGAAATAACAAGCTTTCTGTTCCTTTAGTCTTTGTATGAGTTGCAGTAATTTACAAGTTTTGAGGCCAAATATTGCCTCCAGTCTTGGTGAAATGGAAAAAAAATACAACATCTTTAGAAAAATTTAGGATTTTCTTTTTTAATCATAACATTCTAGCCTGTAATGAGTGAAGGTGCCTTCTCATCTGTCATTTTTATACTAATCCACTGCTGTAGTATTTGAGGACTTACAGACATCCTGTCCCTGCCTCATGGCAGATCTTTCCTTATGTCCCTGCATGGTCCTCCCTTAGTTTCCAGAATTTCCTCCCATTCCCACTTTGGTTCACGTGCTGCCAGTTTCCACACTTCCCAGTTTTTTTCCTCTACAGCCATGCTGGATTCCTTCCCAAGCCCAGAAATGGTAGCTGTGTTGCCCTGAATAGTCGATTTTCCAATAATTGGCTCAAGAGCTGGGAAGAGAAAAGGATGGGGAATGTAGGAGGGCAAAGGTTTTGGACATCACAGGGGAAGGCTGGTATTCTTTTCACTACAAATTTCAGCACTGTCCACTTGTTTCTCAGATTTTCCCCTGATCTATTCCTTAGGCCTGTTGTCCTCTAAACACAGCTGGTGGCCAGGTGCTCTCTGTTCTGGAAAAGGGCCAGCTTTCTAACGGCTAAGACTATTTTTTTCCCCAGCTAAAATTTTTGCCTGCTTGGTTTCAGCTCCGGAGTGGATTTGTGCAAATGTCTGTGAAAGACAGAGGAAACATCTTTAAAAAGGTGTGAAGGTTTAGTAGCCAGGCTCCTACTGGCACTAATGAGAGCTGCTTGCTGAATCCTCCACATGCTGCTTTGGACACTGAGCCTTTTGCCACTGAATATCCACTGGCTTCATACCAAACACTGCACAAAGCCTGGATGGGCTGTAGTGTGTGGTATGCTTGGGGCTTTCGGAAATTGTGGTTTTGTTTCAAAGCATAGCACCATGTGCTGCTCTTTAAAGGTTAAAAGAAAAAGGGAAATGGTCAGTTTGCTCTGAAATGAGCTGCTCTGAGCTGGTGCAGTGATAAAAATGAAAGGACATCTCCTCTTCTGAGCTGTACCTGTCTAAAACCAGAGCAGGGTTCTGTTACGGCATGGAATGCAGCTAGGTCTGTGGGGACTCAGGCCTGCAGGACCCTGTTTAAGTGGGGGTTTTGTGTTCCAGAAAAATACATTGGTAACACATTCACATACTCAAGATGAGGATTAGGCCCTGCTAGAAAAAGCATTCCTAGTGCTCCTGTCTATGGGTTAAATCCTGGGAGAAGCTGGGAACCTACAGAACTAGTTGAAGTCAGTTGCACATATTCAGGGTCCCTCAGGAACTGGCTCTGTCTTAAAAATACTGCTGAAAGATGACAGCCTGAAGCCTGCATTCAGGCATTCACTAAAGTTGCCTCTGAAGCCACTGGATTCTTTTTTTTTTCTTGTGAATTAGAGTTACCCAAAGCCAAAGACTTTAAGTTAATTTGTTTGACAAAGTGGCTTTCATGTGAGGCTCTGCAAGTGCTTTACAGAAATGAGGGGCCTGATGTTGCTTTCATCTGCTGGCACAGAGATGTTGAAATTTATAAGAATTTTAAAAACTGCTTAGGATTTGTCCTAAAATTTAATAAACTAGTGTGCAGGAAGTTAGCCTTGAAATAGCCCTCATATAATTTCTGAAACCCCATGGATGAGAACATTGCTAATGTTAGATGTCAACCTATAAGCAGACAGACCTGCAGCACTTCCATACATTTATTGCAAAATTATTATGTTATTTTTTAACTTGTTATTTATTTTTAGGTAAGGCCTGTTATCTTCACTGGGTGAAAACAGAGGCTGCCCACTCTGACCAGATTATCACATTTCAGTACAATTGCACCTGACCTGCTATTTGTAACTGGCCTTCAAGTGCAGAAAACAGCAAAGCCAAGTCTTCAGCTGTGGTTCAATGCTCCATGATTTCAATGAGACCACTGCTGAAAATATTATGCATGTGTTTCCCAAAGCAGAAGAAAAATCTGGTAACCTTCAGAAAGACTAATGGGAATTTGTCAGCTGCCTTCAGTGAGCCTTTGAGCTGGGGAAGAAAGCTCAGTGTGGGTAGGAGGAGAGCATCCAGTTTCCTTTTGTTGCCATTAAGCTGTCATTCTTTCAGCTCTGTCCAAGGCTTCTTGCATGGAACAGCCATGAATGGCCTAGTGTGTGTTTATCTTGGATGCATGCACAGGACTTAAAATGTGGTATCTCACCTCCTCAAAGTCAAGAGTCTCATTAGACGATGTGTTTTGTGCTTTGCTTGGACTGCTTGTCACTAAAACACCCAGATGTGGCAGCAACTTACAAGAGAGGTTATGTTGACTGGATAGGCTAAATTCCACAAACACCTTGTGCTTTGCTTGTTTAGTTGGCTAAATCCATCCACCTGATTGTACCAGAACAGCAACTTTGTTGTTTCTTTTCCTTTGGAGAGGCATTTTTTACCTTTCTTTGGGCTGACAGTTTTGTTCTTTTGTCCTGTAGAGGTGGTGACACTGTGTGAATGGGCATGCTTAGCTGAGGCACAGGTTTCTGTCCGTGTTGGATGGCACACTAATGAAGAGGTTTTAGTAAGGGAAGAGGATTGGGTACAAGAATTTGAATGTATAACCCCAGATCTTTGCCTCTGGTTCCAGAGATATAGTGTTCACTGTTGCCTAATTAATTTGTTCTCCAACTCAGAGTTTCCATGAAATCAAAGGGAAGGGGAGAAGCAGCCCCATCTCTCACCCTTGCTTGGCATTCCCAGCCAGCCCAGTTGGCTCCAGTCTCTTCAGTGCTCACACAGAGGGTTTGCTTGGTCCCACGCTCAGATATGGCCGTGGAGTTGAAGCAGTTGGTGGCACTTTCTTGTCCTTACAAATATCTCTGCTGCTGCAAGAGCAAATATGCCTGCACCCCTTTGTGTGTGGTTAACTTTGATCTTTCTACTTCCCATCATCTCTGCTGCTGTGTTTTCATTAAAACTTCCATTACTCGGCTTTGCCCAGCTCAGTGAGAGGCAATCTTGTTTCTTACTGCCTTTCTAAAGCAAACAAAGACAGGGAGAAACCTCACTGATATACCCAATCAAAAATCATTTATGATTTACAATAAGCCCCATTAGGAAATGGAGATGCTCAGAAACAAAAAACGAGACTGCCACTTTAGGAAAACCCAGTGTGTTGGGAGGTCAAAACCTTATTCTGGCAGGGACGGATTAACATGTTTCAAAACATCTGGACTTGCTCAAGCTACAGGTTCAAGAGAGTCCACCCTTTCACCTTCCCAGCAGTGGACAAATTGAATACTCTGTAGCTTACTGCATGAGAGGCTTTCAGATGAGCCTTTCCAAAGTCAGGTTCTCTCTGTTCTGCATAGCTTTTGAAGAGCTCACAGCACATCTGCAGGCTGGGATTTACCCCTCAGCACAGTCGAAAGCCCCTTGTGCCCCAGTGCTGGTTGTGCCATACTGGATCAGAAAGCAGGAAGGAGCGCAGGGCGCCTCTGGAGCCTCATCCAAGTGAAAGCTGCTTTCCCAGCATCCAAGCAGTCCCTTGGTCAAATACCCTGCTTAACCCAGTCAGTTCAATACCTTGGGAACTGATTTTTGCCTTGCAATTATTAAGCCAATGACTAATTGTGCCATTTGGGGATGCAGTAAAATGTGCAGTCTTACTTCAGTTGTGAGTTTATGTTTATCCATTGAAGAATACAAGGACTATAGGAAAGTATCTCAGAGCTTTTTGACCTCATGTTCCTGGCTAAATTCCAATTAGTACTAGAAAAACTTGACCTATTTAAGTCCCATCAGTGCATTTTGACCAGGAGGTTGCTTCCTGTCCCTGTTTCTCTGGAGCCTTGCAGCTGTTGTGCAGCCGTATGTGCTGTGCCAGTGGGGAACAGAGGTGCCTGAGCATTAGCAGACACCAGATAAATAAATCCTGCTCTCTGCAAGGCAGGACATTCCTCCTACTGATCTCTTTGGCATTATGGGGAAGATTGAATAATGCATCTCTGCTGTTTATAGTCCCAAGTTAGGATCTGTGCTCTTTTCCCCCACTCTCTCTTGGCTCTGCCATCTACCACAAAGAGGGATCTGTATCCTGCAGTTTTTGAAGAGCAGTAAAGAAAAACCCACAGGAAATACCACGTTGTCTCAACCTGCTCTCCCCACCCCCAGTAACAGGTGGGCTGCTAGAGCATCCTCAAATCCCACTCCTCTGAAAGCTTCTTGTAAATGCTATTTGTACATTAGTTATCCTCAGAGCAGGCTTTTCGTTAGGTTAAAGTCTGGAAAGCATCTTAAGTCATTCACAGCAGTGAGATTGTGAAATAATTTAATTCTAATCATCCATGATGAGAATTTTCTGTTTCTTTGTGGGTTTTGGTGTTGTGTTGGTTGGCTGTTTTGGGGGGGGCTTGGGTTGTTGTTGTTGTTTTTTTTTTTTTTTCTCGTTTTGTTTTTGTTTGGTTTAGTTATTTTTTCATTGGGAAGAAAAGATTGAGCATGTGCAATGCTTTGGATTTTGTGTCTATAGTTACCATTGTGTGTATGTTCAAGAGAGAGATGGACAGTAAATAGATCTACGGGATATGTTATGAGGCGTGAAATCATGTTTGTAATGAGATTTCTTGTTAATGGCAGTCAGCCTTCCTTGACGCTAAGCATTAATGCAATATCCATTAGTGCAGCTAAACCTCCCTCTGCTCCACTTTCCCAAATGGGTTTCACTTTGTACCTAGTTTAGCATTTACAAATATTTGATATAGGGTTCAAGAAGCAATTTACATGTTAAAAATATATAAATGTTCTATGAAAAAATAACAAGATTCTACTATAACATCAGTCACAAACCAAAACATGAAAGCGTGATGAAATTAGCGCCGTTAAAATGGCTGGAAGCCTTTGCATTGATTTCTCTAGTCTGTGGATTAGGTCTGTTTTCCATCTCTCTTTCAGACTGTGTCACCTTTGAAGTCTTTGGAGGCCAAATGCAGATCTGTAATTAGAAAGCACAGTCTCGATCTTTAGGAGAATGGTCCCCTTCCAAAGGGCTGGGTTTGTGTCTTTATGTTTATCGCTGAATGCAACCGCTAAGTTAGGAAATCCCGGTGTGAGCATCCTGAAAAGACAGAAGAGCTAGCACTGTCTGTGGGACAGCTCTTGGCTTCCTTTCTCCCTCTTCACATCCATTCCCACCTGTCCCTGAGATGTCTTGGAACTGAAAGCTAGGAAAGAAAAGTGAAATCTAGAGGAAAGGATGTGTTAAAAATAAGATGGTTCCTACACCAATGCAGAACCATTGTACTAATCTTGATTTTTTGCTGGTTTTAGGCAGACTCCTAATTTGTGTAATACAAACCCAGGCATGGTTATGATTGTTTTGCATTTGTTATGGTTGTTATGAATCTGGGTTTGGGGTTTTATTTCTAGCAGAGTGGTTTTGTTTGTTGCCATCTTTTGTTGGGGTTTTATGTGAAGGTTTCATTTCACTTTTTATTGAGAAGGAAATGAAAGATCACATAACCCAACAGCAAGCATCAACAAACACAGAGATCCTGTCCTCCATCCCACAGATGTGGCTTAAATACTGGTTTGTGGCTTCACAGGCATGTTTGAGGTCATCTGTAATTAGCAACACAGGTGAAACTTTCTTCCCCTTTGCTTGCCCGTTTACGGTGGATAAAAACAAAATAACAGAGTCAGAGTATGGACAATGGGATGGCAGATGTTTTTCAGTGGAGAAAGATTATAGCTAAGAAATACAAATGTTTCTGGAACCAAATATTTTTTCTCAAAAAGACAGAGAGACATCTGTAGCTCATTCAAAGACGTCAGTCTCTTCAGAATGTTCGATGCTTTTGAAAATTGCCTGTTTTCTGCTGTTAATGATCCAGCACAAGCCCTTCCACTGCAGACAGTAACTGAGGGCACTCAGAACCTAGGTAGAAGAGAATGTATGAAAAATAGAGGTGCTCAGCCATGATTTGAGGCGGCAGCTTAGTTTGCTTTTGTCCACTGTGCCCACAACTTGAATATTATTTTAACAGGTGTGTTTGTATTTAATTTCTTTTTAATCCTTTTTTTAATTGCTGCAGCACTCTCACAGCTTCTTCTCCAAGTGCACCTTAGGTCATCTTAAACCCTGTTCTGTCTGATGCTGATCCTTTTAAAATCTCCAAAGAGATTACGATCCACTTGTCATTGCTGGTTGTCATTTTGTTACGGCTGTATAAAGGCACTGCAGCATGTGAAACCGACAAGTTGATTTTTGTTATTGCATTACTCTGAAAAAGAAAAAAAACCTAATGAGATCTTTGTTTCTAGTGTGAAATGCTCCCCTTAGCTTGAGAGGACACGTGCAAAGCCTCTGCTCTGAATGCCTGGATATAATCAGGTTACAAAATGGAGGAAAATGGTATTACAGAAAGATTCTTGAGGAACATAACTCCTGTGGAGCAGAACGTGCACTTGCTAAAGTCTGCTCTCTTGCTCTGTCTCTCTCTCTCTCCTGAAGTCAGTGGGAATTTTTAACAGGAGTGACTGCAAGGCTGTATGGCTTTTTAATGCACTAGCAGAAGTAATTTCCCATCCAAGTCATCTGCACAGTTGTGGTTGGTACACCATAAAGGCTGAAGGCCAAATCCCGCTGTCGTTGCACACAGCCCCTCTGCTTCAGCAGGGATCATAAACATGTACTTATGTTACTTGAGGTTTTTGCTGAGGAGAAATGGGAGAGGGCAGGCCTTCCTTCTGCTCCTTGATCACAGGCTTTGCATTCCCAATGACTTTCATTAGAAGCATCATATATTTACATGCTGCAGAATGAAGCCTGCGTGGGATGGGAAAGATTTTGATGAATCTAGACCTGCCTAAGAAAACAACCGTTCTAATTTTAGACAAGTTGCATTCCATATCCATCTGTTTAGTGCATCAGTCTGATGTTTGCTGTTTAGTAAATTGCATTTGGACTTTTTTTTTTTTATTTCTTTGAGGGCATCGCCTGTCATCAGCCAGTGTAAAATAGCACCAAGGACTTCCAGACATACCCATAGGGCCAAACTGTGCCAGCTTCACACACCATAGTCCCATCAGAAGCAAGGAAGGCTGGACTGGGCACATGAATTGCAACACCCCTGACATCCAGTTACATGTCCTGCCTCATTTCATAGAGATTGATGACAATAAAAAAAACAAAACACATGGTGCCACTTCATCTGAGTTTAAAATGTATTGAAATCAAGGAAATTATATTAGACATGGCTGTAGTCTATCAAATCCAGTCCTGTGCATAGGCAGAACTCCAAGGGAAAGTAACAGGAGTTTGCATTATGGAGTTTGCAGAAGGAAGTCTACATAATGAACTATGACAAAAATGTCAACTGTGTAAACTCTCCTGGTGGGTCTGTATAAAGGCTTTTTAAGAAATCTTCATTGGAACACACCAGAGAATAATAAACTTGCACCTTGATAGAATAGCTTTATTTGTATATACTCTATGTAAATTTTAAACCAGAGGATACATGTCATTCCTTGTACATATCTGACTAGAATGGTGGCAGTGCTGTGCACTGACGTTTAGGAGATCCAGCTTCTCCAGTCCTGGATTTCCAGCTGTAAAGGCTGCAGGAGCCTGCTTAGGACCAGCTAAAACATTGGATGGATAGATGCTCACCACCCACTACTTAGAAATGCAGGAGCAGGATTTGGAACAGATGTTGGCTATGGAGAAGATTTCTTGCCTCTACTCCTGGCTAAAGGACAAGTGCCTCCTTCGCTGTCATCTCCAACAGAAGTGATTTATGGTCAGAGTGTGGGAACCTTCAGAGCCCTGTTTGGTCTTTCAAAGGGGTCTGAGCTTCAAGTGTCACATGGGAAGGCCCCTGAAGAAGTAGTGTGTACATACATCTACCTACCTACCTGTCTGTTATCTAATATCTCACTGTTTCTGTATTGAATGGTCTCAGTAACCTGTAAACAAGTGATTGCTCCTTTTGTGCTACTGCTTTGAAATTCTTTGCATGCACTCTGGCATATAATTCTTTAAGAAAAGAAATTATACATATTATATATATATATATTGTAGCTTGCAAAATATTCATGTTGAAGAGCCATGTTTTGTGCAAATTGTACATTTATGTTGTGAGCAATATTGCAATACAAACTTTTATTAGTTGTTGATAGTAGATTTATCACATTATTTTTGAGCGTATGTACGTATCCCAAGCTTTTAAGCTCAGGCATTAGATCAGCTACTGAAGGAGACTTTTTCTGTGCAGTAGAAATAGCACAGGCTTTCAGTAAATAGGCAGGTGTGCAAGTCCCATTCTGTTTAATGCAAGTTGCAAGGCTGATTCTTCATGCAGTTTGTCAGGTCAGTACTTCTCTCTTGTCAGTGCTGGAATTCGTGTTTGGTATGAGGACACTGTTGAGCTCATCTAGAACAGAACTCAAACCCCAACGTTGCAAAACAAAGTGCTTGACTCCTACTGCCCTCTGTCTCCGCAGGTGCTCCAATATAAACACAAGGAGGACTTAAGGATCTGCCAGTTCCCTGCCAGATAGCCAATGTTACATTTTCAAATGTTCATGCTACATAGTTTTCAATGTAGGGGCTAGATAAAAGTGTAATACCAGTACGGCTTTAGAAAAGCTACAGTGTTTGGAGCTTGACCTTGAAACTTTTACCTGATTCCAGAACATCATTGGTGGCTTTGTTTGCTCAATGTTTACCTCTGAGAAATGTATGCTATTGATTTAAATGTTTAATATATTGACTGCCTTTTTTTGTATATTTGTTATCATAAAGGTTTGGTTTAAATGGTAACAATTGTGGTCTATTTTCAGACTTGAAATACTTACGGTTCTGTATTTGGAAGGCAAAGTTATTAATGAATATAGCAATTTGGTATTTTATTCCTGTTTTATACAGCTGCCCCCATAGGTTATTATCAGATAGCAATGAATATTGCTGAACAGCAGGTGGAACTCCTTTGAGTGTGTTTATGAGCCATCTCTGTTCAATAAAAATTCCATTGTTTTCTAGCCTAGGAAATGGCTGCTGTGAGTGTTTTTGTTGTTTCTTCTCCCCTTCAGGTGTTTCTTGATGTATTTCAGACAGCAGCAGGACTGGGCTTTTCCCAAGAACCATCTCCCAGAAACCACACATGTTCAGGATTTTACATCTGGAAGTCTTGGTGCTGTTTTCCCACACACACTGCTATCAGCATGCTTGCTGTGCATGTGAAGAAGTGATACGGAGTTGGTTCCCAAAAACCTTTCTCTGGTGCATAAAATGGGCACATAAGACCTGGGAATGGAGCTCCATGGTGCTTAAAATTAAGCATTTGCAAGTGCATCTTAGCCAGAGAGTTTGGATGCAGGAAGATCCGAAAGGCTGGAAGATTGCTTCATTATCCAGCATTACTGCAAGTGCATACAAAAAAGTTGGAAATGGGCATTTCAAAGAGAAGTCAGGTATAAACAGAGGGACTTGATTAACTTTGGCATGAGTGTGAAAATCAAGTTTTAAAAATACTTTTGGTTTAGCATTTTTGTTTTACTTTTTTACTCTTTAAATGAATTTCCAGTGTATTCTGTCTCATATGTTTTAGTGGATTAGGAATCAAGTTGTTTCTTCGTAATTAGAATCTTTCTCCAGATTATTAAGGAACAGGTTGGTTCAGGAGGCAAAAGAGGGTAACATCCTTTTATGTCCTGTACATGAATTGTGGGAGTGAGACACCACTCACACAGGCTGGGTGACTGCCCAGACCTGTGGTGGCTCTCTCAGGTGCCTTTAGGTTTTGCAAACTCGGCTGTCCAGGAACAGAGTTTGAGAAGTAGCTCATAGGGAATGCTGCAGTTGTCCAAATTCTGTAGGAGATGTAGGCCCCCTTGCCTGCCTCCCCAGTATCTGGAAGAAAACAAAGTAAGTTTCACATGTAGCAAACTGGAATGATTTGTCTCCCTTCCCAACCACTGATACGGAAACAATTTAAAACTGTTCTTTCTGGGCATTTCAGTTAACTCTTCACTAAGCAAAAGAGTGAAGTTCAGCCAGAAATGTTCACACCATTCTTCTGGGTTCTCTGTGAACTTATCCATGGTTTTTCTGCATTCCATTCCCGTTTGTGTTCTCGAGGTTTTCTGCAGAGGCTGAAGGCTGTGGCACACGTTCACTGGGCTAATTAAGCTTTAGGACAGTCTTGCCCATGCTGTGTTTCCACAGGGCAGGAATCGACAGTGATGTCTAAACCCTCCCTGCTACAAAGTAGAGCTCACCTAGAGGGGCCCAGGTTTTGTCCCGAGGCTAAAGCACTGCCACAAGTGCTTGATGTAGATCTGTTGATGGAATCAGCAGCAGAAGCATGTATATAACTTAAAAAAGGCCATTGTGTGTCTCAGTTTGATTATGTAGAAATAGCATTTAAACCACTCAGAAATATTTTTTCCCTAAATCTGCATAATGGCTTATACAGACATATTTCTAGGTGTGTAGTGGTATCAGCTAAATTTTTCTATGTTGACAGAGCCTTATATTTTAATGAACATTTCTTCAATGGCTTTTATTTTGTCCAGTGAGTCTTTCAAGGAAAACATTCTAGAGTAAGCATGTGGGCTGGCTGTCTCTAAGCTTTGCTATGAAGATGTAAAGCTGCAAAGGAGAGGATGTCTGAGAACCCGTGCACACATCCTCGCAGGCTGGGAGGCCACCATTCCCAGCACAACCCTACCACCTGGCTACCTTCCTAGAGCTTATCAGCCCCTCTGTCTACTAGCCAGTGGCTTGTGTAAGAAGTTGTAGTGACCTCCTGTAATAATGACGTTTGAAGCATCCAGTACTGAGCAACACACTTAGACATGGAGGAGATAAAGATGTGACACCACTGAGACAAACACTGGCCCTGATGTCCCCCATTGCTCCCGTGGTGGTGGAGAGATGCAAGTCCTCGGGTGTTCTAAGGTATCCATCTGACAGCAATCATTTCAGGGATGATGGGATTCTCATTCCCAAACTCTCTAGCACACATTTTGGGGAAGCAGCTGCTCCATAAGCTTTCATCTCTGATAATGCAGTTACTGTGTCCCAATGAGGTTTTAATGTCTTTCACATGTATCTGGCTCACATTGAGATCACACTTATTAGATGTAGCTAAGAGATAAGTGATAGACCTCATTTATTCCATAAAGATAAACAGAGAGTACCAAAAGCAGTAAGTGAGATCTGGGAGAATATGCCTTAACACAAGGATGTTTTATCTTTCAAAGTGAGGAGGTTTGTGTTCTCACAGAGAACTCCTTAAGGAGATCCTGGATGAAAGAAAACCAAAGCAGCCTTGTTTTAACTACCTGAAAACTTAACTTTCTGCCTAGCTATCAGTTCAAGAGTTCTTCCCTCTAGGCTATGCTGCAGTGTGCAAACAGGGTATGTCATTTCCCTTGACGAGATGCTGCTTACTGAGAGCTGATAGTTCTTTGGTTTCCTCCCCCTATTCGTGCTCTGTGTTTCACAGAAACACACTGGGAATACAAATGGAAAATCAAAAGGTAACCTTGAGGACTTAGATGGCTGCCATTGGTGTTTCAAAGTCACTCTTAAATATTTCTTTTCTTTTCTTTTCTTTTCTTTTCTTTTCTTTTCTTTTCTTTTCTTTTCTTTTCTTTTCTTTTCTTTTCTTTTCTTTTCTTTTCTTTTCTTTTCTTTTCTTTTCTTTTCTTTTCTTTTCTTTTCTTTTCTTTTCTTTTCTTTCTCCTTCCTTCCTTCCTTCCTTCCTTAGTTAGAGGATTTCTTTATTATGTGACTGCTTGTAGCTGTTTAGCATCCCTGGGACTGCAACATCGGTATTTTGCAGATCATTTGAGAAAACAGGAAAAAAATCTGAGTGAGATGCCAGTGTATTGTTCACTTTCCCCTTTTTTCATCTGAAGAGGTCAGCTTAACCACAACTGTAGGCCTACAGCATTACTTCTGAAACATGTAAAATCCTCTTTGTTATCTTGCCTGCAGCCTGTATGATTTGCACAGTGAATGTTTCCCTGGCCTTGTACCTTCCAGCTGTAATACTAGAGATGTTTACAGTGTCTCTGAGAGTTTCATGACTCAAGGTATATCAAGGTCCCTGCAGAACCTTAGACACTGGAGCTCTCTAAGTTTTCCAGTAGTTATTGGAGAGCCTGCTGGAACCAGCTGTTTCAACATCACTCCTTCTTTAACCAGCTCTCCTCTCTTCCATCTGACTTTCTGTGAAGAAGAATACTCTGGGTGCTCTCTGGGCACCTTAACATGTCCCCTAAAGAAGCTGGACCTTACCTTTGAAGGAGCCATTGACTTTTCCCTCTGATTCCCTTTTCTTCACCTGGTAAATCCACTCCAGAACAGAAGTTTGCTTTGCTTAGCTGGATAACCTAATCCAGCGGAACCCTTCTGAATGTTGTGACACCACCTGGAACAAGACGATACAGGCACACACTTCCTGCTGATGAGAACTATCCAGCACTTGCATCCTTGGGTGAAAAGCAGTTGGTCAGAATGGGTCAAATACAGGTCCAGACACAGGGATGATGTTTTAGTGCTTTTCACTTCAGCCAGGCAGAAATTTCTGACACCAGAACCAGTGACTAAACTGAAACAATGAAAATTGCTGTTGTCAAGTCTTGCCTTCCTTTATGGATGTTCACTGGGATAAAAAGAATCTCAGCTCTCCTCATTAGAGGTTAAGAACTGGGTCTAAGAGATTCAGGCATTGCTGTGTCTGACTTCTGACTGGGGCCAGGGGAGTGGAGTTGAATCCTTTCGGAAGATCATTTTTAGGAAAGGCCCAAGGCCGGTCCAGAACGGGCTGTGTCAGGAAAATGTCTGATGACAATTCTTTTATTTCCACAGGATCTGAGCTTGGTCCTCACACCCTTCCTGGGACAGCCATTGGAGTCCTTGTCTGCTGCTGCATATACTTTTCTTCATGGCCGTTTCTTCCACCTAGCAGAGATTCAGAGACTGTCAGCTGTACAGCCTCATTCCCAATTAGGAGAGCTCTTTAAGCTCATCCCAAAATTCCTCCAGTGGTGTCAGAATTCCATCCAAATGAAGAAATTAACATCTGCTTTATTTTCTAATCTTCCCAATTCTGTGGCTGAGCCATCTTTGGACACTGAACACCAAGAAGACCATTTTTTATTGGTGTGTTCTGTCCCACAAGCCATGCTGGGTGATTGCTTGGTGTGGGTGTGCTGGATCTTGGCTCTGTCTGCAGGGAGCTTTCTGCCTGGGGCACCACTCTTTCAGCTACATCTCTGTGATTGTCAAGGCACCGTTGAACACTAATATATTTAACAGAATGGTCTTTCTTTGGAAAAAAAAAAAACAGTTGCACATCCCCAGCAAGTGTGTGACAGAGAGAGGTATTGGAATCACCCAGCATTTATGGACTGGGTCTCAGAAGAAAAATCATTGCTACTAAGTGCAGTTCTCTAAGCTATAATATCCATCATGCACAATTGCTACCTATTTCCCTTCCTTCCTCCTTTTCCAGCTGTATTTTCTTAGGTACTTCTGCTGTTGAGCCTCCCCACAGTGCACTGCTATCTTGTGATTATTATGTACACGGTGGGACGGAAGGTAGAGCATGTGTGCCCCCTCTGGGTATGGCTTCAGTAAAAACAAGTCTGGCTCCACTTTGTTCTGCAAACCTCCACTCTGTAAATGTATACATCTGAAAAAAAACCCCAAACATACCCAGGAACCCCAGCCACTGGTAAGTAACCTGGCTTTCTTCCTCTTGGCTGCATAAAACTCCCCTCTGCCTGTCCTTTGAGAATAGCAGCCACTTTCACTAAACTTCCCTCAGAATCTGGAGGAAGACTGACAAACTGCAGCCAATTCACGCGTGGGAGAACAAGGATTTCTTGAACGCTGTTAAGAGAAGATGGCCAGCAAAGCAAATACAGCCCAGCAAAGAGGCAAGCATGCCAAAATGCAGGATTGCAGTTAGGACTAGGATGTCCATGTCACAGGGTGCTACAAGGAAGAGCTAGAAGGAAACAACTTTGGCCTTGGTATGTTTATGTCTACATTAGGACAAAACACAGCATACTGGTGAAATGAACGGGGTAGTGAAGAAGTAGTAGTATTTTGACAGATTTTTATTTGTCTCTCATGCCAGAACCACAGAAGAATCAGGATAAAAAATAATGAAAATGCCACAGTGGTGTTGTCTAGTGACATGTGGATGGAGTAACAAGGCCATTTGATCTGCCAAGATGAAGTTCATCTGCCGAGTTGAGAAACGCTCGTTCCCCTACCTCAGCTTCCCATCCGTGCACTCTGCACTGAATCAAGATTCCAGTGATGGAAACAGCAGTGATTTCTGCATGTTAATAAGAGAGTACCTTCCTGTACATTCCAGCTGGCATTTTATCCATTTCCTCTGATTTAATGAGTTACCTCGTGTAGGAGGGCAAAAAGCAGCCGCTCCTGAGGGGCCCTCACGACTCCCTGCACCTCCCTGTTGCCATTGACTCTGTGCACTGGTCTTTTTTCGTTGGATAAGATTTAGGGACCAGTAACAAAAAAGGCCTTCCTAAACTTCTCATTTCGGTGGGTTGCCGCTGGGATATTTCAGTGGAAGTGAACAGCGGGCAGGGCAGGTCTCTCCCAGCGCGTGAGGGAGGCCGTGACCCAGTGCAGGGAGCGGAGGGCTTGAAGGTTGTACTCGGTGATCTCAGAGGCTTTATTCCAACCTAACTGATGCCGCGGTTCTGCGCGAATCCCGGGTACGGGGCAGAGCCAGCGCCCCATCCCCGTGAGGCGACAGCGCCCGGCCCCGCCCCTGCAGGCCCCGCCCCATCCGCGTGAGGCGACAGCGCCCGGCCCCGCCCCTGCAGGCCCCGCCCCATCCGCGTGGCCTCGCCCCGGCGCTCGGGGATGACGTCACGCGGCGGTCCTGCCTCCTCCGCCGTTCCTCGGCGCTGCGGGCGGACCCTGCTCTCGTGACGTCACTGGGGCGCGCCCGGCCGCTCGCACGTGTGGCGGTGAGCGGGGCGCTGCCGCCATGAGCTGCCCGGTGCCCTGCGCCGCCTGGGTGCGGCGCGGCGTGGCCAAGGAGACGCCCGACAAGGTGGGGCCGGGGCTGGGATCGCGCTGAGGGACCCCAGCCCGCCCCCGCAGCCGCCCTCACCCCTCTGTGTCCGCCCCGCAGGTGCAGCTCAGCGAGGAGGAGCTGAAGGGTCTCATCGAGGAGGCGCAGGAAAGGCTGGGGTGAGCCGGGGCAGCGGGAGGGACGCGCCGCGTCTCCGGGCTCTGCTCGGTACGCGGCTGGAGCCCCCCGGGCCTGGCCGCTCACAGAGGTGGGGAGGGGAGGGGAGGGGGCGTCCCGGGCGCGGGGGAAGCGCAGGCCGGGGGCTCCAGGAGCGGCCCGGGGAGCAGCAGCGAGGAGCGGATACCGGCGGCAGCCAGCACGAGTTCCTCCTGGGACTCCTCCTGGAACTCCTCCTGGAGCTCCTCCTGGAACTCCCCGTGCCGACGGAGCCTGGCTTCCGGGAGGGTGGGCGGTCCGGGGGGCGAGCGCGGGAGCATCGCATGGAGCCGATCCTGCCGTCGTCGTGGCCATGACAACACGGTTGCGTTCCCATGGGGTTCCTCAGGTGTCAGCTGCGGGCGGTCAGGCTGGAGCAGCATTTCGGAGCCTGGCGCTCTCTGGAGCTGCTGTTCCCGCCTACAGTGAGAATTAAGGCGCTGGGTTTGTACCCGTGGATGCTTTGGAGACGTGGCAAACCGAGATGAGAGTCCCAAACTGACTGGGAAAAAGTGGTGCTGAGGGTGGGACAGGACATTCTAGGTCTGGAGGCCGCAGTGGAGATCAGAGTGATGTGGTATTTGTGCTTTGGTAAAAAGGGCAAAACATCACTCAGGGGTGTGTTTATGGTTCACAGGTAAAACTAGAGACATCACAACTCTCCCCTCAGCACTGAGACCCCTTAGTTATGTAGCTGTGTTAAGTTTTGTCACTCTGCTTTTAAGAAGAATGTATTTACAAAAACCGTAAGTGACATATTCAGGAAAAACGATCTAAAGAAGACAAGAAAGAAAGTCTCTCTTTGGTCTAGAAAAAATAAGGGATTGGGATCTCACTCCATCTTCTGGGCTTTTTCTGATAGATCTGTTCATAGATTAAGGCTTCTGAGTGTTTTGGCTGTGTAGGGTGTGTGGTTGTCCCACGATGTGTGTGGTTGAACAGATGCAACAGGTAGCAGAAAAAGTTTTTGTAGTTGGATGAGTATTATCCACCCCATTTCTGTTGGCTGTATCAGTGACACTCTTGCTGAATGGAGTGTGTCATCCCAGAATGTATTTTATTCTGCTTTTTTTCTGGTTTTGGTTATTTAATGGTTTGAAAATTATCTTAAACACTTGGAAGATTCTCACTTTATGTTATTTTCTTAACTGATTAATGTTCCTGTTTTCTGTGGACTTACTTGTTTCCCCTTTCTGTGTGTAAACTTTTGGAGTTTTGAGTGATTTCCTTTCTTTTGCAATTTCAAAAGCATGGAGGGATTTGAGGTGCTGTTTTTTATGCATTCTGTAAAACTTCAGGATGGAAATTTGAAGACCATCTGAAACAACTGATCTATTTATAATTTGTTGTACTTTGTAGAATTTTTTGCAACACTTCACTTTTTTCCCTGTGCAAAGATCACAAATCAAACTTGGATTTAGTTATTTTATTTAATTATCTTGCTACTTGTCTCTAGTTATGTTGTTAATGTGAAGTGTTTATTTTACTGAGCAAATCAGGAAAATTAGGTTTCTGCTATTTAATTTAGAAACTGTATCTGAGAACTGCCTTGGCTCGTTACCGCTTGGGAGTTTTGCGGGCCAAAGGACAGAAATACAGTGTGTTAATGAGGGATGAGTTCCTGTGGAGCATGCTCCCTTGGGACACCTTGGCTCTTTTGTTAGCTTCTCAGCCAGTGCTTAATGTACATTGTTTAATGTCTTGAACTCCTTGCATGCAGAATTGTTGCCACAAAGTTCCAAATTTTTTTAGATGTTGCATCGTTTACCCCATAAGAATAATTCACAGTATGTCCTTATCTAATGAATTCTACATTATTTTTACTTCACTTAAGTATGGGAAGTATGAGGAAATGAGGTCTTAAAAAGCTTGAAGAAGTGTAGAAATCCTCACATGTGACAGTGTCTGTGAATGAGGGAAAAAAGGAAGGAATGACATGGACACGTGAATGCACAGAAGTGAGGCTGAGAGCATTGTATCCACAAAAAACCTGTAAGAGAAAGGGACTTAGACACACCATTTACCTTGTTGAGGAAAACTTATGCCACATTTTGTCACAACAACTTTCAAGGAACAACTTTCTCTGGGTGCCTTGTATTTTGAGAAAAGATACAGAAGGAGTGAATGGATTTGGAAATTTTTGGCGTAAAGACTTGACACCCATGTGAGCAGCTAGAACTGCTGCAGCAGCGCTGTGGAAGCATTCTACGTGTCTTCTCAGGGCTGTGTATCTTTCCACAGGGATGCTGCTGGTGACAGTGGTGAAAGCCAGACAGCACATGACACAAATGCACCCGTTCCTGGCAGCAGCACTAAGTCTTCCCAAAACAATGAGGAGCTGTCTGATCATGAACTGGATGAGTACGATTTGGACAATTACGATGAGGAGGAATACACGGGTAAGAAAAATCTGTGTGTCAGATGTGCAGAGTGTAAGTGAAGAACCTTTCCACTTCTTGTTGTACTTAAGACCTTAATATCCTAAAGCTAGACAGTGTTAAGTTTCAGATGCTGGAAATTCACAGTTTTAATGATTTGCTTGTCCTATCCTGGGAAGTCATTTAATGAGGGAAGCAGTTCAGTGTCCCACTCCCTGACACAAGAACCAAGAGCATGTTGGAAAGGTCACTGTGTCTGCTGTAGTGCTGGAGCAGAGCAGCAGAAGTCCCTGAAAGCACTAAGCAATTTATCTTACTGAGGTACTTATGTTTGGAACTTGGAAATCCATTTAGCTTACTCCTGATATTTTGCTATACAGGTAACACCGGTATTGGTACAGGAGTTTCTAACTTTGCCTGTTACTGACGTATAAAAAACGTTCTGAAATTCCCATCCAGGTGTTTTAAAACTTGGAGACTCTTTGGCAGCTCTGGCAGTATATGGGAGCAATGAAAACGATCCTTACATCACTCTAAAAACCACTGTAAGTACTTAAAGAATGTTAAATACCTTAAAAAGCATAAACTTAAAAATCAGTTAAATTTTCCACTCTGCCTCGAGGTGTGTAAGTGCTTGCAGTCCTTTTTCAAAGGTGTGCCAGATTTTTTATTGGATGGTGCTCTTTTCTTTTAAGGTTGCTTTGTGCAGTTCCTTCTTTCTGTCCCTTTTGCATTTAAGTGGGAGGTTAAGGTGAACTGGCTCCTTTACTTAAACCATGCACTTCTGTACACGGAGAGGTTTTTCACCTGCCTAGTAGGACACAGAAAACACTTGAAGAAATAACAAGTCTCAAGCCACTAGTGGCCAAAATTAGAAAATTTCCCTGATTGCAAGAGTCTTGCACCTTCCACCAGTTTGTGTTAAAAAATCAGGCTAAAGTGGACTCAGGCAATGTGTCAAATTAAGGATTTGGCATGAGGAAATACCCCTCCATTAAGCCTAGATGGACAGCATTTTATATATATGTCCTTATATATATGTATATATAGATATGTGTATATATATATATAAAATACTGTCGTTGGCTGCTTCTATCTGTATTAGTTTCCACTCTGAGATGGGGAACATCTTTGCAGAAGCTGGGTTTGTAGATATACAGAAAATGAACACATTTTTCTCAAGCCCTTCTTCCTATGCTCAAGTTCTTTCCCCAAATTCTGAAAGTTCCTCAGTGTGAATTTTCTGTTGTCTTTTGGTATTTGTTACTGGAACTGTTGAAGACCAAGTATTGTATAACCTTAAGTTAATTCAGAGAATTGCAGGACTTGATTGAATTCAAATATTGAAGTATGCTTGAAGTGAATAAAAAAGAAATAAAAAGCTTGCAATGAGAAGTCCGAAAAGTCTTGTATGTGTTGCAGATTGGAAGGATGGTGCTCTGCATAAGATTATTGACTTATGGACAGTTCTTAATTTTTCACTAACAAAAATTCCCAAGTTCCTTCCACTCCTCATTAACAGTGAAAATTAGATGAGAGGTTACATCTGTTCTGGTACAGCTGAATGCCCAGCAGAGCTGTAGGCAGCCCTTTTTGGGAAATATTTTCCAGGAAGTAGACAGTGGAATTATTTCCTGTATGTGAGGAGCAGCTGCAGCATCGTTATTGGGTAAAATGCTGTTATATTATGTAAGTGGTCAAGGCACAGGAGCACAAGGGAAATAACCTTTGTGGGCTCCTGGTGGTGATTTTCTTTTCAGCAATCAAGTGTATCATGATAGCCTTGAAATATGGTTTCATTTTTGATAATTAAACACCTCTACAAATCCACCTAGGTTCACATAAAAGTCCTTCAATCTAATTTAATGACTATTTACTCTCCCCAGGATCAGGTCTGGTTCCTGCCTTTCTCTGTTTAGCACCATAAGATGGTTTTAGGTGGGTGGGCATCAAGGTGTTGGATTTTGAGTGTTCAGTTATGGTTCAAATTTACTGATTCCACCTTTTGAACATGTGTAGTTTTGGTTTTTTATGTGCATTGCTTCACGGCCCTTGTCCTCTCCTTTTTGCTGTTCAGGAGCAATATGAACAGGAAGACTTCCTGATTAAGCCCAGTGACAATCTTGTCCTTTGTGGCAGAGTTGATAAAGACTGCTGTAGTTTGGAGGTCCATGGTGAGTAAAATAGGGTTTGTTCTTTACAGTGAACATGGGGAATGTCTTGCCTAGCATGTGCCATGTGGCTGTGTTGAAGAGGGAGCGGGCTGGTTTTGGGATGGATTTTTCTCCCCTTCTGCCTTGTGTTTTGTCCTTTTCCACGTCATGGTGCTTTAGCTGCTTTCCAGGGCTGCAGTATTTGCTGTGCTTTTATTTAGGATAAATAACATATAAAGGATAGCTTGCCTCTTTCAGCCTGCATAGCAAGTCCTTTCCTTATTTCATTTCTTAAAACATTTAGAAAATACTATGGCATTTTTATTCTCTGAACATAACACTCTTCATTCTGGTCTTGCTTTCCATATCCTGCAAGCATCCTCTAGTGGTTTGTTGTTTTGGGGTTTTTTCTTTAGCTTTCTCCTTGCTTCTTTAAATGGGCTTTCCACTGCTAGGACTAGAAGAACCAGCACCCTTACCATCATGGTTTAGAAGAGATAGGGCCTGAATACTGCTTGTTCTAGCAATAGGTTTAATTTTGCTGTGTAAAAGATTTTTCTGTTGCAGCCAATGAATACCACTGAATGTGCTGAAATTACCATCTTTTCTTACTGTGGTTCTTTTTGGGAATGTTTCTGGCTGCTTGTGCTGTGGTCCATGTTTCTGTAGGCAAAGTATTTCATTTTAACCAACCAACATTACCAAAATGTGTGAAAGCATCTCTTCAGATACCAGCATGTGGCATTTTCTGTGTCTGGAGGGGTTTACAAATTTTATTAACTGTAAGTTTATACCCAATATAAACTTACAAAACAATAGCAAAGGCTTCTGCAGTTTCTAAAATTGCGTAACCTTGTCTTAGTTGATTACTAAGACAACTTACTTAACTGGAGACTTCAGTTAGTATCTGAACATCTGTCACATGCACTTAGGAGTAGCACTGTGATTTTGTGTGTGACAGTAAGATGTCATTAAAATAATTAACAGGTTTTCTCTGCTGTCCAATTGGTAAGTTATTTTATTATAAGGAGAAAAATAGCTGGCTGCAGGGAATTTGTGTTTAGTATATGGCTGCTTTACCAAACTTTTCCTGTATCTCAGTTACCACCTGCTAAAGGTAAGTCCTTCTGACCTCTTCACCTTCCTCTGGTTTGTCCTTTTATCTTCGTTTTCCCTTCAATTTAATCTGGAGTAATTTTTTTAATTGCTAATCCTGTAAAATGAATGTATCCTGATGTAGAAAGTGCTGGATGTGGAGCATGTATTATGAAGAGACCTTACCAACAAAGTGGTTTGGTATGCTGGGGATAAAGTATCGAACCTTTACTGAACTTGTCACTTCTTTAGCTGAAGTACACGGGAGAATGTTTATTTTGTGTAATTCTCTGCAGTATGACATTTGTACCTGGAGGGTCTGGCCTCTGCTGTAAAACTCTGAACACTCTGTGAATTTACCTGCTACATCTCCTTGACAATTTAGTTCTTGCCACAACTGCCTTTTGTAAAGTGACCTGTTTAGAGTTGTTTGCTTTCCCTCTTCACTGATGTCTTGCATAACTTTAATTATTTTTCAGTTTATAATCATGAAGAGGACTCATTTTATGTACATCATGACATTATCTTGCCTGCTTACCCTCTGAGTCTGGAGTGGTTGAATTTTGATCCTAGTCCAGATGAATCAACAGGTAAATTACAAAGGATACTCTAAGTGTCCAGTTAAAGAATTTTTGCTTGAAAAGCATATAAGTGTAATGTTGTCACTAAATAATTTCTTCCTGTGGTGCAAAGAGAAATAAAATCAAGATGTTATATCAAGATAATACTGACTTGAGATAACCAAGATGTGAATATTAGGTATTTTTGCTTGGTGATACAGTCATCTTAGTCATGCTGCTGTAACAAATGATTTTACTAAAATACTGATTTTATTAGAAACAGTTAGCAGACCAGAGCAATCTCTAAAATCTGCTTTATTTTCTGTTTGCAAATGAAAGGTTGCTTTTGTTCCATCTCTTTATGTCCAATGCTGTTAATGAAATGTACACCGTAGCAAAATTTATATATATTTATGTATTTAATAACATTTTTCCTGTGTTTCACAGATACTTTTTTTTTCCATAGTACAGGGGATGTGGTTTAGTTTTGGTTTGTTTTTTCCTTTAAAAACAAACTAAACAGGCAACTTTATACAGCTTATTTGAATAGTTACTTGTACTGCAGGGGAAGGAGAGCAAGCAAATTTTTTTCTGTCAACATCTTCTGTCAGCTGATATTTTTAAGTTGCTCCTTGCCAGTTATAAACATAAATATGTTCAAATAGAAGATTGTGGCACACAAGTTTTACTTAACCAAAGAAATAAGCAACAGCTGGGTTGCCAAATATGCTGTTTCATAACTAAATAAATGTGGTTGCATTTGGGTTTTTGTTTGTAGGAAATTATGTTGCAGTGGGTAACATGACCCCAGTCATTGACATTTGGGACCTTGATGTAGTAGAATCCTTGGAACCAGTCTTTTCTCTTGGAGGCAAGAAAGAGAAAAAGAAGAAAAAGAAAGGAAAGAAAGTAAGTGTTGCAAAATTGTTTACCTGGTGGGATGGAGGAAATTTAGAGCAGGGATAATGCCTTTTTTTTCCACCCTACAATATTTGAAATGCTAATTGTTCTCTAAATAACTAAAGCCTGGAATTAAGAGCAGAACAGGAATGGGGTGGTGTCCCAGTAAACTTTGAATCTCAACTATTTAAAATTAGAAGTTGCAGGAACTGGCAGTTACAAGGACCCAAAGCTCAATTAATTGGGAGGAGAGAGAGGGAACTGCCAGGAGTGCTTAGGAAGAAGCTGAAGAAGTTGCACATTCACTGGAAATAATGAGGTTTCTTTTACTAGCCTGAAGGGAGTAACCAGTTCTGTAAACCCAGCAGCTGGAGCAGTCTGCAGTCTGGGGTAGGAGGCAGGGTACAGGTGGTGCAGAGAGAGTTCTCTCAAAAGCTGTGTTGCAGCAAGTGAGAGTAATTGAATATGAAGTTGTTTGTGAAGGCTTTAGGGAATTCATACTAATGTGGACTAATGCTTGATTTGCATTGAAGCTGTAATTTTCCAAAGTCTGTTTATGTCATTTGTGTGTACAGAGTTTATCTTCAGAAGGGACTGTGGAAGGACATACTGATGCTGTGCTCGATCTTTCATGGAATAAACAAAGCAGGTAAAAGAATACTTGAATAACAGTGGATATTACAAAATTGCAGTCTTAATTAGGCATACAGTTTTCACACAAAATCCAAAAACGTGAAAGCACTGCTGAAATTAATGCATTCTTAAAAATACACCCCTGGTTTTTTCACTAGAGCTCTTGATTTAGAATTTTTTTTTAAGTACTTGTATATTGCTGCAGGTCACTTTTGATTTGCAGGTTGTCCAGATGAAGGCAGGGCAAAGGTGGGTGTGAACCATTTGATAAATTGTCTGCATTTCACTTGTTCAAACTGGAGAAGCAGAAGGGCTGCCCTGAGCTATGCTGATCTGCCAGTGGCCTAAACCACCGTTTCAACAGAGACAAGTAGATTTATAGCAGGAAGTCCTTGCTATTCTGGTTTTTTTTTCCTTCTGGCTTTTGCCCCAAAGCTGTGAACAGAAAAGAGAGTGTAAAAGCCCTAACAGCACAGCTACAGAAATGCCTCGAGCCTCTAGGCAGAGAAATTCCCTGTGGCCTGAATGAACTAGAAATGAAGTGCTGCTATTGAAGCAACACAAGGCTGGCCCATCTTGGGGCAGAGGTCAAGGACAATGTGCTGACTGAAGTAAAGATGCTGCTGGTTTTTTATCACTTAAGTGGTTGTTAACAGTTCATCTGTCAGAGGATCCTCAGCAGGGGTCTTGAAACTGCTTCAGTCAGACACAGGCTGGTTTGTTTTTTTTTTTTTAATTTATTTTCCTGCTGTCATAAGTGCCTCTGCCTTTGAAGAGGTACACAGTCAACTGCATATTCTGATGAGCAGGTGTGAGCCTTCACTTGTAATGCTTTCTTATCTAGATACTGATGAAAAAAAACACCCACACAGATCTCAGTAAATGTATATAAATTGCACTCTTGATTTACAGGGTAGTGTCTGTTGTTCTTAAATTACACAGATATGCACAGAGTGTGCACAGTGATCTGTCCATCACTCTTCCAAAAGAGTAGCTTTCATGTACCTAGGAATGGTTGTCTGGTGATAATATAGAGACAAGTATTAAAAAAAAATATGGCTTCAATAGTTCAAAATGCATAATTCTGTAATGTGCTGAGTTACAAATTCATTGGTACTGGTAGATCTTTCAGGAAATTAAACCAGCCCTGAAGTGGGCAGCTTATGGACAAAACAAGGAACTCTTTGGAGCAGCTTATATATAAAATGTTTTATTGTTGTTTCTTTCTCTTAAGCAAGGCATGTTGTGACAGCTCTCTACAAATAACCTTCTGCCTTTAGGTCACAGTGGTGTTACTGTGAAATGTTCTTACAGCCTTCACTATGCATTTTCTTAACTTTCCCTTGTAACATTGCTTGGGAAAACAGCATTTCCAGGAGAATGTTAACTCTTTCAGTCAGAAACACTTGGTTAATATAAAAAGGGGAGGGAGGAGCAGTTTCAATCAGAAACAACATGTTGAGGTAATAAATCTGATTTTAAGAGTAGTGAAGTGATTGTAGGAATTGAAATGTGTGTTTTACAGGCATTTGGGGACCTTTTTTTGGGTTTTTTTCTGATCAAAGTTTTAAGCTGTGTTTATTGTTCTTAACATAATTGGTCAAATTTAAGTTGAAATGTGGGGTTTGTAAACTAACTGAAATTTTAGTGGTTACTTTCAGCAGTCCACAAAGGGTGTAGTGTTGGGTCTTCAGTAGGTGTATAAACAGATATTAGAGAGCAAAATATTTCACAAGCAGGTTTGTCAGGCTCTTGGCTGCTTGCATATGCAAACAGAATGAAGTAGCATAGGTAATGTTTAAAAATACTATTTAATGGCAAAGGAAAGAATGTGCTTCAAAGCCTTTATTACTTTGTTTTGTTTGAGAAATCTTCGAGTAAATGGTATTTTAAGTAATGCCAGGGGAAATAGAAGCAGAACTGTCATTGTTGTAAGTGTTCTACTAATGTAATGTAGCCTATTTGTAATCTTTATTTATAACTTAGAATTGCCTTTAGGGAGTTATCCCTCAGGCTTGAGAGAAATAATCTATAGACCACAGTGTACTTGTTCTCAGAATTGGGCTCTGTATGTATTTTGGATTTTTTATCTGTAGAAAGAGTTTTAAAACTGATTTTTGATCCATTCTCAGGAACGTTTTAGCAAGTGCCTCTGCTGACAACACAGTGATTTTGTGGGACATGGCTGTGGGTAAGCCAGCAGCCAGCCTGACACTACATACAGACAAGGTATGGAATAATTCCTGTGTTTCTTCCACTGTAGAATACAGAGAAAAATGTAACTGCAGTTTTTCATTAGCTGCTTGGTAGTGAACTCTCAGAACAACAATGCTCTAATTTTCTAACAACTGTGCAGAATTGTTTAAATTTATGAATTGGTTGCTTTTGCAAACAGCACTGTATTTGCTTTTAAAAATGTTATTTAACTTATCTTTTAGAAAGTTAACAAATATTTGTTACAGTTTTCAAAATACCTTTTGTGTGACAGCCCTAATGGTGGGGAATACAGTATTTCTGGTATAAGCTACAAAAACAGATGTCTGAGCATAGGTCAAACTGTAGCTCTCTCTTACGGGAACAATGAGTGTCAGTTACAGTTTGTTCTAGGTGAAAAAGGTTTAAAATAAATGATACTAAAATACCATAGTGATGGGTACTTCAGAAATGAATTAATCTCAAATTAATCTCAGTAATTAAAATGTGAAAGCTAGTTACAGCTGTAACCTTATTTTGCTGCTAACAAAGTCACTGCCCTTGACAAACTCCTGATTTTCATTTTTTAACATCTGCTTTTTTCCCCAAACGGGAAGCAGATAATCTTTTACCTCCTCCAGCTTTTTTTAAAAATTATTATTAATATCTAGGGCAGAAAGGGGGCATGGGGTTCTGTTCAGTCAAATTATATTGGAAAATATCTTGTTTTCACGAGGTGGGGTTATTTGAAGTAATGTGCATCTCTTGTGCTGTTTTTTGAGCAATCTCAGCATCAAGTAGCTTAATAAGAGGGTTTTTTGGGGAGGACTGTGTGCTGGCTTGGGGGAGGGGATGGTTGTGCTTTGCTCCAAGAAAGTTCCTGTCTATGTGTGTTATATAAAATGTTGCATTATCTAGGTGCAGACATTGCAATTCCACCCGTTTGAAGCTCAGACCCTCGTTTCTGGATCGTTCGATAAGTATGTCAGGGTAATGTTTTCACACGTTGCACTTAGGGAGGCTATTCCTATTCAGTTAAGCCTTGTGTTTTCTTTCTTTTTTTTTTCTTTTTTATAACTGTGCCAGTTTGAATAATCCTGTTATTTTTTTCCAGCAAGGAAGCCAGGTTGGTATGTGGCCAGGATGTGGTTTTCCTTACCTCTTTTTCAGAGGTTGCAAATGCTTTAACCATCTGGACTGACATTTTCTTTGCCAGGTGTCTGCTTGCTCCAAACCGAATTTATTTCTTAATTTGGCCTTATGGCATTTCCTTCATTGGGAATGTGTCACTGTTTATTCCTGTGAAAATTTGCCCAGGTTTTTGCCAGCCAGTAAGGCCAGGGTGGAGGCATGAGGCACATTAAAATCCCAGTTCTCTCCTTCCAGCCTCTATAGGCACAGCCACAGTGTAATGGGCTGTCTCCTGTGATTGCAGCCTGGAGATGCTGGGAAATGGCTTGTGTCTGCACACTTGGACTACTCTGTAGCTGCCAGTTCTTGTAAGTCCTGCCAGCCAGAAAACTTCCTCTCTGTTCTCCCATCTCAATGGGATAACTTGAAAATTTTGTTCTATCACCATGATTTTCTTACGTTGATTTTTTAATTCTGCTTTTAAGGCTTTGTCCTTATGTTAAAATAATTCACAGACTTGCCAGTCTTTAGCCAAGCCTTCGAGTTCTCTGGCTTCTGTTATGCTCTTGCTGCATCTGCTGCAGTGGAAGTATTGCAGGAGGACCTTTTGCTGTTGTTAGGAAGCTGCTTCTGTCTTTTTCCTGCCTCTCAACTTCCTTTGATAAAAGGAGGCGTTAAGTCCAAACAGTAACCAGCTGCTGATCGTTTTTGCTGCCCCTTTGGTACCATGGACACTTCTAAACCACTGTGCTATCCATAAACTAATAGACTGCCCTTGTGGATTTTTCCTGCAAAGCCTTGCAGGACCACAGGCAATTCAGTGAACATGGGGAGATGTCTTCATAGGCTGAAAATCAGACTGTTAAAGAAACTGCTGTGTATAAAATGTCTGGTAAAAGAGCTGGGAAACCTCCATCACGTTTAATTATAGGATAGAGTGGGAGGGGGTTACACTGAGGATGTCGATTGTGGTGAGATGATGCTGGAGTGACATGACCACTCCTCCCTTGCATTTCCACCCAAGAGGTTTTTGAACTGGGACAGATTCTGCAGCCACCCAGCTGAGCACGTGCCTGTAAAGAATCCCAGAGGACCCACTAACTCCCATCCACTCTTTCTCCTTCGTGGAGTGTTTCTCTTAACTATTTGTAAAGATTGTTGGGTTTTTAAAAATTATTTCTTTTTATTAAGCATATTTGAAAATGTATGAATATCTATGACAAAATTATTTCCTAATTAGTGCATCATTACATGACTTTATTGAAGTCTGTTCATAATTAAATTATATATTTGCATAATTATGGTCTGCTATGTGATAAGTATCTTATGTATTGAGTAAATTCAAGCTCTGCTTAGTTTCAATAGAGCGGCTGTTGGTAACCAAGATGAAACTCTGAAGCATATGGAAAAATCCCATGCTTAATCTGTTACTGAATTGGAAGACTAAGTAGTGAAGTTGTTTCCATTTAATATTTTAATTATAGTTTACATGGAGCTTCTGTAGATGCCAGTGGGAAAACAAACTATGCCATAAAGTGTTCTGCCCTGATTTTTTTTTTTTTTTTTAATTTTATTTCCTGTCCCTTTGTCTCCTAGATCAGCAGTGCTGTACGACTGCAGAAACCCCCAGGAGAGCCATCGAGTGTGGCGCTTTAGTGGTCAGGTTGAGAGAGTAATTTGGAATCATTTTTCACCTTGTCATTTCTTGGTGAGCACGTGCTTTTCTGCTCTGGTTGATTGTTGCCATGTCATTTAACGTGTATTTTAGTGTTCATAATGTTTCTGGATCAGAATGGAGCCGATGGACATTTGGATGGTTTGTGTTGCTTATGATAAAAATGTGGTCTGGGGGAGGATGTTTTTAGGTATTTTTTTCAGTATCTCTAGACCAGCTACTTACTTGGCATCTTCACTGTGACAGTAGAAAAGCTATTGATGCTGGTGCTTTTTCACTTCAGAGGTGGCATCTTAGTCATGTTGTTACAGTGTTCAGTGGCTCGGATATATTTTCCTTTGCATAGTTGCTGTTGTGTTTCATGTAATGAAGCAATTGCAGCTGAGAAGTAGCTCATTAGAACGGCGATCCTGAATATTAATTCAGTGTTTCAAGTCAGCGCTAGAGGGCACTGTCCTCCGGCTGGTACGGAGCGATCCACTCCTTTAGGCCGGAAAAGTCCTCTGAGATCGCGTCTAAATGTTAACCCAGAACTGCCAAGTCCACCACTAAACCATGTCCATAAGTGCCTCATATGCATGGCTTTTAAATACCTCCAGGGGTGGGGATTCCACCACTTCCCTGAACAGTGCTTGACGACCCTTTCAGTAAAGACATTTTTGCTAATGTCCAATCTAAACTACCCTGGTGCACCTTGAGGCCATGTTCTCTTGTCCTATTGCTTGCTACCTGGGAGAAGAGACCAACAGCCACGGAGAGTATAAAGTAAAAATATCTTGGTTTTACTGAGTTTCTTATAATAAAACTTTTCAACAGCGTTTAAAAACAAATCTTCTCTATTATCTCAGTGGCTGTAGAGTTCTCTGTTGCTGTGTGCACACAGCCAACAGAAGTGGCTGCTCAGCTCTGTTGGGTTTATGATATGGATCTCTCCGGTATAATCACACTTAGCTTTGCACAGAACTATTATGCAGCCAGCGATGGCTCCAAAAGCTTTGAACTGACAGTGAAGAGACTGAAGGCTCTGCATTTCATTGCCTGACCTGAGGGCCAAGCTTAGTGGGGCAACTCTCTTCAAAATACACTTTAAGAAATTTGCATGGGATTAAGACTTCATGTCATCAGCGCAGCATAATTGAGGTTCACAGAACAGCTTGGGCACCAGCTGGGTGGAGTCCGACTTTGGGAGGCAGGCCTGGGAACAGTGTAACATGTCCTAGGGAGAAGCATCTGCCTCAGATCACAGCGATTTACCAGAGGGTGGGTGTTACTTCATTGGAGTTTTTCCCCAAGTGAGTGACTGTGGCTGTTTGTTTTTTAAATGTGGTTTCCTTAGGCAAGCACAGACGATGGCTTTGTGTACTGCCTGGATGCTCGCTCTGATAAGCCCCTGTTTACTCTGAAAGCTCACGATGAAGAGGTGTCAGGTAAATTGCCTGTGTGTCCTTCTGTGTCCTGTTTGTCCCCAGTGGGCAGGGCACCTCTGAAGGATGCCTTAAGTCAGTAGGACTGAGGTGGTAGTGATTCCTTGTTTAACACGTTAAGTTGTGCATACTAATTGTGGTATCTGGCATGTGAAGCAAATCTCTGCTGAGGGGATTGGGAGGCAAAATAGGCCTGCATGGTTCCCTTGGCTCTCACTACAGGGACCAGTGGCAGCATGGAACTTTCATTAATGTTTTACTCCTTTGTTCTGGAATGGAGTTTAGTGTGAGGAGAATACTGGGGTTGTTCTCATGTCTTCACTTCAAAATGTATCCTTGTCTCTGTGAAATGGGGATTGCTGTTGCTCTCTTCATCTTCCAGGGCTACAACTAAGCAGTCAGATAAAAGGGTGCCTTGTGACATCATCTGCTGACAAATATGTGAAAATTTGGGATATCCTGGGAGACAGACCAAGTTTAGTCCATTCCAGGGATATGAAAATGGTATAGTAATTTTTATTTCTTGATTCTAGTAAGTTTTATATATAAACTGTCTGCTTATTCTTTTTTCTGTCTAGTTTGAATCTTATTTTACTTAATGTCTCGTAGGGAAAAAAATAATAACATCTGTATATTCTGGCTAAATCATTCTCATTATAGTGCAATATTCCACATGGAATTGGCAGACTGCTTCCAAGCCTCAGACCCAAATTCCAGATACACTGCTCTGAGTAGAACTATGGCTGCATCAGCTTGCATCTATGACATTCAAGACAAAGATGTGATTAACTGTTCCTAATTAGTAGCTCTTGACTTTCATTTTGTGTCTTTACAAAAGAAGTTTTAGAAACTTAGGATTACACTTGTTAAAACTTGCTTGGTGAAAGTATTTTCAGGTGACAAATTCATTTGAGAATTAAAAAAAAAATTCTCTTCTTTCTCTTTCTTTCTTTCTTTCTTTCTTCCTTTCTCCCACCGTGCCAGGGAGTTCTCTTCTGTGCAGCTTGCTGCCCTGACTTCCCGTTTGTGTTTGCCTTTGGAGGAGAGCGGGAAGGGCTGCGTGTTTGGGATATAAGCAAGATCTCTGCAGGTAATGTTCTCATTTCTTTGAACGTTGTGGTTCTCCCCTTGCTTGCAGGGTGTATTTGTATTCAGTAATGTATTGTGACTCTGACAGAAAACTGTAGGTTAGTATTTTTCAATACTCCAAGACTGGCTGTATGGTCACATTTTCAGCTTCAAAAAATGTGGAGTTTTTTTAAATTGGAGAACTGCATGACATGATTTAACACCTGATTTCTTATAATACCTATGTTTTATTTTTTCATAATGTCCCTGGTGTGATATGGTATCATATTTTTTGAGTACTTATGGGAAGAAAAGTGAGCACTGGTTTTGATCTAACTGGTTTTGATTGATACCTGTAACTAAGCAGCATGATTTTTTGGAGGCGGCTTTTAAGAGCCTGTTGGGAACCAGAGACTAAAACCAGAAATAAATTATTTAAATTCAATGATGTGCTCTTCAAACCTCATCAATTTTACAGTACTTAGGTACAGGAAAGATGCAGAGGGAAACCTCTAGATGCTCTGGGGGAAAAATAACAGGGCTTGTAATTGAAGTATCATAGGCAGGCAATTGTTCTGACCTTTAAGCTTCAACTCCTTACTTGGGGTAAGGGGAAAAGCTTTGAAACCACACCAGGTTAGGCTTTCCATCCCATGGTGCTCACCAGGCTGTACCTGCTGTACTCCTCTTTCCCCTGGGAGAGTGACATGTAAGCAATCCCGTTTGTGTTGCAGTGAATGAAGTTTTTGGAAACAGAGAGAGGCTCATCCTGGCTACTGCAAACTCTGTGGCTTCCAGCTCCAGGGCCGGCAGTAGCAGCAACGATTTGGAGACAGCAATGGAATCATGATGGACCAAACATCAGCAAATCAAAGTAATTAATGGGACTACAACTAATGTGTATTGTACAAAGGCCCCTGCTTGGTGAGAGCTCATGGAAATTACTCTGGTGTCTTGCAGTCTGCAGGCTTCTTCATCTCAGAAGAAGATGGTGGTGTGGTTAAGCTCTAAGCGCCTGCCTCTATTACCAGCTCTGAAAGATTAAAGCACTTGCTTTAGCCTGAGATAATAATCCCTGAAACAGGGGCTACCGTATGTAAAGCAGATACATAAAATGAAACAGTCACTAGAAAAGCATTCTGTGAGTACAGAAGTTTGATGAATCCTGCAAAGACAGTTTTGTCTTTCACCTTCCAAGGGCATAAGGAAAAATATTTCACACAACAGTTGTGTAATAAATAAACAAAACTTGAGTTGAATTCGATTACAAGTGTAAATAGATAATTTATCCTTCATTTGATGCTAGGTTTATAGATTTTAAAATATCTTCCATGTAACTTTTTAAGAGTAGTTCTCAGGCAGTAAGTTGGAGTCTCCAAGCAGCATCCTGGAATGTATTTCTAACACTGATGTCACCAATATCAAACCAGAAATACCCTGGCTCTATCCCACAAGGACTGGGGTTTTCTTTTTCCAGGTTCCACAGCACCTGAGCTTAGTGATGTTGCACATAGTATTGGGTTTTTCTTCACATTCCAGACGTGTTTCAAGAGAATTTGAACTGAAATATGGAGCTGCTACTCAAGGAAGATGAGCGGCTGTCAAGATACAAAGTGAGGGTTGGGATCCCAGCTGGTCCCTGTTACTGGTGAAAAGCTGTGTTATGTTCTTAACTCTGCCCAGGCATTTCTGCCTGACACTGAAGGCACAGAGGAACATAGTGAGTATCAAACCACCAACTTAAACGCTCTGTTTCCAGAATCACAAGCCTAATCAAGGGATGTGACTGAAACAGTTTCCTTGCGTTTATCATGTAACACCCACCTGCTTTACCTCAGGAACTTAATTGATGCTCTTACCTTCCCTTGAGCACTTGCCCTCTGCACACACTGAAGGTGTCTGCAGAGTGTTCCTGCTGCAAAAACACCCTGGGTATTAAATCCACTGATCCCAAAGCAGCTGTAGGATCATACTCATCGCTGCCAAGCTCTTCCCACTGCTTTCCACCCTAACTCACTGTAGTTCATTCTGGTGAGGTAAAGCAGGTACATCGTATCCCTGCAAACTGCAGATGGGGAAAAGGCAGGTCTGTAACTTTCATTCCTTGCCCTTGAGGGCAATTGGCTTCTTCTAAAGCTACTTCAGCTGTTTCTAGTCTGGTGAAGGTGTTCAGCGTGGCTCTGCAGGAACCAAGAATACTCTGGATGTATTGGGATTCCTGCTTCCATCCTGTCTCTGCCAAGCAGTAGTGAATGATGTGTGGCCAACAAATGAACAAATGCTTTGGTAAAGCTTAAGAAGGTGTAAGTACCAGAACCACCTCTGTTCAACTGCTCTCCATTGAAAATCTTCCCAGTTTTTCATAGCTTTAATTTTAAATAAATGCTTTGTGTTAAGCTCTTTGAGGGTAAGTGATTTCTCTCTACCTCTAGTAATGTAATTGGCACTGTAGCTCTCAAAGTCACTTTTTGGTTTTGGAACAAGTTGCATTACTGGAAGCAATACGTTTCCCTTACCAAGATCCCAGAACCTCCCTCTGGAGCTTTTTAGTCACATACTGATGTGAGGTAAGCATTTTCAGGTTTCAAGAACCCTGGGAGCTCTCTAGGAACTGCAGTGTACAGGGAGAGGTACAGCTGAGCTTGGGCCATTTAGGGCCAGAAGCAGAGCCTCTTTCCCAAGGGAACCTCCCCTTCCCTTGTTAGAGAACAGAGCACAGCTGAATCTTCTTTTGCAGCACAGCCAGAGGAGTGACACAGCAACTTTACAGTTCTTTAGCTGCCCCAGTTCATGGAGGTTCTCCTACACAGACCATGTCCCAGGAAAGCTTGGGAGAGGCAGATGATTAAAAAGTGGTGTTATTTCTCATAGCATCAATGTCAGAAATAGAATGTTTTCAGCATATGTAAATATTAAAAAAGAACATTAGAGAAGAGCCACATTTTTAATTATTTCAAAAGAAAACAACCAAATGTAATAATCTTCATTCCATAAATAATATTAGCAGCAAACCCTCCCATCATTCTAGGTGGTAAAAGGTTTACAGCACAAGGAATAGCATATACTGTAAACACTGCCTGATCATCTGTAAGCCCCTGTATCTTACTGAGTTCATACAGTCTTTATCTCTTCACCTGCTTCCATGGGCTGAGAACTTGAGGGAGAAGAAGAGGCGATAACTGTTGTCCAAAAACCAAGTTTGATTTTTCTGTAGTGGGTTAATTACTTTGTTTGCAAGTGCTGATTTCACTGGCCTTTTTTTTTTTTTTTTTTAAACCAGGTGGTTTTGTTTTAAGAAGGAAACCTGAGCATTGTTAAGTCTTTGCTTTGTGCCAAACCACATCCTTCAGTTAAAAAGTTCTAAAATACATCACTGGCCACCACCATTTTTTGTTTGTTTCTCTTCATGTCATGGCTTGGGCAGTTAAGGACAGTTGGCTTACAGGTCACTGCAATCCCTCAGCTACGTTTCTGGTTTGTGGCTCTTTGCTCAGAGGGCTATGCAACGTGTGTCACGTGTCCCAGCACTGGATGGACTAATCTGAGTGATTTGGAAAAGAAGTATGCACAGCGTGTGTGAAAAAAACCTTGCCTCACATTTCCTTCCTCGCAACTCTTCACTTGTACGTGCATGGTCCAGTCTTGTTCAGTGTTCTGGCTACAGATTATATTAAGTGGTGGTAGGGCAGAGACCAAAACAGAAGGAAAACTCCTCACCTGACATACACTGGTGACTGGGGAAACAAGGAAGAGGGTTTTTTCCTTCCCTAGTTATAATATCCAAGAAAGTTTCCCTCTCTTCTTCATTTGTGTCCAGAGAGAGCGTCACCTGTTGAATAGACTCCATTGTTAATCCTACAGTCTTCAGTCCTCATAGAGTCTATTAATTCCTCCTCTGAATCCTCCTCCTCTTCCTCCTCTGGGGCTGACAGACTGGATGTGGGGCCTTTACATATTTTTAAGTGTCGCGTGAGGTGATATTTGGTTAGATAAGCCTTGGAGCATTTTTCACAGACATAGTCCCTCTTTCCTTCATGTGAATTGAGATGCTTCTTCAGGTGATTTGTCCTCAGGAACAGCTTGTCACACTTGGGGCACTTGATCTGCCGTTCTCTGCAAGACACAGAAAAGTGAGTTTGCTCCTGCCAAAGGCAGCTGGTATTAAAATGCTGATTAAGGTCCATGGTTTAGCAAGGACAGATATATTACCCTTGGATGAAAAGGTCAGTTTCTTCTCACCCTACATAAAGTGGGGTGCGGAGGGGACAGGGAAGAACAAATAAGGAAACAAGGCTGCTGCATGTTAACAACCCTCAGTCTGTAAATGCTAAGCAGAGGAGCTTACCAGACTGCAACAAATTCTGTAATGACACTGCAAAATACCTCCCAGCAGTAGTGCTCCTGGCTCAGGCTGTAGGAACAAGCAGCAAAGTGAGTCTGTGTCTGTCTGTCTCTCATTCACTCAGTGCTGGCTGCACTACACTGTCTCCTAGGCAGCATGACAGAAGTAGCAATGGATTCCAAGGGAGTACAAAAACCAGATGCTGAAAATGAAATAAGTGAAGGGCATAGCTTTGGGCAGGTAGCATTTAAGGGAGGACCTTGGACTGGGAGTAAATGTACAGGATGGAGAGATTCTCAGAGCATAAGACCTGGCCTGGCAGAGAGCTGTGGGTAGGGATCTGCCTACAGGAGCAGGAGAGCTGCAGGGAGGAAAGGGCTGAGAACAGCTGCACCACACCCCGAGGGCAAACAGGTGGAGTTCACTAACAAGGTACTCGGTGACAATAGCACTGAGAAGTTTATGTCTTTTGTGGTCACACTGGGCCGTGGAAACAGTTCTCAGCAAAGAAATGTAAATCAAACGAGCCCCTTTCTCTTTAAAATGATGAACGCTCCAGACTGCCATTTCACAACACAAGGAGCACGCTTGGAATTCACTGTGTCACTGAAATATTCCAAACACTAGAACTCCACAACTGCAGCCAGTGAAACAAGAACTTCTGAATTCTCTGTCATTTCAGAGGATGAACCCATCTATGCTCCCTAGGCCAAACTATTTGCAACCTAGAGATTCTGTCTTGGGCTGTTCAGCCTCATTTCTTGCACTGGCCAGTCACACAGCTCCTGTGAGGTCACTTACTGTGTGTGAGTGAGGACGTGCTGCTTGAGGTCCTGCCTCCGCATGAAGAGCTTCTCACAGTAATCGCACTTGAGGTTCTTCTCCCCAGTGTGGATGACCATGTGCGACTCCAGGTGAGCCTTCTGCGTGAACGATTTGTCACAGAGGGTGCAGCGATAGTTCTTCTGACCTAGGAGCACACATGGACACCCACAGATTGGCACTCAGTGCCCCAAGAAATGCAGTAAGCAAACAAGCCTGACCACTGCTGAAAAATTAAATCTTACCCTGAAGAAAAGCAAATTATTTGTGAACAGGACCTGTTTTCCCCTGCAGTTCCTTCAGACTCAGCATAAAGGCCTACTTAGTTCCAGTCTATATTTAGCTATGCAAAAAACCAGGCATCTGACTTGATCATTCCCAAAGCTTTTCATCCCCTACTCCATATGCCCCCAAGCCAAAAAAACAAAGTCACGATACTGTTTCAAACTACTGATGCCCTAGAGTGATGCACCTTTCTGCACTTTGTCCTTCTAAACACCACTGATTCTTGTTTCTCCAGTGCTTGTGGTCAGCCAGCCTTTCCTGTGAGGCAGGCTCTCTGCTTCTTGTCCACCCCAACTGTTCTGGACAACAAAACACCCCCAGCAGGTCTGTACATTTTTCCACCAAGAGATTCAGGCAAAAACTTAAAAAGACTAGTGTTATTCAAGATTAATTCTTCAATAAAAACAATGGTAGCTTCCTTTGTAATAGTAACCATGGTAACCATCTAGTTACTGTACATTAGTGCATTCCTATCTCCACTGATTCCCACAGGAATTGTATCTGATGCCTTACTGGAGCCCAACCACATTTGATGCACTGCACTGCCTTTGTCTACAAAAACAAATTCTCTTATCTAGCAAACACACAGGTACAAGCCTCACTGGCCCTTTGATAACTTCTATGTTTTATCCCATTTTTCCACTTATCAGTACTTCTGCTATTCTTTGCCAGAAATAGTTCAAAACCCCAGCATGCTACTGAGTTCAGACTAAGTTTGAATACCACTTGAATCCCACCCCACTGAGTATTCTGTGGTTGTGTATACCACGTTTGTACTTGATCAGTTCATTAAAACTCCTGAGTACTGAGCCTACAGCTTCCTACGCTTGACTTGAGAGCACTCAACTCCCAATTTTATTCCCTTTTTCAGCTTTATAATTTGCATTTTGTAATTCCCAATAGGGAATACTGAAAAAAAAGAGGCAAAAATATCTACACTGTCGATTGCTGGCCTGTAACTTGACCTTCACACTCTCCCCTGTCCTCGCACAGGCATCTGTATGAAGCCCTGAGCCCTCACCTGTGTGGATCTTGAGGTGTGTCCGTAAGTTGCTCGGATCGCTGAAAGCTTTGCTACAGAAATCGCACTTGTGCGGCTTCATGCCCATGTGCCCCATGAAGTGCACGTGCAGCTTGGAAGGGGAGATGAAAGCCTGGGGGCACATGGAGCACTTCCACTTCCTTTCCTTGCCGTGGCCTGGCCCGTGGTTGCTGCTGTGCCCCTGACTGGGGAGGTGGTTGTGAATATGGCTACTCAAATGGGCCTTGAAGTCCGCATAGGAAGCGCATTCCTTCCCGCAGTGGCAGATGTGCACGTCTGGATGTTCAGGGACACCTTTGGGCACAAAAGCATCACTTGCAATGAGGCACAGTAAGACCTAACAGAGCTTGAACAAGGTCCACATTAACATTTTGTCTGTGGTAGCAAAGCCAGGTGCAGAGATTTTCACCTTTGTTCTTTTCAGCTCCGGTGTTGCTTTCCAACTGTTTCAGGTAGGTAATGTGAAATGTTTTGAGGGGCCAAACTTTGGAACAGTTTTGAGCACAGCTCCACCAAATCTTAATTATCACAACCCAAGGTGGTGGAGAGCAGGAACATCTTCAGCTCCAAAACTCCCTTAGCCCTGGATGGACAGAATTAAAATGCTTTTTCTTCAAAACTGTGATCTTTTACTCCTGATCAGTGGAATTAAATAGGGAATTGTTTCTTTTAAATGATGGTACTCTGTAGTCATGAAATGTAAAAGGAACCTATGATATGCACCAGTAGGAACTGAGAAGGAACATAATGCACTCCCAAGTCACATAGCCCAGAGATAGCACTGAAAGGGAATTCAAGCTGGCCATTCCCTGCAAAACCAACAAAATGAACTCTTACTTACCAAGCTGTCGTGCGTAGTCCCGGCTGTAATAGAAGAGAAGCTCATGTTCAGGGGGGATGTCCCGAGAGGTGCAGAAGTAAATTTTTCCATCATGAGGATAAGCTACCAGGTTCTGCTCTTCCCGGTTCCTATAGCAACAACAACAGTTAGGAATAAAAGCCCTCCAGAAGTAGTGACTTTTTGAGAGAGAAAAAGGAAAAAGAAAAAAGGAAAAAGGAAAGGGGAAAAGGAGAGGGGAAAAGGAGAGGGGAAAAGGAGAGGGGAAAAGGAGAGGGGAAAAGGAGAGGGGAAAAGGAAAGGGGAAAAGGAAAGGGGAAAAGGAAAGGGGAAAAGGAAAGGGGAAAAGGAAAGGGGAAAAGGAAAGGGGAAAAGGAAAGGGGAAAAGGAAAGGGGAAAAGGAAAGGGGAAAAGGAAAGGGGAAAAGGAAAGGGGAAAAGGAAAGGGGAAAGCAAAGGGGAAAGCAAAGGGGAAGGGGAAAGAAGAATTCCTATAAAAAGGTAATGAGAACCTCAGTGCTTGTCAGCATATTATAAAAACTCTCATGTCTGTCACATCTGTGACACTCTATCTTTATTAAAGGAAAGAATCACTAGACCTTGAGAGCCGATCTGCTCCACTGAATGATGCATTTCTCACACCACTTCTGAGAAAATTATTAATAGAAATTCGAGTGGGAGAGAAATGAGTTTATGATCTCCTAAGAAACTACAAAAATCTATGTATCTTTCATATACATAGATTTTTCATATACATAGATTCATAGAGATAGATACATCCCTCAAAAAATAGAGAATGCATGACAGAAAAAAATATCAGTAATGTCTCAAAGCAAAATTATCTTTGAAAAGTCCTCTTGAACTTTTCCAAGAGGTGGTCATTCATCTTTTGAAGCAGTATCTTGCATATGTTTGTTCCCAGTATCTGAAACCAGCAAAAGCTCTGCCCCACTGCAGTGGGAGATCAAACATTAAACTTCTTGACTCCTACATATGAGAACAATGAAGTGAACTGCAGGAGAAACCTACTTTGTCACAGAGAAATAGGAAAGGTTCAGCCTTCTCAGTGGACCATGGATGGAGCAATACTTAGGCCAGCCTGGATAGTTTTCATCACAGACTCCAGAAAGACTGAAAAGGACAGGTCTCACAAGCTGTAAGGGCTTGGAACTTGGCCCAAAGAACTCAGGGACACTTTGTTAATAAAGTATTAAAATCAAAAGGACAATCAAATGTCAATTTCACAGATGTAACTAAAAGGAATGGGGTAGAGGAAAAGCAGTAACAACCTAATACACACTAAGTTACTATATAAAAAAAACTGGTTTAAAGCTTTAGAACACAGGAAACAATTATGTGGGCAGGTTTGGGGCTGTTCTATGACCATGTGTACCGGTTCTCCTGTAACATTCTCCACTGGGTGTTGTGTTTCACTGTCTCCACTGGGTAACTCCTGAAGCCTCCCTTGGCCCTGAGCTCATTACCCATGTGGGCAGGCAGTGCAGCGGTGCACATTTTCCAGCAGAGCTTCCTACGAGCCTGCAGCTCTGACTCAAAGCTACTTAGCACAGTACCAGTGGCTCTCACCTGGCTTTGCGTACGAACATCATCCAGTTACATTCATTTTCATCAGTTGTGATTATACAGAACTCCAGGACACCATTGTGATAGATCTACCAGGAAAAAAAAATGCAATCTTAGGACAAAACACAGCAATAAAAGCAGTGAAAGCCAGCCTCTTTCTTTAAGAGAGGATGTGTTTACCTAGAACAAGCTAGGAAGTCTCCATTGCCATTGCCAACACCACAGCCCTGTTTTCACTCCTTACTTTCCCTTCACACAGGAACCTTGACCTCTGCTACCCAGGAGGCCAGAAAAGCTGTTTATCAGCATCTTTCTCACCTTTAGCTCCCAGCAGAAATGCATCTGGCTGCTTTTCTTACAAACCAAGTCTTGTGAATAACAGTATCTGGGCAAACAGTACATGTTTTATTTCTATAAATCAGATTTACTTTCTGAAAACTGAATGATGGTGAAAAGAAAGCTTTAAATTTGCTTTCCTGAAACAAAGTATTCATCACCTGGGGGAACTTTCAATGAACAGAGGCACAAAACAAACAAACAACTGCTGCCTAGTAATTCATATACAGTCTCTGCTGCAACTCCACACAAATACTGAAACTACATATAGCCCTTTAAAAGAGAATGCATTAAAGAAGCTTTTTGTACTTCAGGACTGACTACCAGCATACTGCAAGGTATACAGCTCTGCTGTGCTGATACTAAGCATTAAACAATTAAACTGCATTACTTTTGGCAAGGATGATAATATTAAAGTTGCTGTCATGTGGTAACTTTCACCAGATAAAGGCATGGTGGCAGGTTCTTTGAGCCACAGAACCCACTGACCTTCCAGATGTGACTGGCTGCTTTGTCTGTCCAGTCGGCCACCTCCAGAGAATGGCTCTGCTGCCCGATCAAAGGTCCAAAACAAGTCCTCACAGGAATGGTTTCTCGTGTCCACACACCTATCATTAGAAGACCAAAACCTGAAGAAATCAATTATTTAAACAACTAATCACGCATAATAAAGAAGTGGGAGGTTTATGAGATAATGCTCCAGAGGTAATATCTATGCGTAAGATCATCAAAGCTTCTACTTCACATGTGGAACACACCTATGGCAGAAACAAGAACCACCACCACCACATGACACTACTGGGAGCCGCTTTGGTGGAATTACAAATATTTATTTGGTCAAAAGCAAGTAATTTACTTTTCAGTAAGCTATAAAACTAACATCCTAGCCACTTGGACCAATTAAAAGTTCTCAAGGCACTTTCTGCAGAAGCAGAAAATACTAGTTTCAGTAACTACATTTTGCCTACCTAATCCCCAGGAATTTCCAGAATTGTTGCTGGGCATTGTTAAGCAGCTTCTGCATTTCTCCCCAGAGGCAGCTGTATTTCTGTCA